>NC_134860.1:93019679-93349679 GCF_049852395.1 Peromyscus maniculatus bairdii
AAGAATGGATAAATTGTGGCACATATACACAATGGAATACTACTCAGCAGAGAAAAACAATGACATCATGAGGTTTGCAGGCAAATGGATGGATCTAGAAAAAAACATCCTGAGTGAGGTAACCCAGTCTCAGAAATACAAATATGGTATGTACTCACTCATTGGAGGATGCTAGATGTGGAACAAGGATGACTGGACTGCTACTCTCATCACCAGTGAGGCTACCTGGAAAATGGGACCCCAAGAAAGACACGGAGAAATGGATGAGATCTACATGAACAGCCTGGACATGAGTGGGAGCAATGAAGGGCGAGTGTCGAGGGAAAGAGAGTGGGAGATCCTAGCTGGATCAAGAAAAGAGAGGGAGAACAAGGAATAGGAGACCATGGTAAATGAAGATCACATGAGAAAAGGAAGAAACAAAGAGCTAAAGCGGCCCACAGAAATCCACAAAAGACTGCTGTCAATGGTCGAGAGACAGCCGGAACTGACCTACTCTGGTGATGGGATGGCCAAACACCCTAATAGTTGTGCCATAAACCCTATCCAAGGACTGAGGAATCTGGATGCAGACATCCACGGCTAGGCACCGGGTGGAGCGCTGGGAGTCTAATTAGTGAGAAAGAGGAGGGTTTATATGAGCGAGAATTGTTGAAACCAAGGTTGGATAAAGCACAGGGACAAATAACCAAACGAATGGAAACACATGAACTATGAACCAAAGGCTGAGGGGCCCCCAACTGGATCAGGCCCTATGAATAGGTGAGACAGTTGATTGGCTTGATCTGTTTGGGAGGCATCTAGGCAGTGGTACCAGGTCCTGGACTCGTTGCATGAGTTACCTGTTTGAAACCTGGGACTTATGCAGGGACGCTTGGCTCAATCTGGGAGGAGGGGACTGGACCTGCCTGGACTGAGTCTATCAGGTCGATCCCAGTCCTCGGGGGAGACCTTGATCTGGAGGTGGTGGGAATGGGGGGTGGCCTGGGGGGAAGGGGAGGGGGGCAGGAAGGGAGAGAACAAGGGAATCTGTGGCTATTATGTAGAATTGAATAGTATTGTAAAATAAAAAATAAATAAATAAAAAGAAAAAAAGGAAAAAAAAACCAAACGTTACTGATCTAAAAATAAAAATAAATATTCTGTAATAAAAAATATACAGAAAAAGAGAATACATATATATCAATGAAATGGCTCCTTATAATATTTTGCTATATTCATAGATCACTGCTTTATCCAGATACCATCAGAGAAGCTACCTCTGGCATAAGATGGGAACAGATGTGGAGACTCACAACTAGACATTACATGAAAATCGAGAGTCGAAAAATGAGGTCTCATTCAAATCCTACATTCAGAGCTCAGGGAATTCTGTGGAAGAGGAGCCAGAAAAAGCATAAGAACTGGAGGAGATGGAGAAAATCAGGAGAACAGGGCCATGTGAATCAACATAGTAAGGCTCACAGAGACTGAAGCAGTATGCACAGGGCCTATGTGGGTCTGAACCAGGTCCTCTGCCTATGTAGATAGCGGTTAGCTTTTTATTTGTATGGGACTCCTGACTGTGAGAATGAGTGGGTCACTGACTCGTGTCTGCTCTTAGGACTCATTTCTTTCTTCTGAGTTGCTGTGCCTGACTTTGGTATAATAGTTTTTGCTTCATCTTGTATTTCATTTTGTTATTTTTGGTTGTTTTCTCTTAGAAGTCTATTCTTCTCTAATGAAAGACAAAAATGGAGTGGATCCTGAGGGGAGGGGAAGCAGATAGGAAAACTTCGAGGAGTAGAGGGAAGGGTAACTATATTCAGGATGTTATGAGAAAAGAATCTATTTCCAATAAAGTGGAATAAACAAAGAAAGGAAAGACAAATAGTTATATCGAGCTGCAGGAGAATTTGTCATGGTTTTAGAAAGAGATAATATTAATTTTCAAATATTAAAGTGATAGCATTTGCTAGTGATTATTAAATGGAGGTAGCTTTTGGGTAGGGGTGGGAGTTTGTGTCTACTTTCCTCAGTACCAGGAACAGATGATGCAGACCGGTTCAGGTCTGATGTAGACCTGTTTAGGTGCTAAGTGTGCTGCTCCTGTCTCTGTGAGTTCATATGTGAATCATTCTTGTTTCCTTGGTGTCCTGAGTCTCTGCTTCAATTTGTTTCTTGTGCTTTTCTTTAGTTCATTTTCTTTGTTTTTTTTTTCCTATTCTAATTGTTTGGTTTTTTTATTTTATTTTTAATCTTTAGATGGCTGTTTATTTTCATAGAAAGGACACAGAGGGTGTGGATTTGGATGAGATAGAGGTCAACTATAATTTACAATATAATGTATGAAACAAATCTCTAATAAAAAAATACAGAAAGGTATTTCGTGGCAACCTGTGTAGGAATACAAGAATGTTTTCATGAAAGTTAACTATCTAGTTAGGGGAAGTGTTTGGTATTTCAAAGGAACCCTTGAGAATATATAAATATCAGATTTGTTTGTTTGTTTGGGGTGTTTGAAAATATTGAAGATGGCTGTAGAATGAAGTCTGGGTCACTTAACAAATTACCCTACCACGGATAAGGTGATTTGTAGTAGCAAGGGACATACTTAAAATTTAAACTTAGTGATCTATCTTATTGACAGGGCTGGTCCTCAGTGTCAGCAACAAATGCAAAGAATAATTAGAAAGCACTCATCAATTGCCTTGACAAAGAACTCCTATTGTTTTGGCAATGGACTTTGATAAAATAACAGGCAAAAATGCATAATGCGCAGTGATCTCCATTTGATTACAAGCACTGACAATTCAAAGTTCCAAATGAAATGAGTTTCTTTTCAAACATCTTTAGGAACTGAATGAATCTCAAGGTGAGTAGGATAATGACAATAACAAAGGAAAAAGCGAGATAGTCAGTGATTAAACATCTAGGATCAAAGGCAAGGCAAATACAGAAAGCAGTCTCAAGGAAATGCTGGGACTGGTGGGTATGAGTCCAGTGGGGCTACAAGAATATAGAAAGAGCAGTTATGAAAGAAGATCACTCAAAACTAAGTGTATGTGAAAATTCCTTGAGAAAACCTGTTACTTGTATGAAAATTATATGTAAATTAAATACATAAACACATCCATCTTCATGTTCCTCCTGATATATTTACAATCAATTCCAATCAATATGTCTACAAGAGAACTCTAAATGTATAAATATTGGTATATTTGAAAATTTCCAGCACCATTTCACATGATGTTTCAGGGGAACATGATGTTTTTAGGAAGTTATACTGAGTAGCTACCTACAGATGCAGTTGTTAAGAAAGGTAGGGATTCTGTCCATCTCCCAGGTTGTCAGTGGTTTCTGGAACAGACACACAGAGATGTTCATCAAGTGACTGAGCTAGGCTTCTTCTCATACATACATTGGGGGTTTTCTTTGATTTATTTCAATTTTTCCTGCAGGAACAAGCATGTTTATTGGGCCATTGTTCCACTCTTGTGCTTATAGTTTGGAACCACATACTGTTTATTTTACAAGCACACAGATTCAAAAGAAATTTTCTCCAGGGTGGGTGTGTCATTAGACAAAACTTTTGATAATTTATGAGTTCATTTAGATAATGTTTTTTTTCAGTTAATTGTTTTTAAGGTGAGATTTTAGTGGACTAAGATTTTTAGGATATTGTGATAGATGAGTATATTTCTTGAGGGAGAAACTAGTGCTATTTGGGAGTTCATAGGAAAAAAATGTTTTGTATTGAATTTTCAAGTCAAATATTTATCCAAGTTGTAAAAAAGCTGGGAATTTGACCCACAGATAGGATAATTCCAAGTGTTAATAATTATGTATATAAAAATTAAATATTCTTACATTTAAGGTGCTCTCTAAATTGACACTTTATTTCTTCAGTGATAAAATCAATTGTCAATAAACCACTTTCCTGACTGAATTAAAGTTCTATATTTTCCAGATATTAAGTTATCATATTACCTGTCTATCATATTTTAAAGAGAAATTATTTGTCATGAATCCAGTCATCCTTTGGTATTGGTGAAATTATTTTGGCCACTTTCTTGTATCATGAACACTGATCTGTAGTGGCAAAGGCTCTTGGTAGGCACGGGCTCAAGTTCTCCATGTTCAAGGAGTTCTGTAAATATTGTATTCAGCCTTACTGCCAGTTTGTGAAGAGCAACCAATAGACTTGGCAATAGCCTGGGTTGTTTTAGGATTCCCATTTGGCCTCTTTGGCATACCACTTGATTATATGTAACCTATTCCTAGTACTAGAAACTTGATTTAGTGATGAGAAATTTCCAGTTGGGGCTACCATTATCTGTGATTTCATTTACATTGCTTTTATATATACATATGTTTTAGGAAGCTTTTACTGTGTTAGGTTTTCATACAACCCCACAAATGGCTTTTAGCTGTTGTTGTCACACCCTGTATTCACTCTCTTGCCTCTCTGCACTTCCTCTCTCTGTTGACCCTCCCACTCCAGTCTTAAGAAATCGATTAGTTTAATGTCACATTATCCACAAGTGATTAAGTCATCTCTTTAATCTATGAACTTATGACTTCACACAATTTTAAATGAGAACTTAAGATATGGTTTTATTTTTTAAAAAATAATTTAGACAGAATTCTCCATAATGATATAAATTAATTCAATTATGCTTTCTATTATAACTTTATAAGCTGTAAATAGTGCATTTTTGACGATTGAATTAAAATTTTTGTAAGAAAAAATTCAGTCTGTTTCAGCATAACTGATTATTCTAATGCTTGTTTCAAAGTCTTATTCCTTTTCTGAATTTGACTACTTTGTTTTTTAAAGTAATACTGTCTTTATAAAAACACCTGCAATCATGTATTAGTTACTTTTAATGTTGTTGTGATAAAAGACTATGACCAATGAAAATTACAGAAGAAATATTTGTCTGTTAAAAGTTCCACAGGGATAATTCAAAATGTCATCAGAGGCATGGCAGCAGGTGGCAAGAGCAGGGAGCTGAGAAATCACATCTTCCACCACAGCTATAAAGCAGGCAGAACAAACTGGAAGGAAATTGAGTTTATAAATGCCAAACGCTGACGCCCAAAGATTCACTTCCTCCAGCAATGCTGTACTTCTTACTATGTGATTAGAACTTCTGCTAAATTAATAACCAACACCAACTATCACATATGTGCTAGTAGTTAGTTTACTGTCAACCTGACACAAGTTAAAGTCATTTTGGAAAAGCAATCCTTAATTGAAAAAAATGTCCGACTAGATTGGCCTGTCAGCAAATATGTGCTGCGCTTTCTTGACTGGCGTTTGATGTAGGAGGGTCCCACTCACAGTAAACAGAGCTATCCCTGAACTAACACTCCTGGGAGAAATAAAAAAAGCAGGTTGAGCAAGCCATGAAGAGAAAGCCTTCCTCCATGGGCCTCTGCCTCATTTCCTACCTCCAAGTTTCTGGCTCAAGCTCCTACCTAGACTCCTTTATTGAGGATACTCCATTCTTGATTGTGGACTTGGAAATGAAACAAACACTTTCTAATCCAAGTTGCTCATGGTGCTGAATGTTAGCAAAGTACCACATAACCTAACAAAAGTTAAATGCTTCCTCCATTTAACTTCTCTGGGTAACTGTGGTCAGCACACACTTTTTTTGGTTGTGAATACTCTGTTTAATTACCTTCTAATAGTTCTAGCACCTTCCAGCTGAGTCAAAGACTGGTGAACAAGCCTTTGACACCTGGGCCTTTATTTAGAATAAAATCAAATAGCACTTTTGAACATTTTGGGAAAACCAAGAAATATTGTAATGTTCCTTTGTTTTCCTGCCATTGGTGGACAATGTGTCAAAAGAAACGGAAGGCTGGAGGATTCACATTCCAAGCTCCAGGTGCACATCTGTAACCTCAAGGCTTCTAAGTATACCCTAAAGAATATCTGCTCCTGTAACCATAGTGATGAACAAAGCTAAACAAAGCCAAGGCTGATCTGGGTGTCTACAGTTAAATTGAGAGCATTGATCTGGAAATAATAGAATCCTGAAAACTGATATGTGCATATGCTGGAGGACCTTCATGAGGTCAAGACCATTGATTCTTAAGTTCTGGTATGTTGATTTTGTCAGTAAATCAATCCTAGTTTGTCTGGGGTCAGGTAACACCACATCTACCAAAGGCAAAGTTGATCTATTTGTCTTAATAGACAGTAGAAACAGAGCAACAGTGAGAGTCATTTGAGTCATGGAGACCTATGCCACTGGATAATTTATCAGTGCATTCACAGACAAGAAATGGATTGTGAGCTACTAAACTCCTACTTGATGTGTAGAAGCAGAAAACTTTCTTGTCAAGTGTAAAGAAGTTCAACTTGATTTCAAAGAGAATTATACTCCTCTGTTCGCAAATTTCAAACTAAGCCAATTTATAGATCATCAGTTATTTTGAATGGACAGGTGTTCAGACATTCTTGGGAAAAAAAAACTGGTACATAGCCAAAATTTATTCTATAAATCTGTTCATATAAATCCCCCAAAGATCACTGGTGACACTCTAGAGTAAAAAACTAAATTAAAATAAAAAAAAACCTTTCAGGGAATACTGTATACTGCTTATGACCTGGTATTAGCTACAAGGAACCCCAAACATCATGATGTACAAGAACAAATGAACACATTACCGCTACCTACACCTGGGAAAAATTCAAAATACTATCAAATTTATGAAAGAAATAAGGAACTTTTTGGCAATATCAAGATTTTCAAGTATGTTGGGTTAGTTAAGTACAGGTATAGCCCCAGTAAACTTCTGTTTTTCCTGGGTTGAGAGAGACTGATCTTGTATGAACATAGTGGATTGCTGTAAAAGTTATCATTTGGTTACACTAGTTGGAGTTACTGTACTGTATGTGAAATTTTTGAAAACATAAATATAAACACAGGTATATACGGACTTCTAAACAGTCTTATTAAATAAGAAACACAGAGCCAAATAATCATTGGGTGAAAGTTGTAGAGAATCGAGAAATGGGAATAGCCACAGGCTAGCCTTAGCTTACCTTACCACTGTAGCTTCCCAAGAAAACCAGCTTCTTCCTGTGTAACCTCAGCCCTTACTACCTTGCTCTTCTGCCTTCTTATTGGCTCTTAGCCCAGCCACCTCACTTCCTTGTCACTTCCTGTCTATACAGACTTCCAGGTCTCTATGGTTGGTACTGTGATTAAAGGCCCGTGCCACCAATTTGGCTGTGTCCTTGAACACACAGAAACTACCAACCATGTGATCAGATAAAGGGCACGTGCTATGACTGCCTGACTTTAGTTTATGGTGGGCTATGTCCTCTGATCTCCAGGCAAACTTTATTTATTAACTTACAAATAAAATATCACCACACACAGGAGTCTGACCTTCATTCCCTCTAATTTCCAACATTAGTTTTCCTTCATGATAATTCTTCAGCAACTCTTGAAGAGGTGCAAAATGTTTCACATTATCATTTATGTATTCTCAATAACTTTGTAAGTCTAGGCAATTATGCACTTGGTGGAGTAATGATTATTACATCCTTTTCTTTTTCTCCATTTCCCAGTCACTCTTAAAAGCATTTAAATTCTATTAAAATATGCAATACCTAGGTAAGGATTTTAGAATAAAATGGGTCCAGCTGTACAGATTTCTTCTCTCTAGTTTGCCAGGAAAATTACCATTTAATTTTTATTTGAATCTCTGGGAAGTATGTATCAGCTATTGTAATAATTTGTGACAGACATAACATACTTGTCATTTTTACATATATATATGTTGTTCTTAAACAGAGTATCTGATTCCATTACTTTTCTACTGCTATTTGGTGGTATGAGCTTATTTAAAAATATTTTATTTATTGTTTATTCTTTAGTTTCAGTGTAGTAACAGTGAGTATTTATACACTAGAATTAATTGATGTCTAATGTTTTACTACATATATATAATCATAATTTACTAATATGAAGTATTTTGTTCAATTTCAATTATTGTTTTCTATAATATGAGGAAATTTGATCTTTACTTTGTTATTTCATATTTAAACATTAGACATTAAATTTGAAGAATCAAGAGATGGCCTAGTGGTTAAGAGCACATGTTACTCTTCTAGTAACCTTATCTCAGTTACATCACCAATGTTATGTGGCTCATAACCACCTACAGCCGCAGCTCCAGAATATCTAACACTCTTCATTGGCTTCCTCAGATACCCAAAGACATGTGTGGCAGACAGTCATACATATACATAAATAAAAATGAAATAAATATTTAAATAAATTTGCTAAGTACTAAAATTTAGAATTGAAGACAAAATAGTGAAATTGTCAATCCAAACAACAATGCTTAAAATGGAGCAATAATTTGAGTATCTATTTTGATAGTATAATGAGTTTAATAAATAATGTGATCGTTAATGTTTATTGTTAAGTTGATAGTACTTTGTATCATCTAGCATCTGATATGGATTGTGTCTGTGCCTGTTCTTCCGACTGGTGTGTTTTATACCTGTGCCTATGTAGTCTACTGTGGTTGCAGAGGAGGCCTGGCCACAGAAAGTATGTGCAGGTATGTGGGGTTGAACAACAGACTGGGGCTTGGAGGGACAGAGTCCAGTGTGTAGCCAGGGTGGTGGTGCATCCTGGAGGCAGGTCTCTCACATGCTTGCCTGCTGCTGGGGAGTTCACCAGAGCAGTGGAGTTCCAACAAAGTTAGGGGTAAGGTCTACCTGCCTTGCTGGTGCTAGGATGGGAGGCAGAGGGGCATGGGATGTGCCTCAAGGTTTAGGGTCTGGGCTTTGTGCAATCAAGCTGGAAGGCCAATCACTCACCTGTTTTTCCACCTGGTGTCTGTGCTGTCCTTTGGGGTTATGGGAGGGCTGGTCATGGGTAGGATGTTAGGCGGTGCAAAGCTACACAGAGAAACCCTGTCTTGAAAAACCAAAAAAAAAAAAAAAAAAAGTCCCGGAGATATTAAGAATATTAGGAACACACCTCAACATAATAAGGCAGTTTACAGCAAGCCCCTAGCCAACATCAACTTAAATGGAGAGAAACTCAAAGCCATTCTATAAAAACCAGGAACAACACCAGGAATTTTAAATGGTCTTTTAATTAAAAAACAAAACAAACAAACAAAAACAAAAATGGAGCCAGATATCAGGGTGAAAGCTAAAAGATCAGAGAAGCAGAACAGCCAGCCACTAGTTTTTTTGTTTTTTTTTTTTGTTTTGTTTTTTTCCTGAGACAGGGTTTCTCTGTGTAGCTTTGAGACTTTCCTAGAGCTCACTTGGTAATCCAGGCTGGCCTTAACTCATAGAGATCCTCCTGGCTCTGCCTCCTGAGTGCTGGGATTAAAGGCATGCGCCACCACTGCCCGGCCAGCCACTAGTTCTTACCTCTATGAAATCCTCAGTCTATAGAGCGAGTTCCTGTTTCCTCATGCCTTATATACCTTTGTCTGTCTAGACATCACTTCCTGGGATTAAAGGCATATGTGTTTCCCAGTACTGGGATTAAAGTTGTGTGTCACCACTGCCTAGGTCTGTCTCCAGTGTGTCCCTGAATTCACAGAGACCCAGATGGATTTCTGCCTCCCAAGTGATAGGATTAAGGGTGTGTGTCACCACTGCCTGACTTGTACATCTAATCTAGTCACTGGCTCACTCCTCTGATCCTCAGGCAAATTTATTAACATACACAATATATCACCACATTTTTCCATTCTCTCCACCACTATTCAATAATTTTAGCTAGAGATATAAGGCAATTGAAGTACATCATGGGGATACAAACTGAAAAGAAAGAAGCCAAAGATCTTTATTTGCAGATGCTTTGATAGCCTATATAAGTGAACCTATATTTTTCCAAAATGGAAATCCTACAGCTATTAAACACGTTTAGCAAAGTAGGTGGGTACAAGATTAATTGGAAAAAAAAAGGTAGCCCTCCTATATACAAATGACAAGTGGATTGAGAAAGAAATCATGGGAAAACATCCTTCACAACAGCTTCAAGTACTATAAAATACTTTTGAATCTCTCTAACCAACAAGTGAAAGACTTGTATGATAAATATATTGAAGAAAAAATTTAAAAAGACATCAGAAGATGAAAATACCTTGCATGTTCATGGCTTAGTAGCTTTAATATAGCAAAAACCACCACCCTACCAAAAGCTATCTATATACAGGTTCAATATAACCCCAATTAAAATTCAGATATAGCTCTTCACAGATCTTGAAGGGGCACAAAACTCAACTCAAAATGGAACACAGACCTCTACATAAGACCAGATTTACTGAACCTAATAGAAATAAAAGTGGAAATCAGCATTGAACTCAGTGGCACATAAAAAGACTCTATGAAAAAAAACCTGCAAGCACTAATATTGACAAATAATTTATGTATCCACATGAAACTTAAAATTTTCTGCATGGCGAAGGACATTGTCACTTGGATAAAACAACAGCATTCAAAAATGGAAAAAAAATCAACTGCATATCCCATTGTGAACTGGTTTCCAAAATATATAAAGAACTCAAAATCCCAATATCAAGAAAATAAATAACCCAGTTGAAAAATGAGGTATAGATCTAAAGAGAGAATTCTCAAAAAGGAAAATCAAACAGCTAAGAAACACTTAAAGAAATGTTCTACAACCCTATTCATTAGAAAAATTCAAATCATAACTGTTAGATTTTATCTTATACCACACAGAATGGCTAATATCAATAAAACTATTGAAAGCTTATGCTGGCAATGATGTTGAGTATTTATTGGGAACACTCAACCATTGCTGGTGGGAGTGCACACTTGTACAGTCACTATGAAAATCAGGACAGCAGTTCCTAAGGAAAGTGGGGAAAAAATCTACCTCAAGATCTCGATATATCAGTCTCGAGAATATATCCAATGGTCATTTATTTTTACCACAGAGACACCTGCTCAACCATGTTCTTTGCTGTTCTATTTATAATAGTCAGAATTTGGCAATAAACAAATATCCTTTAACAGAAGAAAGGAATAAAAATGTGGTACATTTACAAAGAAGAGTTTTTCTCAGCCATTAAAAAATATAACCATAAAAATCACACATAAATTGATAGAACTAGAAAAAAATCATTCTGAGTGAGAAAACTCAGAATCATAAAGAAAAAAATATAGTGTTTTCACTTATTTGTGTATATTAGCTCTTAAGTCAATGATAACCAATCTACAATCCATAAAACAACAGTAGTTATAAAATATAGTTCTAATGTGGGATAGTTAGAACTTTCAGTTAGAATAGGTATTTATGGACTGGATCAGGGAATCCAGATTGAGAAGATCAAGAGTATAGTGGAGAGATGGATGAGATGAGAGAAGGTGAGAATATGTTGAGAGAAGGTAAATTTAAGGGCCAGTCAAATGATATATGAAGAGGATGTAAATGAAATTTCCCAATAATGGGGAGACATAGCACCAACTGGCCATCTCTTGATACCAGATTCAGATGCCAGTAATACAGTTGGGTTCCATTTAATTGAGTTGTTTTTTCAAAGGGTCCTACTGGAATGCCAAACAAGCCATTTTGCTGGTAGGACTACAGATTGCAATCCACAAAGTGAAGGCTAGACCCTGTTGCTGAAGATAACACCTACACAACACATTGAACATGGAAAAATTTAATTGATGCCTAAATAGGTGCTCCTTCACCTCTATGTGATGTTGTCCTTTCTAAAGGGAAAATACTGTTCAGTCTATCAAAGGATAAATGTAACCAAAAACCAGCTTAGAAGCTTGTTGGCTTTTCTAATGAGAGAAGAAAAAGGGTAGATTTGGATGGAAGGGAAGTTGGTGAGATATTGAGTGGAGTAGAGGGAGGGGGAAACTGTTTTCAGGATAATTTATGTGATAAAATATCTATTTTAAATTTAAGAAAAAAAGAATATGCTTTCATACCTACACAGTATAAACACATTCTACTAATTATGCACTCTTAGAGAAATCATAAATTAAAGAATAACTTTGTTCTTCTGAAAGAAAGCAAATTTTTAGTAATATAGTAATTTAAGTTATGGTAAAAATAAAAGGGATAGACAAACGTTACAGCTTATTTACTACCACCAAATAGTCAAACAAAAAGGTATCAAACTAGAAGAAGGCCTTCATCATCCTGCTTTAAGCAATCAAAGTGAGTCATCACCTACACCCCTAGACATTTGCTGAGGATGGATGCATAGTCATTCTCACTTTAGAACATTAAATACCAATGTGACATTGAACACAAGCATCTAACAGTAATAGTATAAGATTTGATTTCAAATAACTTCATGGTGATATCAAAATTCAATTCAGGAATATTATTGAGGTGAAATGTAAGCAATGAAACCATAGGTAAATTAAAAAAAAATACTTCAGTATTGGTTGACATTATTATTAAATGAGGACTTGTATACACTTAGAAATAGAATACACCATAACATGAGCTATTGAATTTTTTCACATGGCTGATAACTGAATAATAATGTGATCTCAAATTATGTTGCCAATGATTTAACTAATTTCACTAGTAGATTATGGTGATTTGTAAATATTTGTATTTTCATAAGAATTAATTATGAGTAATAGATGTAGGTGGCACAAACAGATTTTATTTTACACCAGCTGCTCAGAGCACTAAAGGGAGAGAACTGTGGGAACAAATCCGATTTCCCGAAAGTATGCAAATAATGAATCTTTTTGTTAAGAGTGTCAAGTTTAATTTAACACTTCCATAGCAGAGCAGCACTCTTCAATGTGCATTTATTTGGGGCCTTGTGCCAGCTCCCTGGATTGAGTCCAACTCCTACTGAGTGAAAATCTGGCTTGTCTAAGGAATCATTCCAATGTATTCAAAATTGAAACACAACATAAACATCCTCTGAATAGACTTTAACTGTTGAGAGCTCTTAGAATGATGAACTTTGGTTCAGTTTCTAAGTCAGAATCCTGTGGTTTATTTGGTGCTGATTATACCATTTCAAGTTTCTTTTTCCCTGTTACTGAACAAACATCTTCATCCTTGAATACCATTTTTATTCACTCTATTTAAAGACAAATGATGCTTAAAACATCTGGAGCTCCATTATTTGGTAAAGAAGCCAACAGCGTAAGTTGATTTATTTCCTCTATGTATATATGACACTGCTTTTTCTTATATAGTAAATGCCAGAATGTTTGTAATACTTTCATGGTACAAGTAAATGTAAACATAATCTGACTGACAAACTAAAGTGATTTTTCAGAAAAGAATGTGCAGTGATTGTGGATTTTGTTTGATATTATTGCTGGGGAATGTCATTCTGTATGCTGTGAATGTGTGATGCTCTGATTGATTAATAAATCAAATGCTGACTGGCCAGTAGCCAGGTAGGAAATATAGGTGGGGTAAGCAGACAAGGAGAATTCTGGGAAGAGGAAGTGTGAATCAGGAGTCGCCATACAGACACAGAAGAAGCAACATGACAAGGCAGAACTTAGAAACAGTACCAAGCCATGTGGCTAAACAAAAATAAAAATTATGGGTTAATTTAAGTGTAAGAGGTAGTCAGTAATAAGCCTGAGTTAGTGGCCATGCAGGTATAATTAATATACGCCTCTGTGTTCTTACTTGGGAGACGTGAGTGGGAGAGATTTGTCCTGACCATGGGCCAGGCAGGACACAGAAATATTCTGACTACATATTATAGGTAAATAAAATAAATAGTAATAGATAATCTAACCTTACAATATCAAGTATCATTTAGAAATAAATTGTTCATAACATCTAAATTCTGAAAGCCTTTCTAACATAAAAATTAAAGTAACTGTTGTAGAAAGAGAATGAGATAGAATGTTTCTGGATATTCTTTTTAAAATTATCAATTTATCTAAATAATAACTCTATCACAAAAATATCTGCTCAGATCTTGAAGTTATAATCCATTTTGTTCAAATATGTGTACAAAAATACTGATTGAATGCCTATTTAGTGATTAAAACATGTTCTCTTCACTCTTGTCTCACTCACTGAGTCTTGGTTGTTGCCCATTGCAGGTCTGGTGATAAAGTTGTACACAAGGATTCACAAACACAGTATATTCAAGGTTACTCCAAAGCCTTTCTGAGGTATGAATAATGCCAGGACCCAGTTTCTTGTGAAAATGCTGAAAATCAATCTAATATTCAGCTCCAAAAGGTTATTCACTCAGACTCTTTCCAGAATGTCCATGAACAAGAGATTTAATGTCTATATCTACAAAACATCCCTGTACCTCAGGCACAGGGAGCATTGCAGAAGAGGGAAAGAAAGGAGGTTGAATCCTGGGGATCATTGAGTTTGCTGTAAGATTGTGTCTCTTAGTTATATTGAAAGCTATGCTAAAAAAAAATCTTACCAACATCTGCCCAAACACGAACAGAGCAAAGAGGAAATTGACAGGTCAAAGTGGATGGAGAAAAGCCCACAAGTCCTCAACCCCACACAGAGAAATCCATCCAGGTTTGGAATGCTGAGAGTGGAAGAAACAGTTCACCCCAGGGAAGAACATACCAATATTCATATTAATATTGAATAATCATATTCAACCACAAATGGTCAACCTTTAAAACAAACACAAGATTTAAATACCACACAGGTTATGTTCTGGAACACACACATGCACAAATGCAATAACAATTCATGAAAAATAAAGGCAAGAATTTGAAAGAAAGAAAGGAGGGGTATAAGGAGATGTTTGGAAGGAAAAAAGAGAAGAGAGAAATGATGTAATTACATTATTATCTCAAAATAAGCTCCTTACTTTAAAATATTTGTCATATCAATTTTAGTGACCATTTAAAAGTTATAAAAGCCTCAGATTTTATAATTTTAGTTTGAGTTTAAGAAATTAGGCTATGTGTTATATATTATGATATTAGGATTTTACATTGTGATATAAAACATAAGGAACAACTCAATTTCAAATACTTCTTTAATTTTATCAAAAAGAGAATAAATGGAAATGTTGTCAAAAATCCATACAAGTAGCTCCTTGCTCCAGATTCATTATTTTACAGATAGATGACAATCCCATGTAAACAGTGGTTCAGTGAAACAAAACTAAATGTGCATCAAAGTAGAATTAAAAAATTAAGGATAAACCTTTGAAAAATCATTGTATTTCTTTCACACTTTTTAGTAGACTGACTAAAAATTAAATAATACACATTGTAAAAGAGTGTGTAAATAATGAGGTGCATATCACATTGCTTGTCTTTAACATTATCTTTTCCCCAAAACGTTGAATCAACCATTACAAGCCATAATATTATCAAAAAATAACAGTTCGGTATTTTGTCTGGCTAAATTATGTTACAATAAACACTTGTGTATTTGATGCCCTGAAATTTGGAATAACTTTATTTCCTGCTGTGAAAATGCGAAAATGTGGTTGATGATATCAGATTTCATGCGCACAGTTGATATTGATTCGTCAGAATGAGAATCAGTAACTACAGGCCTGGGAGACCCTGCTGCTCAGACCTTCTGGCTTGAAATAAGCCTGGAGATGAGGCGTAAATAATAATGAGAAAAAGGCAAAAACTTTGAGATTAGTATAGGGAAAATTGTTCAGACCTCCATGCTGTAAAATATCTAGCAATGGAATGTCCCATAAGTTAAAAAAAAACTTGTAATATATAATTTATTACAAGTATTTTTTAATAGTAGGTATGCAGAAACCAGTAAGAAAACTTACATCAAACAATATGTTCAATATGCCATGCATTCAAGTTTAGAAATGTAATTTGCTGAAAACATAGTCTTAATCTCATAAAAGTTTAATTTATACCTTCTACTTTAAAGATGTAACTCTCCTGTGAGTTAGAATGAAGCTTCCTTTAAACAATAAGGGATAGATCAAGGATGTATTAATGTGTTTTAAGTCTATTTTCCTGATGGCACAAGATGAAATATTTTTAAGTCATAAAACTAATCTGTACACATCCACTCCTGAATAAAACATAAGGATAATAGATTTTTCCGTGGTAATTTTACTGTCTTAAAAACCCAATAAATCAATGACTTGTCTCCAATACTTTTTTCTCCCAAGAATTGTGACAATACATATTATAACATTCGTTTATTTTGATTTTGAAAAAAATATTAAATATCAGGTATTATAACAATTAAGCCTCATCTATGAGGCCAATGAAAGGTATAATGAAGGAAAATTTTCAGCATCAGCAATAGCAATTATTGCTATAAAAAACACAAAGAAAATTATTGAATACAGTTGTCTGATGTGATTGAATTGTGCTTCCAATCCAATTATCTCTGATCTTTAGTCAAAGGGCAGGAAAAGGGAAGCAAAGTTGAAATTCATAACTCACTACACATTGGCAGAACCATCTGCTGAGATATAATGAGGCCAAGCAGACAGGTTTCCAGAGGTTATACCAGAGTTGTGGTGCTTTCTTGAAGACCATGTATTAAGCAATATATCTTGAGACTTTTCTAAATGAAATATGTAAAGGGTGCTGTAAATTATTATTTGTACAACATCTTTCTATATGAGTAAGTAATATGACTTATAATTTGTTTTTTAGTAATTTTTCTTTAATATTTAAAACAAGACAGTGCAAATTTTTCAGATATATTAGGAACTGATTGTGCTAATCTTTAAGACTTAATAATAAATATATTATCATAAATAGAAATATCAATATAGTTAACCAAACTCCTATAAATAGCCTTAATTCCATAAGTGGATTTCATAATATTGCCTATACAAAGAAGCAGGTTCCTTGAATACCTTGGTTTGGGTCAAACTATTTCAAGATGTGAAGATACAAATTATTGCCTATGTAATAGTAAGCAGATAGCACAGTGTTCAAAATGAAATAAGAGCACATTTTCCTGTTGATGAATTATTTGTTGATAAAATGGAAAAGAGATCCCATGTCACTAGAGGTTTTCTGGCCAATATCGGCAGGATCTCCTTTGGAGTGCAAGTTCTGAAGACGGCATTCCAAGTGGATGTTTCTTTTATTTTCACAAGAAAATAAATCACATTTCAAAATCCTCATGCTCACTCTTCAAAACATCAATACTAACCATAGCTCTTCAACCAGTTATGTTAGTGAGAACTTAAAACAGCTTGTATGTATTTTGGGTGATCACTTGTCATCACACAATGAAATCTGGGGTAGGTGGGATGCCATGCGGCCTGTCCAAACTTTACTCCACATTCTATTAAATTATTTATTGTGTTTTCCTGAAGGTTGACGACATGAATGGATTGTTTGCCTATCTCCCTATATCTGGCTTTTGCCAGGCTTCAGTTACTTGCTTTTGTTTTGCCAAAATTGAAAAGCTACTCTTCCCCAGAGATAAATAATTGTTTGTATTTTTAAAGAAAGTTGTTTCTTTTATAAGGAATCAAGATCACATAGGTGATATTTTCATTAAAAGCATTTTGAGGGTAAATAAGAAAGATGAAGTGATCTCATTATGGCAACATTTTAATATTAAGAACTAATTTCTCAGATAACTTTAAAACAAATAATATTTATGGGAAGTAATTATTTGGAGTTCATACTTTTAGAAAAATGATAATAACTTCATTTCATGAAATCATCAGGCAAGAATAAATATATATTATAAACATCTGTTATAAATCACCCAGAAAAAAATTAAAAGTTTTTAATGATGTTTAAGGATTTAAAGAGAGGAAAAAAGTTTATAGGTCATATATCTATCTAAACAAGTAACAGGAAAATGCAATAAAAGTAAAGTAGTTGTGCTTCTCTGTTTTGGAATATCAAGGAAAATATAAAATATCTATTTGATATTAAGTCTCTACATCAATAAATTGATAGCAGCATCATTTTTGTTTTGCTTTTTAGAGACGAAGTTTCTATGTGCAATAGCCTTGGCTGTCCTAGAACTTGCTATGTAGACCAGGCTGGCCTTGAACCCACAGAGATCTGTCTGACTCTGCCTCCCAAATACTAGAATTAAAGGCATGAGCCACCATGTCTAGCTAAAAACACAAATTCTTGATTGCAATTAATTTAAATTAGTTAAAACTAAATTTAAAGCTATTTTATGGTTAGAAACAAAAAACAAAAAACAAATCAAAACAATCCACTATTTTAATTTCGGAAGTAAAAGTTCAGTAAAAGTAGCTATTATGTAATAATTAATTAGAAACTTATATAGATTCTCTCCAAAATTATGAAGATCTACTTCAGTCCCAATGAAATTTCATATATTTTATATTGAAGATTATACATACCTAGAATATTTTCAATACTATCAGTACTATTATGATGAAAAGAATTAAATTAGCAAAGCAAAAGATAAATGATGACAATATGACTTATGAAATGTGCAATTGGAGTTTGTTGGATTCTTAAACTAGGCAACCAAATGCATGGCTCAAAAATCATCCAATGTTTTCAGAATATTTGTGTGAGTTAGGAGCAGTTACAGATATCTGTAAGAAATTACATATTTACACTGACATTTATGTAAGTAGAGACTAGGGCTGGAATAATCACAAACATACACAATAGTGCATATAAAGAAGGTGTCATTTGAATGCTATAGACATAATATTAAATATTTATGTGATAATATAAAATATCTTAAGCAGTATCTGGTGAGGATAATTTCTTAATCATTTAGCGTGCTATTCAGTCTAAAGAGAAAAACTCTTACTGATTTCTAAGACCAATTCAATTCATAAATAAGAAAACTACAATTAAGCAAATACTATGTTTTGAAGATGTTTCAAAACATGTCATCAGAAATATACACTATTCACAAGGTATAAAAGAACATTAAAATTTAAAATAAAAATCAACCAATAACAGAAAACATGAAATTGTTATCTGCTGGAGTCCAGCTCCAACCTGTTGAAGGGTTCATGTGGGGAGGAGTGAGGAATGAGGAAGTGTAAAACAGAAATAGAGATGGAGACAATGAGAAAGGCAGAGACACAGGATAACTTCGGAAGGGCCCAGGGTCAATACCCATCTGCCTCGACTTTAATCATGATGGACATTTTATACATCAGTAAGGGGAGGGGTCTTTTGCCCCTCCCCTTTGAAGGTTAAAGTATAAAATATAAAGTATCAACAAGTGTAGACTCTTCAAAACCCCAATAACCACACCATTGGCCAAAAAATTCCATTATGCAGCCCTGCTGGGCAAAGCAAGCTCAGACTTTCGGACCTTGAGGGAGCCTCTGTGGGCCCCATAGTTGTCAAATATCATATTTATGTATAGTAAAATATGTAATAAAAACTGAAACATAAAGAACAGTAATAAGAAGATATCATACACCCAGAGTTTAGCAAAAAGTGAAATGTGATCAATGGCAATGGGTACAGTGAGAACTAGGAATTACAGAACTATAGCAGCATCAACAGGCTTGCACATTCTTACAGGACAGACTAAAATCATCCTGACCACTGATTGCCAGGCATGGTAGCAAACACTTCTCATTCCAGGAGTTGGAAAGCAGAGTCAAGTGGATCTTTGAATGAAGTTCTAATCAGCCAAGTTTACAGTGAGCAAACAAAACAAAAATATTCTGCCCCAAATTCCCAATCAATCACCATGCCTACCTCATGTATGAATCTTCATAATCTCTTAAATTGTTGCAATATACACAAAAATACAGCATGTTTTATAGAACTCAATATCAGAATTACAACACAATGCACATAAAACTGTAATATATGTATATTATATTGTAATATATGTATATTGTAATAATATATATTATTTTTAATATTATAATTACATTATTTCTTTCTTCCTTTTCATCCTTCCAAACCCACCCCAACCTCCAGTATACACTTCCTTGGTGAAATTGATGTCATATTTTTCATTAGTATTTATACAAGCACACGTACACATACTCCTAAATATAACTGCTTGGTGTGCATAATGTTATTTGTCTGCATATCTTCCGCATCAATTATTTGATGTTGAATAATCAGCTGCTGTGCTTTTCCCTGGTGAAAAATACGTTTATATCCCATTCTCAAAGTCCCATGGTTGCTTGCAGTTGTTTGTGTAGTGTTGAAGACTCATGGTTTTCCTTTATGCACATTAAATTTTATAAGTATTTTTATTTCATATGTGTCTGTGCACCAGGTATGTGCAGTGCCCTCAGAAGCCAGACTAGGTCCTAGGTGACCAAGAACTGGAGTCACAGAGGGTTGTTACCTATTATGTCCTACTGGGTCTTCAGGAATAGCAGCCATTGTTCTTTACCACTGTACCCTCTCTCCAGACTCACAAGATAATTTTTTAATGTCTTAGTAAGAGCTTTTCTGGAACAAAACTATGGATTAGCTATATGAACATTGATAAAAAAGTGCATACATAGATAGCATATTTTTTAATGAATACAGTATATACTAACTTGGATTTGACTGATTTACAGTGCGCAATAGTAAAATAAAAGAGCATCTTACATAGATGCATATAGCTTGATTACTTATGCAAAAAACCCACAAATAGTCATTAATACCCAATATTACTAATTGTTGTAGCCCTCTAGGTGTCCTAGTGGCTGTACCCAGCAGGATTACATAAGAGCTTGATTGGACCATGGGCCTGGGTACCAGGGCACTGTAACTAGCAAGAGGTAGGTCTTTTGCTCCACCCTTTGGCATTGCTATAAATAGATCTTTGGAATAAAGTTCTGGCCTGTTTGGATAAGGATCAAGGTCCACCTGAGTCTATCCTGTGTTTTCTCTCCCCTATTTCTAATTAAGTCTCTTATCCCTCATTTCTCAAGAGTTCCTGGGGTAAATAAATGTGGGGTCTGGTCTGCCACAACTAATTCATTCAGACTCATAAAAATATGCAGGTAATTAATAAAGAATGAACATAAAAATGTAACATCTTGTTTATTCTAGATGGATTTTAAATAATTCAAAAAGAATGAATAAAGTATGTTTCTACATCAACACAATGTTTCTGTCACTTAAGCTAAGGGATAAGTTTCTACAATTTACTCTGAATGAGTCCTGCTTATCTTCAAAATCATGACCCTGTCTTCAGAAGACATGGTAATATGGTATTCTTTTATCTCTACTAAGCTCCACTTAGACTGCAGTGTGAAGTTCCAGAAATATGACTTTAATATTTTTATATGTACTATATTTTTATTATTAAGAAATTGTCTGTTCATTTTAAATAATAAATTTCGGTTTTACTCAATTACTGAGCAAGCCTCAATGAAACATCTCACAATAAAGATAAGAATACATACTCTCTCAAGCTGATAATAGAAAAATAAATAAATTAATTAATTTTAAACAATAAAAAATAAAAATAAAAGAAAAATTTGAAATATTAAACAAACAAACAAACATTTTACTAAAGTTAAAAAAGGGAGAACTAGGGACTCATCATTCCTCTCCACATTCTAATTTTTCCCTTGTTTTATATATTTTAAATTTTTTTTATCGATAGATTCTGCTGGAGTTTATTGGTGGATTTTGCTGGAAGATCTGATGCAGATAAGCACTGGAGGGCTCCTGTTGCAAATCACCCTCTGGAGCGATGGAAGGATCTTTCTACTAGCACATGGAGGAGACCCGATCTAGTATTGGTGTGGCCCCAGTGTTTGGTTTATGTCTTTCCTCAGGACAATGAGGTTCCTCTTAGAATTCTTGAGCACTGAACACAGCCTGTGGCTGCTGCTGAAGCCCAACATGACAGAGACCTAATGGGTCTTCATGAAAAAAATCTATCCTTCTGATGCCAATGGTGATTGAAAGCCCAATATGGCCAGCTTTGGCAAGTATTAATGTAAGCCTAGGAACTGTAGCCATGAGATGGGATTCTCCAGAAGAGCTGCCAGCTAAAGTCATGCTGGGATCAAGAAAAATGGGCCTTGGCGGTTCATGTTACTGGAGTTGTATCCATGCCAGTGGATGTCCACACATCCAGAAGAGAATTTGACATTGCTGCCGCCGCTGTTGCTGTTATAACAATGGCCACCCTGCAGCCTTTCCCTGCAACCTTTCCTCCATTCCCACCTCCTCCAAGCCAAGGTCTCACATGAGGCTTCAGCAGAGCTTGGTACATGCAGTTGAGGCAGGTCCAAGCCATTATCCCCTGCACCAAGGCTGTTCAAGGTGTCACACCTTAGGCACTAGACTCTAAAAAGCTCACTCATGCACTAGAAATGGACCCCGATTCCCCTGCCTCCCCCACCCAAACAATTCAAGCTAAACATGTGTCTCAAGTATCCAGAGGGCCTAGTTCAGTCCCATGGGGACTCCACAGCTATTGGCCTACAGTTCATGGGTTTCCACTGGTTAGGTTGGCCATCGCTGTATGTTTTCCCATCATGATCTCAATGTCCCTTGCTTATAGAATCCCTCCTCTCTCTCATTGCCTGGACTCCTGCAGCTCAGCCTGGTGTCCAGCCCTGTATTTCTGCATCTGCTTCCATCAGTAACTCGATGAAGGCTCTATGATGATAGGGCATTCACTAATCTGGTTACTGAAGTAGACCAGTTCAGGCACCCTCTCGACTATTGCTAGTAGTTTAAGGTGGAATTATCCTTCTAGATTCCTGGGAACTTCCCTAGCACCTTGTTTCTCCCTATTCCCATGATGTCTTCATTTATCACAGTATCTCTTCCCTTGCTTCTTCCACTCTGTCCCTGTTCCAGCTTGAACCTCCCATTTCCTTATTGTCTCATTCACCATCCCTTGCCCTTTATTACCTCACCCCCAGTTTTCTCATGTACATATACACAATGGAGGACTACTGAGCAGTAAAAAACAATATCATGAAATTTTCAGGCAAATGGATGGAAGTAGAAAATATCATCCTGAATGAGGTATCCCAGACTCAGAAGGACAAACATGGTATGTACTCACTCATAAGGGGGTAGTAGATGTAAAACAAAGGATAACCAGGCTGTAACCCACAGCTCCAGAGAAGCTAGCTAACAAGGAAGACTCTAAGATGGAATCTTAGATAGCCCACGAAGGAGAAATTGACAAGATCTACTTGAATATTGCCTCTATATTAATATGACTGTTTATAATGAATAAGAAACATTAACCATGTCAGAAAACTGGGTAGATTCAAAATCCAGCTTTGTTAGTTATGATGTTTTGATGATCAAATAATTGAAACCACAAATCTTACTTTCTTCATCTGTCTTAGTTAGGGTTTCTATTGCTTTGATGAATCATCATGGCCAAAAAGCAAGTTGGTGAGAAAAGAGTTTACTAGGGTTATATTTCAGCATTGCTGTTCATCACTGAAGGAAGTGATGAGATGGAACCACCCACCATAGCCTGGGCTCTCTCCCATTCATCACTAAATGGGAAAATGCCTTACAGCTGGGTCTCAGGGAAGCATTTCCTCAGCTGAGGTTCCTTCCTCTGATGACTATAGTTTGTGTCAAGCTGACACAGAAAACCATCCAGTTTACCTAGGTGAAAGTAACACTGTACCTGGCAAATGAAGGGATGGCCTTGGCAGAGTGTCCATACCACAGAGGATAATGCTACAGCTGTGCCCACATAGGCTGCACTTACTGGACTTGGTATGTTATATAAAAAGCAGAGACCATGAATCTGGGGAGTGTACCAGGACGAGTTGAATGGAGGGACAGAATTGATTCAGTTGTACTATATATACCTGTGATAATTTCACAAAACCTAATAAGCATTATTAATTCAAAATTTTATGTAAAGTACAATAACATGGAAATAAGATTTTAAATTGTTTACATTAGAAATATAAGTGATTATATAAGTTGTTACATTTTTAAATATTTCTAAAAATTATTATTTATTTAACTAATGTTGAAATTTCTCAGTTTTGAAAAATAAAATAGCTTCACTTAGTTTTATTTGAATCACACACTTTGTTATTTCATTGTGTGCTTTTCTAACAAAACAATGATACAAAATGTGAAGGATTTCATTTAGTCCTTTCAAGAAAGAATACTAAGTTTAAATAGGAAGTATTCTAAGTGTTTTTCAGGAAATGGTGCAACTGATGTTAAAAATATACATTTATGGATTAAAAATATGAAACAAAAAGGCATATTTGTAAGGGGGAACTATGGCTCTTAGATGTAAAAACTCTACCTTGATGTTTAAATGCTAGAAAAAGATGATTCTGCTTATATAAATTAAAATGGAGATAAGCTCTTGATATGCTACATGGCAGACTATTGACATATTGCAGACCACTGGTCAAATTATTTTATCAGTACTCACAATTTTGACTTACCTTGATCTTTCTCATGTCACTGAAAACTTAAAAAGATTTGTGGGTAAGTATATTATTTAAATTGAGCCTTAATTAGAATTTAATCTCCATAATCATGCATAATTGCCCATGTTTATTACTCCTACAATGAGGACACATATTTCTTTAGCTTTCAGAGAGCCAGCACAAAGCATCACAAGCAGTGTTAGATAATATGATTGTACACACTTCACTGACTTTATTTGATTATGTGTATTATTATTCAAAGCAGGACACTGAGAACTTACAGTTCAATGGCCTCTGACTTTGCTAAGCAACTTCAATAAAATCAAAGGTAGAATTTCAAAAAATCCTTTTGAACTGTATTCATAAAATTGTAGTTAAATTAAATTAACACCATATAAAATGTATTGCCTGTTTTTCTAATTCTTGTTTCTAAAATGTCTGGAAGGCAGGCGTTCCAGGCAGAAGGAATTAAGCAATAATGAATCATGTTTTTCTTAGGTCAAATACAATCCTTTGTATATTTTTACTTCATTCCCCTTATCTAAAACACTTGCCCAGGGAAAAGGTGATTTCAGAAATGCTGCAACTTCCTGATGACAGGAATGTATGGTAGTTGGTGTGACTAAGTATAGTGATCAAAATGTGAGGAAAGTCCTTCCCCCAGTCCATGCCAGATCAGGTGTTATTTTAGTCATGACTTCAGATCTTGTTATTAACAGCTACAATTGATGTACAATGCAGTTCTTACTTCAAATGGAATAAAACATATTTATTCTTGAGAAAATGGAGTAACCATGGCCCAGGAGTATGGATCAGATCATCTCAGAACAAAAGCCAAAATATCAAGTAATTTCACGAAAAATTTTAATTATAAAACAAAGGACGAGCAGTGAATGCCTACTAAGCAACTAAAGATAACTTTGACTATGGACCTACAACATTCAAACACACCACAATCATGAATTCCAATCAATCAGTAAGTTTTTTTTTTTTTTTCAAAATGGGTGTGTAATTTTTTTCTGGGAAATTTATTTTGTATTTTTGATGACTAAATCCCCTAGGATTATTTTGTACTGAGTGTAAACTTTAGGAAACAATAAAAAGTTAGGTCTACTAATATTCCATGGAGAAAATTAATAAAAATATCAGATATTCAAATAAATTATTGCATTCCATTTTGTTTTCTGCCTAGGGTGTTGGAATATTATTTTAAAGTGTGTTACTTTTGTTTATGCTGCATTTGTTTACCTCTGTGAAGCTGTGTTACTATGCCTGTCTAAAACACCCGATGGTCTAATAAAGAACTGAACGGCCAATATCAAGGCAGGAGAAAGGATAGGCGGGGCTGACAGACAGAAGGACTATATAGAGGGAGAAATCTGGTGGAAGAGAGTTAGCTAGTAGCCAGAGAAAGAGGAGGACTCTAGTGGCCAGCCACCCAGCTACACAACAAGCCATGGAGTAAGAGTAAGATTTACAGATGTGAGAGAACAGGAACAGCCCAGAGACAAAAGTTAGACGGCACATGTTAGGTCAAGAAAAGCTGGCTAGAAAGTAAGCCAAGCTAAGGCTTGACATTCATAATTAAAAATAATCATTTGTGTATGATTTATTTGGGAGCTGGGCAGCAGCTGCCCCCCCAAAAAAAAGAGCAAAAAAAAAATACTAGGGTAAAGACCATGAGATAGCAAAAGCATAATTACTATTACATTCCTTCTCGATTTTCAAGACAAAAGGCATGACAAGAACAGAGGAATATTCTCAAGTATTATTCATCATAATGGTGAATTGTTTAAGTAATTATTAAATAGGAAATATAGGGTGATATTCTTTCTTTGCTATGTGAAATCTAATAAAAAATTTCTAGTTTGCAAATATAAAATTTCCCAACTCTTCATGTTGGAATAGTTAAAGTAAACAGCATTTAGCTATTAATTTTTTTTGTAGATTCTGAACTCATTTGCTGTATTTTTTTTTCTCAGCCTTGGCCTTACCAGCTTTCCAAGTAATATTGATACCATATGTTTTTTTTTCCTCAAGACTGAATTTATCATTCTGATAATGTGATAGAGTGTAGGCCCCTTTTATAATCTGCCAGTATTTATGATGTACCTCAACAGACTTTCAATTATTGATGACAAATAGTACTTTTAATTGGAAAAAATTTCATACTATACATTTGATCATGTTTTGTCCCTCCCTCAACTTGTCTCAGACATATAGTCATAACAAAACTAAATGTAAAGAACAAAGAAAGAATATCAAAACCTACAAGGGAAACATCAAATAACAAATAAAGGCAGACCTATTAGAATAACACCTGCATTCCCAATGGAGAACCTAAAAGACAGAAGGGGCTGGACAGATATTCTACAAACTATAAGAGACGACAGATGCAAACCAGACTACTCTATCCAGTAAAACTTTCACTAATAGAGGGAAAAATACATCACATGATTTTTTTAAAGCAGTATTCGTCTAAAATAGAGCTCTAGGTTAGATGCTAGAAGGAAAAACATAAACCTGAAGAGATAATCACACCCAAGAAAACACGCAGAGTAAACAATTTTATACCATCAATTCAAAAAGGGAGAAAAAAAAGAAGCCCACATCACAAGAGCAACATAACAGGAATCAACAAAAACTTCTTCTTCATAGGTAACTCTCAGTGTCAACAGTCTCAATTTCTCAAGAAAAATGCAAACTAACAACAGATTGGCTTAGAAACCATCCTTCTTCAGCATACAAGAAGTATACCTAATAGTTAAAATAAAAAATAAACATCATATCAAGGTAAATGAATGGAAAAAGATATTCTAAGCAAATGGGCTGAAGAAACAAACCAGTGTAGCCATTTTGATATCTAATTAGATAGGCATCAAACCAAAACTTATCCCAAGAGGTAGAGAAGTACATTACATAGTCACCAGAAGAAATATCCACCAAGAGAATATTGCAATACTTAACATCTATGCACAAAACACAAGGATACCCAAGTTCATAAAAGAAAACCACTGCAACTAAAAGTAAACATAGACCCTACCACAGGGATAGTGAGTGACTTCAGTTCTCAACACTCCCCAACAGACAGGTCATCTAAACAAAAATTAAATAGAAAAATGGTGCAGCTAATTGATCTTATAAATCATACGGACCTAACAGATATTAGCAGAACATTTCATAAAAGACAAAAAAAAAAAAACAAAAAAAAAACTATGCTTTCTTCTCCACACCTCCTGAAGCTCTCTATAAAATTGGCCACATACTTAGAGACTAAAAGAGGGACACAACAACAGACACCAAGGAACTCCAGTGCATTATAAAGGCATACTTTAAAAACCTGTACTCCACTAAATAGGAAAAATATAAAAGAAATGGATCATTGTTCTCAATATATACTGCTACAATCAGATATGTAATTTAAGCAGACCTATAAGCCTTAGTGAAAGAGAAACTGTAATTAAAGTCTTCCAACCAAAGGGGAAAAAGGCAAAGGCCATATTGTTTTAGTTCTAAAATCAACTAGAATTACTAAGAATTATTACAAATACTCTTTAAATTGTTTCACAAAATAGAAACAGAATGAACAATGTCTAATTTATTTTAGGGGACCACAGTTGCCCTAATACCTAAAACACATAAAGACCCAAAAGACAAAATTACAGACCAATTTCCCTCATGAGCATAGATGCAAAAATTCTCAATAATTACTCTCAAATCAAATGTGAGAACATATCAAAAATATCATCTACCGTGATTAAGTAGACTTCATTCCCAACATACTAGGATGCCTCAATATACTTAAACTGATAAATGTAATCTAACATGAAAAGAGACTGAAGAACAAAAAGCATATATCATCTTATTAGATGTAGAAAATAACTTTTACAAAATCCAACACCTCATCATGATAAAAAATTCTAGAGAATAGGCATACAAGGGATGTACTTCAAAAGTATAAGGAAGATTACAGCAAGCCCACAGCATATTTCAATTAAATGGCAAGAAACACAAAAAAAAATTCACTAAAATCGTGGACAAGACAAGGCTTCCACTATCTATATACCTATTCAATACAATACTAGAAATGTTCTCTAGAACAATGAGAAAACTAAAGAAGATTAAGGGGATGCATAATTATGTAATAAAGAAATCAAGATATCTTTAGTTGCTGATGATATGATATGATATTTTTATAAATAAGTAACCCTAAAAATTCTACCAGGAAACTTCTATAAATGATAAAACTTTTCAGCAAATTAGGAAGATTCAAAATTATTATACAAAAATCAGTGGTGTTCAAATAAGCAAATGACTTATGGACTAAGAAACAAATCAGGGTAACTATACCTTTCACAATAGCCTCAAATTATTCTGGAATAACTCTAAACAAGCAAGTGAAAATTCATATGGAAAGATCTTCAAAACATCTTAGAAAGGAATTGAAGAAACTATCAGAAGGTGAAAAGATCTCCCATGCTCACGTGTTAATAAGATGATCAGTGAAAATGGATATCCCACTGAAGGCAATCTGCAGATTCAATACAATCCCCATCAAAGTTCCAACACAATGCTTTCCAGAAGGAAAAAAGGACATTTTTCAACTTTATATGGAAGCACAGAAACGAAGGATAGTTAAAAGCAAACAAAAAAGCAACAATAACAAGAAAATGAATAACAAAAGAACTGCTGGGTATAACACCATCCCAGGTCTCAAATTGTTCTACAGAACTATCATAACAAAAACAGCCTAGTGTTGACACAAAAACAGATATATCATCAAAGAAATTGAATTAAAGACCTAGACATAAGTATACATACATATGGATACCTGCCTTTTTAAAAAGAGGCCTGAAATATACACAGAAAAACCAGCATCTTTAACAAATGGTGCTGGTCAAACTGGATGGCTGTGTGTAGAAGAATCCAATACATCTGTGGGTATCACCCTGCACAAAACTCAAATTCAAATAAATCAGAGGCATCAACATAAAACAAGATACATTGATAGAAGAGAACCTGATAGAAGAGAAAGTGGGGAATCGTTTTGAACCCACTGGCAAAGAGAGCATATTAAAGCAGTAGTGGCAGCTCCTTGTGATCCACAGAATATGTCTATCTCAAGACCTATACTACTCTTTGATTTTTACTCAAAGGACCCTTCATCCTACTACAGAGACACTTGCTTACCCATGTTGATTGCTTCTCTATTCATAATAGCCAGAAACAGGAAAAGGACTAGATGTTCATCAACAACTAAATGGATAAGTAAGATGTCTGCATTTACACAAGGGAATATTTCCTACCTCTTAAAACATGAAATTTTGAAATTTGCAGATAAGTGGTTGGAGCTAGGGAAAAAAATCAATGAGGCAACCCAGACTCAGAAAGACAAATATTATATATATATTCACAGTTAGGTAGATAATAGCTGTTAAATCTTTGATAAAAAAGCTGAAACCTATATAACTACAGAGGTTAGGTAAGTTTAAGGGACTAGCAGGGAGGGGTGGATTTTCCTAGGGAGGGGAAATAGGCTAGATAGTTGTGGATGAATGGGAGTGGGAACAGTTATTGGAACATAAAACAGAAAGAGAAGAGGGAAAAGGGGAGTAATAGGGGAAAGAGAGTGAGACAGCTAAAACTAAAGGCCATTTGGAGGGTCACGTGGAAACCTTATGCAATGAAAGCTTCCTAAAATTTATACATAAATAAAATCATCAAATAATGGAGGAGACAGAGTCCCATTTGGACATCTCATCACCAACCGCAAATTCCAGTGCTGAGAATACATTACACCTAAAAGAGCTGATGGCCAAAGGGGCCCCATGGGAAGCAAAAAGAACCCAGGATATTTCTAATCTTACTGGTTGCTCTCCACAAACTGACGATAAGCCCTGTTGCTGAGAACAACACATACACAAATCATTGAACAGGTAAAAGTTGAGCTGGTGCCTATCTAGTGTCTTCACCTGTACAGACTAAGGTTCATGGGACTGGGAAGTACTTGGTATATTACCAAAGGAGAAAGAAAAAACACCAAACTATCTTGAAACTCTTGGCTCTACAATGATATCCTGACTATAAGATGTGCTAGTGTAATAGTGGCACAAAACTCGTGGAAGTAACAAAACACTATCGCTTTAGATTTAAGGCCCAGTCCATGTAATAGAACACATTCCCAGCACTGCACAGAGGGCCAAAAGACTAAGAATAGATAGGCCACTGATCTAAAGGAACCCATGCCCTATTGTTCTGGTGAAAGAACATAGTCATAAAGGACTCCTAACAACATTCTGCAATATTTATAGATCAGTGCTTGCTCAGACGTCATGAAAAACAATGAAATCTCGCTTCTCTAGTCAGTGGAATCAAATATAGAGATCCACAGCTAGACAATGTACAGACAGTGAGAGGCCTTGAAACATTCAATTTTAAAAGAAACATCTTCATGAAATCCCTTCTCTCAGCGCTCAGGGAGGCTCATAGGTCTATGAAAAAAGACACAGAAAAATTGCATGTGCCAGAGGGGATGAAGGACACCAAGGGAACAAGACCTTCCAAACAGTGAAAACATACAGACTTATGAACTCAAAGGAACTGTCACAGTACACACAGGGTCCACATGCATCTACAGCAAATAGGACCCCAGCACTGAGAGATGCACACATGTCTGGATCCCTAGCTCAGATGCTATGTACAATTGATAACCAGTTGCAAATGAAAAATTACTTCTTTTCAATGGAATCTCACTAATCACTCTTAAGGGCAGGCCCCATGTCCAGCAGTAGATAGCAAACTCTAAATGAATTCATGGGCTCTTGGGAGGTTCTTTGTCACATAATATTTTGTCAGATCATTTCTTCTAAACCTTACAGCTGCTTTGCCTATATATTATGGCTTCTGGTTTTGTGTAATTGTGGGATTCCTATGCGTACGAAACTATGCTTCTCTGCATCATGTATGTGTGTTTCTCATGCTTTTCCTTTGGCTGTTTTTGTTCTGTTTATTGTTTGCTCTGCTCTTTCTGATTTTATTTTATTATTCGTTGAATGCCTATTTGTTTTCTAAGGAGAGATAGAAAGGAGGTAGATTAGGTAGAATGGGAGGTAGAGCCTATTTCAGAGAAGTCTGGGGAGGGAAAACCATAATCAGAATATAATGCATGGAAAAATATATTCTATGAAAAAACAGTAAAATAAAAATAGAAAACAGAAAAAAATAGAAAAAAAAATAAAGAATACAGAAATAGACCCATCAATATATGAGACTATGTTGAGATTTAAAATATTGGCAATAATATTTTAATAATCCAGGACGTAAAATTTTTAATTTTGGAAGTTTAAAAGGATAACAACTCTTTTGTATATGGAAAAATAATAACATGTTTTAATAGAACTCTCTATTAAGATAAGTACATTATAAAGTCTTCATGAAACACAAAAATAAATTGCAATTATATGAAGGTTAAAATTCTGTATGGATCTATTATTCCTTGTGTAAGAATAATGCTAAAATATTACACAGATTCCTTTTTGTATGTTATCCAGTTACTTTTCATCATAATTCATGAATTGTTTTTAAAGTCTTGTTCTGATTAACTGAACATACTTGAGTCACAAGATGTTGGCCCACATGGCAAGTAAGTTTAATGAGCAAAGTTGCATAGTCAGGAGATTATACAATCAAGTCTGATCTTGACTCTCTATAAAAAGAAATATTTCAAAGCTTTGTTCTTCTCAAATGTAATGTGGAGAAACAGTTTGTATGACATTGTGAATCTAAGAGGTAAAATTGTGAATTTGGGTTGTTTTAAGATAAAACAAATCTGTTCTGTATGGGAAAATAAAAAGTACAAACATAATTAAAATGATATAAGAGGAAAGCATCTTAAGATAAAATTAATGCAAAGAATACTTGCTGTTCCTTTGCTTGTTCATTCGAGATATATCTTTGATGGGTTGTGGGTGGGCTGTGACTTTTCAAAAGCACTTTCTGCAATTAGAAAAATTTTTCAACAAGAATTTAGTGTGTGGGTTACTCACCCTAATCCAGTAAAACTTTTCTCATTTAATGCATTTGTAATTTATAATGCCCAGCATCACAGCACTGGACTTTTAAGAGATTACAATCAAGACTGAATGTCATATGGAGAATGTAGTAAATTTTTTCTACCATAGAATTATCTGCCATATCATGTTATTTAGTTTACCTATTATTTAAACTACGAAGAATGAAAAAATGGAATACAAAACCCAGATCATATGGATAAAGTCAAATATCACAACAGCAACCGAAGTAGATATATTCAGGTATCTTTAAACTTAATGTGGTGCTGAAATGCAGAGTGAAGAAAGTGGAGCTTGATATTATTAGACATGCTTCAGAATGCTTGTCCTTGACATTATTACATAAAATAACAATGCAGAAATCTAAGGTACGTTTATGGTCAGTAAATAAAAATTGTTGGCAGAGATTGAAATGCCCTGAGGAGGATGCTTTGACCTTCCCAGATAACTGAAGCATATCAGTAAGCAGCAATGGTAAATTAAGATAAACAGTATTGAGAAGAGATGGTAAGTGTGTGAGCTGGAATGCACATCCTTTCATGAGCTCTATAGACATAAATTTTGAAATATGTACAAAAATTAAAATGTACTGTTCTTAAAATCATCTACAATTTCTGTACTTGTTCAAAATTACCAGGTCATTTTTACCTTATATAATTTGAGAGCAGGCTTCTTTCAGTTTGATAATAATATGTCTCCTGGCATTCATTATTAACTGAGCAAAATTACTATGGTCATTTTATATCCACCAAGAGATATTATTTTGATATGTTTTAGTGAAGTTTATGTGGACCTTATGTAATTATGATTAAGTGATATAAAGGGCTCTTTAAGCAGTATCGTATTTGCTTTATCAGGACTTCCCTGGTCTTGTTGTCATTTATCTTACTGACAGTGATGCATTTTCAGGATTAGAATGTCCTTGACACTTACTTTATATTTGCCATAAAGTTAATTACTATTATCAGATTATGTTTTAGCTTTTAAAGGTTTTCTCTATAATACACTAAATATGGTAAATGAAGAAAAATACATTCCTTGAAAATTTTAACAGGCAGAAAATGAAGATCACCTGTCATAATTTTGGATGTGGAAGAAGCAAAATAATGGCCTTGAGTTCTGTCAGCTCCATACAGGGTGTCAATGGCCAACCTGTGTTACATAGTAACACATTATGTTAAAATTAAAAATCAAAACAAATTACAAAATTAGAAAAATATATTATTTGACCTTATATTAATTCACAAAAAAGGGAATAAAATAATACAGAGAACTTTAGCAACAAAGCTGGTCAAATGTAAATTCAGTTTGTGCTTTAATTAATATTAATCTACTTTGTTGCCTGTTTTAATATTTTAAATGTACCATGATAATGCAAGAGATAAAAAAGGAAAATGAGATTAGATTGCTGAAAATCTCTGTGACATTTTTAACTTCTCTATCACTCACAAATTTGCCAATAGTAAATTACCCATTTTTTAAAGAAAGTCAGAGAATTAACTGTAAAATAATTTTGAGAGTATCAGATGAATATTGTGCATTTATATCATTTCCATCTCTTTCTTTACCCTATGAAACTCCTCCTATTTCCACTTCCCTAACTCCTGATCAAATACATGACTTGTTATTATTGTTATAATAATAATAATTATTATTATTATTGCATATATAAATATAAATGGCCTCTGAATACACTCGTGTGTGTGTGTGTGTGTGTGTGTGTGTGTGTGTGTGTGTGTGTGTGTGTGTTTGTGTGTGTGTATTTAAGAATGATCACTTGGGATTGGATAACCTATCTGTAACCTCAGTCCAGAATGGGACAGATGCTTGCGCTATCTATCTCACAATCTGTCTCTCTATTCCCCACCCCCGTCTGTCTAGCTAGCTTTCTAGCTGTCTAGCTATCTCTTTCTCTGTGTGTGTCTGTCTGTCTGTCTCTCCTCTCTCTCTAAGCAGGAAATTATTGCATGTAGATTTTCATATAGGTATGGGCCCTTGTCAGATTTCACCAACCCTTATAGCCTTTCAACTGGTATTGTCATTGTTCTAGGTCTTATTTAGTGGGGCCATACTGTTGAGATTTTGTGAATATAGCAAGTGATGCCTAGTTGGATTAACACCTGCTCAATAGAGGGAATCCATGCCCAGTCCCTAGTCACCTACCTTTGGTTGTTGAGCTCATAAACATAAAAAGGATCGCAAATTGCTGCCATTTTCCTAGACTAGAATAGTGCTAAAATACATTCTAAAGGTATGCCCTTATTTGTGCAGATAAATGGTGTTCTAACTCCTCATCAGAGAAGTTCCTTTTTGCAGCACACATAGATGATTACAGAATCCACATCTGGTCAAAATAAAGACAACAACTGATCATATGTTGCTCAACCCAATCCTTACGCCCCAGGGTTAGCAGTTATTCTAGAATGCAGGGTAGAAAGAGTGTAATAGACCAGTATGTGTGCTACAAGATAGTATCTTCTTTATATGACAGGGAATTACATTATAATAAATATAAAATAAAAAATAAATTTAAATCACATTTGTTCATAAACATACATTAAAACAGTATTTCTCCCTTATGTTGTAGATATTTATAGGTACTTAGCTTAAATAATAAATAAGAGTATTAAAAAAGGTACTTATTTTTCTGTAGACATAAAAGAAATTTTAGCTAATATGAGTAAGTTATGTCTCAATAAAGAAAATGCATAATAGAAAGCTGCTGTGTAACAGCAGTTCTTCAGATTGTGTCTCAAATCCCAAATGTGATAAGCTAATTGTGATTATCTACAAGTTGCCTATATTCTTGCAACAACTTAAATATCCATCTGGATATAGTAAGACAGAAATGATAGAAACTGAGAAGCAAATGGAAATAGAAGGTACACAGAAAGAGTTAAGATAAATTCTTATGATTTCAGATTCCATTTTATTGTAGAAAAATCTTCATATAAAAATGGAGGAAGCATTCTACCTTGTCTTATTTGTAAAATATGCCTTACCAAGTTATTTGTTGCTATGCTTTTCTGATCTTTTACTCTACAGTCCGTGAAACAGTTTTAAAAGAAATATCCCTAAATAAAAGCACTCACGTGCCAAACAAGACTTTCCCCAGATAAGAAAAATGCTAATAAATCATTTGAAATGAAGCAGCATGGACTGTCAAATTATGATAGTCCACGTTTGTCTTTTCCTTCAAATTGCTTAGCAATATTTTCATAAGTTGTTCACATTCCATTATTCTCTTGGCAATGGAAACTCAAACTCCATTGTTTTGATTTAACTTAATTTTTAATTTTTTCAAAAGTATTTCAGAATTTCTTGAGTTTTCAGAAGCACAAGAATATTAAAGATGATTGTGAGTGTTATTATGGAGTTGAGAGCACAAATTGTCAATAAAGCATATCTAAGTTGAGTAATCAAAATATAAACATAGGTATTGCTTAATAATTTCCAAATATATATTATTTATTGGCCATTGCCTAAAGCAGTTTGGTAGCTCTGTCAACATTTTAATCATACTTAGTTGAATCAGACCTACATTATTTTTATATTTTATTAACATATGCAGTAACTAGGAGGAAAGCACATTGAATAACTTTTCCATATATCGGTTTAAATTGATATCACTATAACATTAATTTTTATTGTAACAACTAGTAAATTGTTTTTTTTTGTTTGTTTGTTTGTTTTTTTTGAGACAGAGACTCATATACCCCAATTTGGTCTCAAACACAGGACAGAAAATGTTGACCCTGTACTTCTGCTGAGTCTATCTTCTGATAGATAAAATTACAGTCATGGGCCACAAGTCCTAGTTTATAGGCAATGTTGACTGAATGTAGGGCTTTTCTTCATAGTGGACAAGTACTTGACCAACTAACCTATGTCTATGCTCCCAAGAATGCATCTTCATTTCCCCTTCCCAGGGAGAAATGGGTGTCCCCTGTGAGTGGACAGAGGTTGGGTGGGAATGGGAACATGAGTGATCAGGTTGGGAGTGGGGAGGGGGAGTGTGCTGAGGGGAACTGCTGGGGTGGGGGTGGCATTAGGTTTCAGTAGAAGTGTGGCACAGGGGAATCTGCCAGGAGTCTACTGGGAGGACGCAAGATTAGACTCCTAGCCACAGCAGATACATAGTCTGAACTGGCCATCTCCTCTGACCGGATTGGTGCTTGGTCCAATTGTCATCAGCGAGGCATCATTCAGCAACTGAGGGAGGCAGATACAGAGACCCACAGCCAAGCATTAGGCAGAGATTGGGAATCCTGTAGAGAAGGAGAAAGGAGTGTAAGAGCCAGAGGGGTGGAGGACACCACAAAAAGACACAGTCAACTAACCAGGGTTTGTTGGATCTAGCAGAGACTGAACCTAAAACCAAGGAGCCTGCATGGAACTAACCTAGGCACTCTGCATATATGTCACAGTTGTGTAGCTTGGTTCTCTTGTGGGAATCCTAACAGTGGAAGCAGGAACTGTCTCCAACTCTTTTACGGTATTTTAGGACTGTGCTCCTCATACTGGGTTACTTTCCCAGCCTCAGTACAAGAGGAGGTGCTTAGTCTTATTGCAACTGATATGCCATGTTTGGTTGACACTCGAGAAAGACCTGCCCTTTCCTGGACGGAGACAGAAGAGGAAAGGATTGCAGAGATGGAGCAGGGGAGGGCAGATGGCTGGAGGCAGACTTGGAGTGGGGGATGGGGAGGGAAGCTGCAATCTGGATGCAAAACAAATAGATCAATAAAAAATGCATTTTAACTACCATACTTGAAAATACTGAGATTCTTTAAAGATAGAAGGGAAAAATGAAAAGAAAATGTTTATGTGAAAAAATAATTTTTACAAAATTTATGAACACTTACATGAGAGATTAAAGATATATGACCCCATTTAAAAGTTACTACAAAAGTCTCATTATAAGTGAAGTAAAATTGGAATACCTGTATTTTGTTTACAATCAAGATGCAAGACGGTTTTAGTCTAGAACAACTGAGGACTCAGTACTGCATGGGGACTACCACTTGCCTACTGTTGGGAATTCATGTTACTTCAGAGAATAAGATTCAAACAAGAGCAAAGAGAAACTAAAGTGATTGTTGTGCTGTATCCCTGTAGGTAAGAAATATAGTTTCTTAAAATTGTAAGACAATCTGTTGAGAAAGCAATATTATCTTACCTGTTACAGCTGACCAAATATTGGGTGAGAAATATTGCATATTATATAGACATGGAATAGATTAACCTACAATTGAAGAGAAGAAAAAAATACTGAATGGCAATAGTTCTGGATGGTTTTATAGCAACAACCCTAAAAGTAGACAGCTCACTTTAATGTCATTTTGTAAGATTGGGGTTTTCAACAAAGAAATCATTGGTTAGGATTAATCCTCTCAGCATATTGCAGAAAAAAATGGAACTAGAGCAAAATTCTTATATCATGAGAGAAAATTATTAATTCAAAATCATACCAAAGCCTTTCCTGAGGAATCTAAAGATTGTTTAGGAATCGTGAAGAAAGTTGAGAGTGTGAGAATCAGTTAAACTATCAAATAATTGCTTTTCTACCCATCTTGTGACATAGCCTATATTCACTATATTCTATATCTTGAAATTTTTAAATGTGTTTCTAATGATACAAGAAATGTTGCATATCTACTATGTAAAGAACTGTGGATTCCTTATATTATTAAAATTATATCAACATTTTTATGAAACCTCTGAAAATATTTAACAGAGTCAAAGATTGACTGCTATAATTTTATGAAAAAGCCAATACAGTGAAACTTTCAAATTCCTGATTTTTTTACATTTGGTGCAAAAAAATCTATTTAAATCATTTAGTAAAAGTGTATACATTTATAAGTCTATAATATAGAAGATAAAATATTTTATGGAGCTGCTTTCAAACCATCTCTGCTCCTTGTAAATGACCCCTCATCCACAATTCTGCTAGTAACCCCAATTAAAAAGTCATTGGTACACACACACACACACACACACACACACACACACACACACACACACCCCACAAATGATATATTCTAAAAAAATGAACATTAAGTACTCAAAATCTAAATTTAAAAGCCAGATAAAATATGTTGCTAAACAACATACTTTTATAAAAGTAAAGATATTCTATTTGTGCTGTGTGAAATACTTTCAATTTGTTTTTATTAGATTTGAAAGCAAATGAAAAGAAGAAAAATAAAATGCATAATCTGAATGTTTGCTATTAGTGATAAGAAGTGATTCATTAAAGTCATAAGTAAATGCTATAAAACATATTCATGCTGTTGTGTTTTAATTTTTTAATGTTTAGGATGGAGTATAGGAGGACGTAAATTGACTGCTTCTGTTAAAGTATAATTATCAGTGAGAATGCAACTTTATATAATATGATTCTATCAAAATAATACTTCCTAAATCTACCATTAGTGCTTTTATTTTAATAGTGAACTACGACATTGTCATTAATTCCTTACACTCAAGGTTCAGGGTTTATGTGAAAGAAGAAGAAGAAAGACTTTAAGAACCAACAGTGAGAGAGAAAGAACAAGGAACTGGGTGAGTAGGGAATTGGGGAGACTATGAAAGAGCATTGGGGAGAAAAAAAGAATATGACCAAAACATATTGTTTCAAATATTTTTTTTTAAATAGTAACAATAAAGGAGTGAGCAATGAATGTTTCCACATCACAGTGGTCCTTATGATGTGAGCTGCACCCTTCCTTACACTAGGAGGCCTTTCAGTAGAGCACATTGCTCATGACCTCCCATCACTGTCAGTATCACTCTCACTAGAACATGACTGTTCACCAAGATCTGTAGAATCAGATGAGGATCCAGGATATTAGGACACTGACACAAAACGGAATGACATTATGAAGACATAGAAAAATAACCACCCATAAGTAAAGGAGGATATCCCAATGTATAGAAATTCAAACCTTGATCTAAGTGTATTATCAGCCAAAAGTAATTTCTTTTTGTTATTTATAGATCCTATAGTACTTTGAGAACAGTTGAAGAAATGTGAATCCACCTACCAGTAGTTTTTAGAAGTAAAACTACCAGATTAGTTACAGAACTGAATTTCACATTTCAGTGTATTTTAAATTAAACCATGTGTCAGATGTTTCACAGTAATTAGATCATATTTTATGGTGATATATCACCATTTTGATGATGTGCTTTCACAACACATTACACGCAATCTGTATCCTTTGCCTAACAAATTTTATTATGCTTACTTTTTTAGAATTCAACACTGACCTACAACAATTCTTTACATTATTAATGTACTTGTATATTCATAAACAGCTTCAATATTCATTTATATCTTTTCAGCATATTAACAAAAATTGTAATCTCATGTCTCCAGGGCTAAATACTACAACTTCTATGTATCTTGGCTATACATAACAATAGATTTACCTGTAAGTAGATTTAAAGCTATGTGTGGTGGCACATACCTTTAATCCCTGCACTCAAGAGGCAAACACAGGCAAATCTCTATGAGTTCCAGGTATGCCAGGGTTATGTAGGGAGTCCCTGTTTCAACATAAATAAAGTAACTAACAAAATGAATAAAAAATAAAAGTGAATGCTTTTTCTTAATAAACCTACCTCTTAGAAAATTCCTTTTGAACTGGAAACATTCTAAGAATAAGTAAATGTTGTTTTGACTAAATATCTTATTTTTGTTATATTCATCATGAGATAAACAAAATAAGAATGATAGAACTGTAACTTGCCAACTCATTCACAAAATGTCTTATTTTACCAAACCAAAATTATAATTATAGAAAATATTAATTATTAGCCATACAGAAAAATATAACCTTATAAAAACATAGTAATTTGGGTTATAATAATGTTGCTAGCAAATAAAAGTTAAACTAGAAGGAAATAAACCAATATCCCATATGTATTGCTAAGATGTATTTCACTGGCTTCCAAAGTAACACTTAAAGTATTGATCTTGATATTTGAAAAAATAAAAGTATATTTAAAAACGAAAAGGTTTTTTCATTATCATGTAGTACTACTGGTTTCACATGGTACTGACTCTCAAAATGATGCTTATCTTCCATGCCTCTGTTCTTTCTATATTCAAAACATTTGTCTGCTGAAACATAGTGAAACATATGGATATAAAGACATAAATTCAAGCATAAACACGATGGTATACATATCCTCAAGGAATTTACATAGTGTTAGAAGATATGTATAATAAACAAAGGAAATCATAATAGCATACTTTAACTTAGATGGTGATCGCTCATACAAAATTTAAAAAGAAATATAAAAGTAGAAGTGTGTTTATGAAAGATTTATTTTTCTAGAGTCAGTGAAAATATCGATGAAAGATATCATAAAATAGATTGTAGAACACGATGTCAATAGTCGGAGTACTGTCTATAAATGTGGATCATGGCAGATACAATAACAAGAGAATATTCTAGAGTATATAAATACAATGGTTAGTATGACAGAGCTCTATGATAAAAAAAAGAGTTATACTCTGCTATAGAGACCTTACATGACATGGGTTGTTTTATGAAAGCTAGCTAAGTGTCTATGCTACTGGTGTTATATTTGGGAAGTGATCTCTGGTGTCAATGCATTCAAGATTACTTCCTATTTACTCTTCTATCAGGTTCAGAGTAACTGGATCTATGTTGAGGTCTTTCATCCACTTGGACTTAAGTTTTGTGCATGGTGACAGATATGGATCTATTTGCAGTCTTCTACATATTGACATCCAGTTATGCCAGCACCATGTGTTGAAGATGCTTTCTTTTTTCCATGGTACAGTTTTGGCTTCTTTGTTGAAAATCATATGTTCATAGGTGTGGTGTGTGGATTAATGCCAGGGTCTTCAGCTCAGTTCCCTTGGTCCACATGTAGATTTTTGGTTTTTTTGTTTGTTTGTTTGTTTGTTTTTTGTTTTTGCTTTTGTTTTTGTTTTTGTTTTTTGTTTTTTCGAGACAGGGTTTCTCTGTGTAGCTTTGCGCCTTTCCTGGAGCTCACTTGGTAGTCCAGGCTGGCCTCGAACTCACAGAGATCCGCCTGCCTCTGCCTCCCAAGTGCTGGGATTAAAGGCGTGTGCCACCACGCCCGGCTACATGTAGATTTTTATGCCAGTACCAAGTTATTTTTATTACTGTAGTAGAACTTGAAGTCAGGGATCGTGATGCCTCCAGAGGCTGTTTTATTGTACAGGATTCTTTTGGATATCCTGGTTTTTTTGTTTGTTTTTCCATATGAAATTGAGGATTGTTCTTTCCAGGTCTGTGAAGAATTGTGTTGGGATTTTGATGGGGATTGCACAGAATCTGTAGATTGTTTTTGGTAAGATTGCCAATTTTACTCTGATAATTCTACCTATCCATGAGCATGGGAGACCTTTCCATTTTCTGACATCTTCAATTTCTTTTTCAGGGACTTAAAGTTCTTGTCATAGAGTTCCTTCACTTGTTTAGTTAGAGTTACCCCAAGGGATTTTATATCATTTGTGGCTATTATAAAGGGTGATGTATCTCTGATTTCCTTCTCAGCCCATTTGTCATTTGTATATAGGATGGCTACTGATTTTTTTGAGTTAATCTTGTATCCTGCTACATTGCTGAAGGTGTTTATAAGCTGTATGAGTTCATTGGTCGAATTTTTGGGGTCACTTATGTATATTATCATGTCATCTGCAAATAGTGAAAGCTTGACTTCCTCCTTTCCAATTTGTATCCCCTTGATCTCCTTATGCTGCCTTATAACATGTGATGTTTTGGGGCCCTCTGGTGTCTCCTTATAAACAGCTCATAAGAACTCATTCTATATTTGGTCCTAGATTTTTTTTTTTAGCTTAGTATACTTTGGCTCCTGGAAGGAGCATTTTATCTATCCATGCATAGACTTTTTCATTTTCTTTCTCTTTTTTTTCTAATTATGTATTTCAATAAACTTATAAAATACTAGGTTTCCTTAAGATATTAATAAGTTCTTAATTTTCTTAATCATTTCCCCAACTTTTTCTCACTCTTATCCCCAATGCTCACCTACTTTTAAACTTTTCCACTTCTGTTATTTACCACTCTACAATCATATCACATGCATTAGGCTATCTCCAATCCATAATTCACCATTTATGTATACTCAGAAAAATACTTTGAAGAGGCAACTGGTAGAAAAGAGAGAGTGGATAAAAATACAGCAAATAAAGATAAATAAGCATCGTGTAAATATGAATATCTTCTATTCATCACTAAGTTAATTATTTCTGACTGAATGCCTAAAAGCAGCTAATGTTGCAATTAGTGATTATTTTAAATATACACATAGTCTATATTTGTTACAAATATAAATTATTTTGCAATAGTAACAAAAAAGAAAGCTGGCTAAAGCCTTTAGTTTTTAAAGATATTATGTGTAAGAGCCTATGTATTATAAGAAAATAGAGAAGCAGAATGCAAAAAGTAATTTTCTATATGTACCAAAACAAATTATGTTTACCCAACCAGACATAGATGCATGTATTTATGTATGTAAGCAGGAAGAATGACAGTACATATGTACTCATTCATTTAACATGTAGCTGAAATACTCTAAAACAATAAAATTATCAGTGATCCTAACCATATTTAAGTACATAACATTAAACGGGCTTAAATAAGCTATGTTATATGAATTATACATCACCAAGACCACTAAGAAATTAAAAAGAAATTTAGTAATTTGATCAATAAACACAAATTTAAAAGAAATAAAATTAAAAATGAGTGTAAGTGTATAGCTCATGGTTTGAAAGCTTGTTTAACATGTGTGAATGTCTGGATTCAATTTGCAACATACCAAAGAAAAATAAATAAATAGAAACTGTTAAAATTGTAAATTCATCATTAAATTATCATGATTTTCCTTACACTGTATTTCACAGTTATTTTTTTCCTATCAGATTCTGAATAACAATTAATTTTGTTAGCCACTTTTGGCTTTTTAAATTTTAAAATAATTTCTTCATATTTTTCAAACAATTTTTATTGATGAAAAATACTTTATTAATCTTGTCAAAGGTCTCTATTTCAATTGTCTGATTATTATTACCATTTAGAGATTTATCATATGATTTAATTGATATGATAGAATTGTTGTCAACTCATGAGGTATATAAGTGACCTACTAACTGGGATTCTAAAATTGATCAGTTCTCAACAGCCCAATATCTCTACTGCAAATGGCCCTATAAAAGTTTCCAGTAATAATTTTATTATCAATATTGTAGATAAATTGATTTATTCAAAATTTTAAAGTTTTTATTTTTTTCTACCATTACATGAGAATATGTCAGAAAGAACTTTCTCATGAACTTAGACCCAATAATAACTTATATTTACAATAAGGCAAAGCTAATTATGCATAATAAGTATTTCTGAATGTAATAACTAGTAGATAACTGTATTCACATAATTTTTGAGTTATTTCAGTTTCTGTAGTACAACCATCTTTATGTGAAGTTTTCTATTTGCCAGATGAGCTACTCAACAATGGAGAAAGGCAATAAATCTGAGCTAACAATCAGGATCTAGAGCAAGAAAGCACATGTTCATTATGCATTAATGACCTAAATACACAATCTGAAAACACACCGTGGCCAAATACAGAAGAAAATGGCATGCTGTATTCTCAGTAGCAGCCTCATAAGCACTCTCACTCAAGGAAGCAGCCAACAATAATCTACTGTGTCAACATTTAAATATTTAAGGTTTAATTGAACCCATGCCTAGATAAAAATGTACAGGTAGCTAAGGAATACTGAGTGAGATAAAATTAGTCATCTCCAAAGATGAGTCTCTTAATTGAATATCTAATTCTAAGATTTCAGACTGAAAACATATCCTATAATACGATGGATAACTCGGAAAACCTCACTCACTATTTTGCTATTTTACACTATAATAATTAAAGAGTTTTGCTTTGGTCTTCTCAGTCTCTCATATGTTTCATTTTTCTAACTACATACAGTAACACTTCCAGAACATTGAGCCCACGGAGAAAATATTCAATTTTCTTTCTTCTTTAAAAAAAAAAAAAAACAGGCTCATTGTGTGAAAATTACAAAACTGACTTTGATTGGTATTAGCTTAAATATATAATCATAAAAGTTATTATTTTTACACTCATATAAATGCATCATAAGTATAAGGAAATAAAACATTAAGGGATTAATAATATGAAAAGTATAATACACCAAGTTTACCATGTAGGTCTTAATTCCCTTGATCATCATAATTGTCCCTCAAGTCTAAATGGCTGAGGTAATGTTTGTATTAAAGATGCTGCCTCATGCCTCATAAAAATAGGAGCAAATTTATTAACTAGGAAATGTCAACAAAAAATGTTGGTATAAACATTCAGAGAATGGGAACATAAAAGCCATTTCTTTTTTCAAAATCCTTCCAGGGAAATGAAAAGAATAACAGAAGCATGAGAGTGGAGTGCTAATCTTCACCCTATAATTTATATAAGTTCTGATATTTGTAAGTTGCTGAAGTAATTAAAATTCAAAGGAAATATGTTTTCAAAAACATGAATCTAACTTTTTAAACAGAAATATCACAGAAGAAACTAATAGAGGTAGTATTTCTTAAAATCTTGGATTTTGTGAATATATGCAATAAAGTAAAAGTCTTTGATTTGTTGTGGAATGAGTTACTATTGCTAGAGATCTATTTCTTACTTCAACTAAAGACATGTCTTTATTATAATGTCACATTTTGTCCCAAAGGTCATTTCATGAATTAAAGCTGAAATTAATCCGGTCGAGTCCCATTATTTACTCTGGATGTGAAGCTTTAATAATGTGACTTGACTGATTTGTTTCACTAATGTTTCAAGATATCATGTGAGTATTTTCCTTTGCATTATCATTTTATACCCAATATATACATTCTTCTAGTCTAAACTTATGTATGTCAACTACACCTGCACCATTTTTAGGTTGCCATCTGTTGAACCTGTGGATTCTGTTGTAAATTATGCAATATCTATTCAACAAGGCTATTTTTGCAGAATGACCTACTTCCTTTATCTAGTCATTCCAAATCCTAGAATCGTGTGTACACGGTCAAATATTGGAGAAAGCACTTGTTGCATTCAGAACACTAGAAGGTTTTAGAGAAAAAAAAATAACCTATGGTAAATAACTGTTTAATGCCCTTTCCATGTACTAAGAATGTTTTAAAACTCTAAATGCTTTGCTTTATTTTTGCAATTGTGTGTGTGTGTGTGTGTGTGTGTGTGTGTGTGTGTGTGTGTGCATAACACATGCTGCAACACATGTGTGGAGGTCAGAGGCAACTTGCAAATTCAGTAATCTCCTTTACTATGAAGAACAGAAGATTGAACTCACATCATTTGGCTCAGTGGCAAGTCCATGTACTTGTTGATTCTTCTCATGATCTCATTTTATCTATTTTAAATGTTTCCCCTCTTAATTTAAGTTACTTATATATGGAAAGGTTTGGAAACATTATATTCTACTGAGATTTTGTAAGAATATGAGTATTCATTAGAAAACATTTTAAGGGTACTATCTGGATTAATTTTATTTAAAAATAATTGAGAATTTTACTTATTAGAATGAACATTTTACAAGGTATTACTCCTATAAAATAATCTCAAAGTTTGCTTAATGTAATATTTGGGTATACACTATGTAAAAGACTACTAACGGGCCAGGAAACAGGCTTATTTAGAAATATAACTACTGCACAACAATGAGAACTTGGGTTTTGATCCTTGGCACCCATGTGAGAAGCAAAATTTAGCACCACGCACCTGTTGTCCAAGTGTTGGAAAGACAAAAACAAAAGTATTCCAGACACTTCCTGGTCAGCCAGGACAGCTGAATTCGTAAGCTCTTTGATCAATGAAAGACCTTGCCCAAAATAACTTTAAGAACTATCTAGGAATATACTTGACAGCAGCCTCTGTCATCCCCATGTGCACATGCATGCAAATGCAGAATATTAAAAGATGTGTGGGTATCCATTATCACAAAAAGAAAGTAAAAACTGAGATGGAAAATAAACTCTTCTTAGATAACCAATATGTTGTTTACCTTTGATATTTTGCTGGGTTGTCCTCTAATTAATAACATTTATTATATAACAAAATACATATTTTTGCTTAATGCATAGTAATCACAAGTTTTTTTTAAAATTCTTTTTGAATTTAAGGCTCATCATGACCAGATCCTCTGAAGCATGGAGAACCGAAGAGTGTTGGACAAGAGCAAAAACAAACTTATAATGAACTAAGGAAGAAGGGCCAAAGAGAGGATGTTGCACAAATACTGTTAGTTGATACTTGAACTGTTTAAAAAAGAAGTACATTGAGTCAGTCACAGACATATACTATTTTATTGCAATAATACATGTTGTTTATTCCTTACCTTGAATTCACTTTCTTTCTCTACATATTGCTAAACACTATGGGAGTAATAGGAAAACAGAAGGCCTGCTAGTTTTCTTTTGAAGAAACATTAAAATACGTTTATAAAGTGTGAAAGAAGGAAACAGAGATATTCTCACATTTTTGCTAAGATTTTAAGTTTTTTGTGAACTAATATGTTTTAAAAAAAGGCTTAAAGGTAGAAATTATAGAACATCTACACTAAAACAAAATAATAGATTAGCCTACTTTTTAAAACCATGTTTAAGTTGTTTTCTCTGAGAATACTTCCCAGGCTATAAGACTTAATACAGAAATAAAAAGCACAGAAAGATGAACTTTCTGAGTTGTCAAAACAATTACTTAAAATCACAGACTGAGTTCCTCAATAGAAACTCAGAGGTGATTTTGAAAAAAAAAAATGGAGTCATAAAAACTTGGGTTCCCAATATTGAGTCATGAAGAGTTTATTCCTAAGCTCTTCATAAAACCTTTCCTCAAATCCTTGCTATATTCTTTATCTCCACAAATAACATAATTCAAGGAACAATAACACAATACTGGTTGGGAGATAACTGTTTTTAGGTACAATATGTGCTGTTGAAAAATAAATTGCAATGTGAATACCAACAAGGAAAGAAGGGCTTGGCATAAAACCTTCAGCAATCAGGTTATAGGTGATTAAGAGGTATATTAAAAAAATTTCAAGGCAGATTGGTTGTATAAGAACCAATCTCAACAATTCTTTTATAAACCAAAATGTAAAGCTTCGTCGAGTAAAGATGAGTATCTGACAATTTCATTGACCAGATAAAATGCATCCCTTTTTTAAAAGAAGCAAAAATTAATAGAACATGCTACAGTTAAAACAAGAATAGTTTTTGACATTGTCTAGAGGAGGCATCTGTAGAAAATGGGACATTTTGTGTCTAAGTCTTTACTTGGTCAAGACTTTTCAAATTCCATTTTACTATTTAATGTTTGTATAAATTAATTCAAATTCAATGAAATCTGAACAAACTATGAAGGTATTTCAATAACAAGTACAATACTCTATGTTCATGTACAAGGAAGAAAAGTGTCAGAAATGTACACTTGTGATTGTTTGCTTGTCTTTGCTCAGTGTCTAATATGTTAACAAACCAAAGTATATTAATGGACAAGAGTCAAAAGATAAATTTCAAATTTCAATCTAGCAAGGTAGTTAGGTCTTGTTCCTTTTAGACTAAAGGTGAGCTTGGTATTAAAGATCAATGTGTATGGCTATTAACCAGGTTTTGAATGGAGAAGAAAGATTATTTTTATGAGACATGTCTAGTCTTTAACCCCTGAAAGTTGACATTATATATGTCATTTGCTCAAAAATAATCTGTCCATTACCACCAATAAGAGGCAAGCTAACTTACTAATGTAATAGAAAGAGCATGGATTATCTTCATATAAACATTGTCTTGAAACTGTGTTATCAAGTTTAAAAAAACAATATTACTAATATTCAATAATAATGCTGGATTAAATCTTCTCAAAGCTAAATGGAATCTTCTGAATAAATACTTAGCAAGCATCATAAAGAGATGTGAATTTTGTTTACAATAGGTTTTTACACTTTAAGTGATTATTTATTTTTACAGAAGTATATTCACAGGAAAATCATGAGATGCTCTATATTTCCTTTTGATTCTCTGTTGCTCCAGATAGATAGCTGACATAAGCATCAATACTGACCTCTCTTTTGCTAGATGTGTTGCCGTTGGTGAATATACACATCATAATCATTGAAACATATAGTGTATATTGGGCTACAAAATTGGCGTTATATATTTTTATAGATCTTACAGGTGTATAGTAATGTATAGCCGTCACTTTAATATCACATAATACCTTTCCAATTTTTTTTTTTTTTTTTGGTTTTTTGAGACAGGGTTTCTCTGTGTAGCTTTGCGCCTTTTCCTGGAACTCACTTGGTAGCCCAGGCTGGCCTCGAACTCACAGAGATCCGCCTGGCTCTGCCTCCCAAGTGCTGGGATTAAAGGCGTGAGCCACCACCGCCTGGCACCTTTCCAATTTTTAAACAAACTTTAGCACTGTATCTTTCTCCAATAGCTAGTGACAATTGATAGTTATAGTATCTCCATGATGTTGCATAAGTGGGAACTCATATAGCTAGAATCATAACAATACATTGCCTTGTGTACCAATACCTCTCCCTTTCGATGTGTTTTAAAATATACTCCAGAACATTACACATTTGGATAAAGCACTTGTTTTTTTGCATTGTATAATATTTAATCTTTTGGATACACTACTAAAGGAACTTACTAATATCCATCTTCTAAATGAATGTTTGGTTGTTTCCATGTTTGGTTGTTTAATTATGAACAAACTATTATAAATATTCATGTTCACCTTCTTTTGTAGAAATACATTTTTAATACTTTTGTATAAATACCAAGGAGAATGTTTAATCACACATAAAAACCATGTTTGCTTTTTCAAAAAACTGAAAAACTGTTTTCAAAAGTATCCATATAATTTATCATTTCTAACTGGAATAAAACATATCTTTTTCTAAGTGTACTTATAAGCATTAGTTGTCATTATATGTGATTTTACTGGTTTTTCACAATATTTCACAGCTAGGCAATTTTCTGATGATATTTGAATAGGCAATTCTTTTGATATATTTATTTCTCACTTGTATATCTGTATATGTGGTAGGCTATAAGTTAAAATTGCTAATAACTGAGGCCAAATGATTGATTTACTTACTATGTGTAAGTGTTCTGTATTATGGTTGAGTCAATTATTAAATACAGTTTTTGTAGATATAATCTTCAGAAGTGATCTTCTTTTTCTCTTGACATTGCCCACTGAAAAGCAAAAAAAAAAAAAAAGACATTTTAATGAGATTCTTTTATTACTTAATTCCTTTAAATTTTGGTACTTCATGTAAAATATAATTGTAATACTCATTGTTTAGGATTTCTGTGTTGTTGATCTAACAATTGTTTCATCGTCTCTCATACAAAACATGATGCAGCTTCCCCTCCCTCCACTCCTCCCAGTCCCTCCCCATATATCTACTTCCCCTCTTCCCAGATCCACTGCTTTTCTGTTTACCTTCAAGGAAAAGAGCAGGGCTCCCAGGTACACCAATTTAACAGTGCATAACAAGATGCTGTAAGACAAGCCACAAGCTCTCTTACCAAGGCTTGATGAGGTGTCCCAGTAGGAGGAAAAAGGTCCCAATAACAAGCAAAAGAGTTGCCAGTCGGCGGTGGCGCATGCCTTTAATTGCAGCACTCTGAAGGCAGAGCCACATGGATCTCTGTGAGTTCGAGGCCAGCCTGGTCTACAGAGCGGGATCCAGGACAGCCACCAAAACTACACAGAGAAAACCTGTTTCTCAAAACCAAAAAAATTTTAAAAAAGTAGAATAAAACAGGCAAAAGAGTCAGAGATATACACCCCCACTGTTAGGATTCCCGCAAAAACGCCAAGTTAAACTGTAATACTAATCTTAAAAGATCTTATTAATTAAAAACAAATCCAGCCGGGCGGTGGTGGCACACGCCTTTAATCCCAGCACTCGGGAGGTAGAGCCAGGTGGATCTCTCTGAGTTCGAGGCCAGCCTGGACTACCAAGTGAGTCCTAGGAAAGGCGCAAAGCTACACAGAGAAACCCTGTCTCGAAAAACCAAGAAAAAAAAAAAAAAATCCAGAGCCAGGTATTGGGGTGAACGCTGAAAGATCAGAGAAACAGAACAGGCCACAGTCAACCTCACCTTATCAATTCCTCAGCTGATCCTGTTTCCTCAGACTGAAAGCCTCTGAGTCCTCACCCAAATGGATCTCAGCTGAACTGCTGCTAGAAGTTCTAGTTTCTGGTCCTCACGCCTTATATACCTTTCTGCTTCTTTGCGTCACTTCCTGGGATTAAAGGCGTGTGTCACCATGCCTGGCTGTTTCCAGTGTGGCTTTGTACTCACAGAGATCCAGATGGATCTCTGCCTCCAGAATGCTAGGATTAAAGGTGTGTGCCACCATTTTCTGGTCTCTATGTCTGTCTAGTGGCTGTTCTGTTCTCTGACCCCAGATAAGTTTACTGGGGTACACAATACATTGGGGACACAACATCACCACATTAAACAACCATAAAAGGTATGCAGAGGACATAGAAGAGACCCATGCAAGCTCCAAAATTGCCACATCAGTCTATGTGAGCTATGAGCCCTGCTTAGTTGATTCTGTTGGCTATGCTCTTATGATGTCCTCAACCCCTCTGGCTCCTGCAATCCTTCATTCTCCCCCACTGTGGCGTTCCCTGAGCTCTGCCTAATGTTTAGTTGTTGGCCTCTGCATCTGTTCCCATCAGCTACTGGAGGAATCCTCTCTAATAACAATCGGGCTAAACACTGACCTGAGCATGGCAGAATATCATTAAGAATCATTTCATGAGGCTGGAGAGATGACTCAGCCTTTAAAAGCTCCAGCTGTTCTTCCAGAAAACGCAGGTTCAATTCCCAGCACCCACATGGCAGCTCACAACTCTCTGTAGCTCCAATTCCAGAGGATCCATCATCCTCACACAGGCAAAACACCAATTGCATGAAATGAGAAAAGAGCATATATATATATATATATATATATATATATATATATATATATATATATATATATATATATACATTTCATTGAAATTTTTTGCCAGTTGGTTCTACTATCCAATTTCCAGTTCTTGGCCATTCATGCAATATCAGATAGGGTTTCTCCATGTAATTTTGGTGACTGTCCTAGATCTCACTCTGTAGACCAGGCTGGCCTTGAACTCACAGAGTTCTGCCTCCTGAATTCTAGGATTAAAGGCATGCACCACTGCTGCCCAGCAAAAACTATATACTTTTAAAAAAAAGGTAATAATGATAAAATCACTCACACCATAAATTAGAGAATGGTAATATAATGTTCCCTAAACATATGATGATTTGATTACTACTATGGACTTATTAATTCAATTTCCCCCACTCATAATTTTGTCTGTAACTTATTATTTTTGTAGGCATTCCTATTTCAGATACTTTGGAAATGTTCTTTCCTTTATATCAACTCATCAAACCAAGCTTTTAAAATCGCTTCTGTGGAAAAATATTATTTAAGGACCAGAAGTAGGTCCTTATCTATTGGCCCCTATAGATATTTATATAGCACTCTACCCTTTTCTACTTAAGATGTCTATTAACGTTAGTAACTCGTATTTGTGTTTATATGTTATATACAAAAACATGTATATCATGCTTGGTAAGTTTTTCAATGTCTAAGTATTAAGTGGGCCATTATTTGATATTAGCCACAGAACACAATTTTAGTTCCTTGAACTTAATCAATAATTCCAAATTATGAGAGAGCAAGAAAAACTGAGACAGGAATATGGTGGTGCTGCTGAAAATAGAGACAAGAAAACTAGTGGTGCTTTTGAGCTCAGCAATCAAACCAACAGAAAAACAAAAACAATCATTTCCATAATAATCTTGATTCTATGATTTTTTTCACAGTACTGTTTAACAAAATTCCACTTATTTCTATGATTTGAGCTATGTCTATGCAAGATTTATAAATGTTCTAACTAGCTCCCTATAACCAAAAAAAAAACCCTATATTTGGGAAAAAAGTTTTTTTAAAAATGTGATAAGGTTAAAATAATTATTTCTCACTTGGATTCTACTGGCATATGGTTGGGGTCATGTAAGAAGGTCCTTTGAGTGCATATTATAGCTTCCAGATTGAAGCTTTAACGGGACTCCTGTGTGAGCAAACATGAGAGTCACCATGTCTGTGTTTCTTGTATTTTTCGTTGACTTATTCTATTCTGTTTGTTACTGCACATTCTGATTTGTTTGTTTTTGTTTCATTGCATTTTATCTTATTAGTATTTTTAGATTCCCATTTGTTTTCTAGAGAGACCAAAAGGCAGTTGATCCCTATGGCAGGGGAAGTGGGAAGACCTCAGAGAAGTAGGAAGGAGCCATTTTCAGAACATAATGTATAAAAATAATTGATTCTCAATAAAAGGAAGGAAAAAGATAAGTACATTTGTACATGTGGAGATAGACCAGAAACAAAACCATGAGTGCAAACTGACAATAGACCATATGAGAACAGAGCAGAAAGGTGAACACATACAAGCACTGAAAAGTATCACCAATACCCAAGAACTGCTCCAGGGTTGTGAACAGAAGACCTGGGGGAAGTGAGGGCTTAGAAAACTTTTTTTTTTTTTTATCTAAGGGTATTTAGAAATAAGCTTCTATTTATCTGACAGTATTGTAAATAAGGAAACACACACACTTTCTGATGGTAAATTTCTCTTGTACTTCATCTTAAAAATACTCTCTGGCTCTTTCTGTCTACATATGGCTACATATCTCTACACTGCTACATTCTATATATACAGCTACATAGCTTTCTTTACATACATATGGCCATACATCTCTATACACAGTTACATCTATTTCTCATATCTATCCATCTTTATTTTACATACATTTCTCTTCTACATCTCTTTTTTATACAGCTTCATCTTCCTTGCCTCCACACAGTTACAAATCTCCACACAGCCACAGCTATACATCTCATTTACATAGCTCTCTCACCATATATTTTACAGTTCCTTCACACTCTCATACAACTCTTTACACAGTCCCTATATGAAGCAGCAGCTCTTTCACACAATTTTTTCTCACACATTCATTCACTCATATACTTCTTTGACATCATTCATTTAATCTTTCCTCATTCATTCTCTCATTTATTCATTCTCTCACATTTCTCTCACCTTCTTTGACACGTCTTCATCTCTTCTTACTCAGCACACATACATACATTATATATAGCTTCCTCCTCTACATTGCTGTTGCTGCCCTCATAGCCAAACTCTGGACAATTGTATGTTACATTTTCAGGGGTTGGACCTAGTCTCATAACACATGATAAGTCACACAGTTTTTCTCAGGCTGTGAAGGTCATGCGGACTGGCCAGTCACACTTGGCCAAGCATGTAGCCCTTTCCCAGATAGGGAATGACATTGAAATCTAGGACTTACAATAGTAGTAGCATGCTGAACCTTGAGTGGTAGGGGTACGTACAGAAAGAGAATTACTGCTGGGAGTTATGTCTACCAAAGTTGCTTCAATTCTGACCTTGATTCATCAACAAACACCTGGGATCTTGTCTATGTGTATTTGGTACAGGGGCAGCTTAATCTGTTTTGAATTTGTTCTGAAGTCTAAAATTAACTCTCTTTGTGACTGAGAATACTGTTACTATCCTATGTCAGTAAAGAATATTCTAGTATTATTTCTACACATCAGAATTAAACAAATTAAGCAGAAATCATCTTCCTGACCATCCACAGGTGTAAGTGTGCCCAAAAGATGTAAAACCCACTACTAATGGGCTATGGAAGAGGTCCACAGCTGTTTATTTTAGTGATATATAGTGGTGGCACATGAGAAAGTTACAGACAGAAAACGGTTTCTACAGTCAGTGACCCCACAGCCTTGTCAGGTGGGGTTCCCCTACAAGAAGTTACACTTCTGATGGGTTGACCTGCCAAACAGTATTCATCAGCTGCTGTATACTCCCATGGCCCTCAGCAAAATAAATTTCTAAAGAAGCCTAAAGTGCCAGTGCTTAAATCCTGTGCTCCAGAATGGTACTTAAATTTTCTTGTTCAAGTCACTTGTCCCTATTTTCTTTTTACCTAAGCAGAATGCATATTCCCCAGTATATACTAGTTCTTACCACAGAAGATGTTTCCAATGTAAATTTATATGGAATACATTATTTGCAACAACAAAGGTAATGTTAGGTTACTTCATATTTCAATGCGATTTTACACATAGATTCCTAAAATTTTCTGTATGCTATTAACTTATTTTGCTTTTTAATCATACTTCTTTTTTTTCTTGCAATGGATGTACATGTTTGTGAGTTGAAGAATGTGACAAATACTTTTCGGTAAGAAGTATGTTAATGTCACATGACAGATAACATGAATATTTGTAATTATAATATTGTGACTTTGAAATTGATTAAACTAACCTTAAAATTTATCATTGTATCAATGCCAATATTAATAAGGTATAAGTATCATCAATAATAATTATCCCACCTCTTCTAGTTCAATAATCATGTACAACCTTGTATTCTGTGTATTTAAAAGTGGGTTGAAGTCAGTTACTGCATGTGCAATCTTTTTGCAAACCAGTAAGTAGGCATCAGTGTGATGCTCTTCATGGTTTGGGTGTACAGACTCATCATCTGAACAGTAACTCATTTCAAAACACTCAGTTTGCAAACAAATTTAAAAAGAGTAATTGTAATTTTTTGTTTCACTTATAAAGTTTATAAGATCTTCTAAGATGATATTGTGCATCTATATCATACAAAGTTTACAAAAGAATAGCAAACATCAGTTTGGGGAATCTATTAGGCTTTTCTGGGTCATAGAAATGTTAAAAAATAATCTGACATGCCAAGGGATCTATCATATTTTAAATAAATTCTATTTGTGGAAGCAACCTATATAGCTTTTTCCCCTAAGTTTTTTTCATAAAAGCCTAACGTCTTACTTGTATATTCAGACAAGATTTATTAACATTGGATTTTAGGTACTTGTTTATATCTCAAAATAGTATTTTGTAAGAAAGTAGTGGTTATTCATTAGCATACTCTGAAGCATGTCATAAATAATTTAAACTATAGTTGTCAAACAAAATGAAAAAATTTATTCTGTACTCGCGTTAATGTTTTATTATCTGTGTTTTTGCTTGCTTAATAATCTACCAAATCTAATAAATCAGAGTTTATATCTATCTAGAATATTAATCTACATCATTTCAACATGACTGATTAAATGGAAAGACATTGTCAAGAATCTCAGTTTATCATTTAGACATTCTTTTAAAAGTGTATGGTAATATGTACAAAATTGAAAGATCGAAATATATGAAGTATGAAAAAATATCAAATAGAATATTTAAATTGACTTGCTAACATTGTGAAAATGCTGAAAATTTTCAAGATAAGAGTTAGAAAGCATATCAAACCGGCACAAAAATATATTAATGGGAAACATGCAAATTTGTGTATTACCACAGTGGATGGATAGTACATTACTGAAATAACTTAAGCTTCAAAATACAAATTGGATGTTTCATTAAAAAAAGATTTTAGCTTTGTAATTCATTGGGAAACTATAAAGGAAGTTTGGAGTTCCTGTTGAGTTCCCATCTCAGTCATTGTTTGTCTTTTATTTAATTCTTTTAACTTGTACTTTACAGAAAAGTACAATTTGTCTCTTACTTCCTAATATTGTCTTTTACATGTGGGATTCTCATGTGTTAGATTTAAGTTTTTTATCATTTTACCATCAATCTCAGGGTTTATGCTCAAGTTGAATATTTTCAGTGTATCACTTACTGAATAGCTACTCAGTTTAAACATTCTCATCTGTGTAATCTGTTCTGTAAAACAATAAATGATACATTTCTATATTTGTCTTAAGGTGAGTAATCAAAGTAAGCATCCAGAAATAACAAATTTATTATTATTATTATTATTATTATTATTATTATTTAGATTGCCCATATTTACAATGTCCAACTGGGCTATATTAGTCAGGGTTCTGTAGAGAAACAGAACCAATAGAATAGACACACACATGCATACATACATATTTACATGCATACATACATATTTACATGCATACACACACACACACACACACACACACACACACACACATATATATATATGGGTGTGTGTGTGTGTGTGTGTATGTGTGTGTGTGCGCATAAATCCCAGACGACATGGGATTTATTAGTTTGGGTTACAATCTGTGGTCCAGCTAGCCCAACAATGGTTGTCTACTCACAGAAATTCCAAGCATCCAGTAGTATTTCAGTCTATGAGGCTGAATGTCTCAGCTGGTATTTGATATACCAGAATCCTAAGAAAGTAGGCCAGTAGAGAAATGAGCTACCATCATCAGAGAGAGTAAGCAGGTGAAGGGAAAAGATTATTTCTTCCAAGAAATTTACATAGGTTGTCACCAGAACATGTGGTCCAGATGAAAGGTGAATCATCATACCTCAAAATACATGTATTAGCCAGGCAGTGTTGGTGCACACCTTTAATCCCAGCCCTCAGGAGGCAGAGACAGGTGGATTTCTGTGAGTTCGAGGCCAGCCTGGTCTACAAAGCGAGATCCAGGACAGACACCAAAAGTACACAGAGAAACCCTGTCTCAGGAAAAAAAAAATCTGTATTAAAGGTGAGTCTTCCTACTTCAAATCATTTAGTTATGAAAGATTTTTCATAGGTGTCCTAGCCAGCCACTTCGGATTTAGCTAATTCCAGACATCTAGATGATAATCAAAAATACCACCACATGGTGCTAAGTTTCAGTAGGGTAGAAATAAAATTTATCTCCATGGAATTAGGAGTATAGATCAAAAGCTAAATCCACAGTCCACCTCCACAGAATAGCAGACTTGGTTGAGAGTCCATTATAAGAGTATATTACTAAATGCAGGAGCAGGCATTACTCATTAAAAGCAACTGTCCCTTTACCTTAAATAATTTGGAGGGTTAGAGGAGTGAAAATAAAGGAAAAATCCTCACGACATGTACACTAAGATATGAGTTATTAATGTTAAGAATGCAGGAACAAAACAGAACAATAAGACTAGTCATTAGTATTATAGAAAAAAACAACATCAAAAATGAGAGAAAAGTAATACAGGAAGGAGAAATATTAAAGAGGAAAGATTACAAGAAAACATGCCCAGCTAATGATCAAGTAAAAAGGGGGGGAGGGGGGAAGTAAGACTTATAAGTCAGATCAGACAAGGTAGAAGCCCCTCAGTGCCTAACGAAGAAATGCAGGGTAACACAGCAGCCTGAGGTCAACCTCTTCTCTTTAGAAAAGTCAATTTCAAAATAACAATAACAGCAAGAGCTGTATCAAAAATTTAAAAAGAGTGGTAGAAAGATTGCAGGGCAAGAGAAATCTGATGAACAAAGTCAAAAGAAGTAAACAAAGGACGTATGAATGATGAGAGGGGAATGCAACAGGGGGTGCAGATTCTGGTTTTGTTGTTTTGTTTTATTTTGTTTTTTGCCACCACTTGCATGGGAACAGTTTCTGGGACTGTCCTGGTCAAGCTTCTTGCGGCTTATGCAGCAGAGCCTGCCTCTGTGTTGTCCACTTAAGCTGCAGGATCTGGTACTCTTTGTGCTACAGGAAGCTCCATGGAGATAGCCTTATGAATGCAAGGCAAGTACTCCGCTGAGCTCCAACCAGCTTGAGTATAGACAGCAGGTGATACACTGGCTGTCAGGATGACAAAGCATCAGTGTCCTCACTTCCTTTCAACAGGGAATCTGGCAGCCCCAGTCTTGAGCTTGTTTTGTGTGAGTATCCACAGCTGCAGTGGGTTAGTGATTGCAACATTCATGTGCAGAAGGTTTTCTCACCGTTAACTTTTCTGTCTGTTCCATTCCCCTTTTGTTACATTTTTCTGAGCACTGGAGAGGGTTGGATTAACCATGCAGTTGAAAATAAATAGTCTGTTATTTCTCAGTTCCCAGATTTTAACCAGTTATGAGTCTCTGCAAACTGCTATCCACTGCAATAAGATGTTTCTTTTGTGAAGGTCAATACTGTCATAATCTATGGATATAAACATGCATAATGGAAAAACAGTTACGCTGTGTGACCATCTGTTCTACACTTGCAATGATTGTAATTATCTCTGCTATAAGATGTAGAGTAGTCTTTGTGTTTTGGGGTGGAATGTTAAGGCGTCTCCACCTTATTTACACAGAGGTTGAATTGTTTTGGTTTTGCATGACCGACATAGTGAATGTAGGCCAGTTGGGATTATAGAACAAACCCCTCTCTCAAAAATCCAGAAAGACAGGGAGTGAGTGAGGTGGAGAGGAAGGGAAAAACGGAGGAAGGGAGGGGTGGAGGGAGGGAGAAGAGGGTAGGTAAGGAAGGGGGAGAAAGAAAGAAAGAAAGAAAGAAAGAAAGAAAGAAAGAAAGAAAGAAAGAAAGAAAGAAAGAAAGAAAGAAAGAAAGAAAGAAAGAAAGAGAGAGAAACGGAGGGAGGGAGGAAGGAAGGAAGGAAGGAAGGAAGGAAGGAAGGAAGGAAGGAAGAAAGAGAGAGAGAGAGAGAGAGAAAGAAAGAAAGAAAGAAAGGAAGGAAGGAAGGAAGAAAGAAAGAAAGAAAGAAAGAAAGAAAGAAAGAAAGAAAGAAAGAAAGAAAGAAAGAAAGAAAGAAAGAAAGAAAGAAAGAAAGAAAGGAGGAAAGAAAGAAAGAAAGAAGAAAGAGTGAGCCAGACAATTATTTCATGGCTATGTTTCAGGGCTTTCTACTCAGTTTCGGTGCTATTTTGTGTCTCTTTAGATGTCAATAATATCCCTTGTCTGATAACAATTGACTTGTAGTATGTTTTGAAGATAGCCATACAATTCCTATTGCATTCTTATTCAGTTTTACTCTTTTATTTTTCCCTGAAAGCTATCAAATTAGCTATTCTATTTCCAGGAACAGTGAATTTATTTCTATAACAGTGTGCTGGCTAGTTTTATGTCAACCTAAAACAGTTAGAGTCATGGGAAAGGAGAGATCCTAGTTGAGAAAATGCTTCCAAAAGATCAGGCTGCAGGCAAGCCTATAGCACATTTCCTTAATTAATGATTGATGTGGAGGGACCCAGCCCATAGTGGCCCTGGTTTCTATAAGAAAATACTCAGAAAAAATTGCTAAAGTGGAAATTCTGATATTCTGAAGCTTATATATTTTTCAACTTTTTTCATATAGAAACATTAGTAAATTTATAGGAAACACTTTTGAGAATTCATCCAAATTCTTTGAAACACTCTTCTTTTTAGATTTCAAATATTATAATATTACCTTGGGCTTTATATATATATATTTGACTATCTCTAACCAAAAACTATGAATTTCTCTAAGATAAAACATTTTGGATGTAGTTTTCTGGTATTGGGGCATTGAGTATTTGTAGATCTTAAAATAAGGAATGTCCAAACATACAGATTTTCCTGAGTTGAGGGCCTTTCTGTATCGAGTTTCTTGACAGATCTTTTACTTTTGGGAGGTGAGGATATGGTAGCTGGGGGTTTTCATAGGTTCTACAGAGCACAAATTTCTCAATCTTTTATACGTTTGTAATTGTTCGTGTTCAGTTTGTTTAATTTTTTCCAATAAAGGTTTGCTATATACCCCACATCGTTCTGGAATTTGGCATTTTCCTCCCCCTGCCTCCCAAATCATCGGTGCATATATGTGTGTCTGTGCATACATATATGTATATGTGTGTGTATGTATGATTATATATGTGTGTATATATTGACATACACCGATCTATCTGTATGGTGATATTTCATTTGTGCTCTAACAAATAAAGCTTGCCTGAGAATCAGAAGGATGAGCTAGCCACTAGTTAACCATAGAGGTTTAGAGGTTTGGAGGTCTGTAAAGACAGACAGGAAGTGATAGTGCTGAGCTGAGAGAGGAAGTGATAAGGCAGAGTGGTGAGAAGCTTGCTGTCCTTCGTCAGAGGATTTCATAGGGGAAAGAACTAGTGGCTTGCTCTCTGCCTCTCTGATCTTTCAGCTTCTATCCCAATATCTGGCTGTGGGTTATTTATTAATAAGACCGTTTAACAATTCATCTTACATTTCTGTTTTAATCTTAATTTAAAATTTTATTTAGAAATATACTTTTGTTCTCCTATACACTCAGAGTCTCTTGTCTTTGACCTACAGAATTTTTGAAACCTGTGTAATATTGCTCAATACTTAGACCTGGCATATTTCCACATTTACCTTAAAGATTTGCTCATTAAACACAGAATTTTGTTTTGAGATATCGTTTTATACTGAGTGCTTCCAAGATGTTGAGTTCTTGGCTTTAATAAGTCTTTATGTGTCTCAGATGAGAGATTGGTGAACTTTTAAAAAATATCCTTTAATTTAGTAATGTTTATAAATTATTCACTGTTCTAGCGTATTGGTATTCAATTTTAATAATATAAAGTAATTTATATTATTAAATAAGTTTTTGAAACTATCAGTTTTGTTTTTTTTTAATTCGGGATTATCTAATTATTCTCTCCTTTTCTCATTTGCACACAAGGTCTACTTGTACTGTCAGAGTTGATGTCGAAGTTCCTGTATCAAGTAGGCTCACCTCAGACTTGCAGTGATTATCCTGTGTGCTTTGGTTCTGAGTGCTGAAATTACAAGATGTAACACCATCTCCGATGATCACTTGACCAACTTTATAAATTAAATGTTTCTTTGTGTGTTTTTTATAACATAATATCTATATTAAAACACAAGGCACTGTAACCTGATTATCATCCTGACTTGTCCGCATGAAATTAAAGCAATATAAAGAAAAACCTCAAAGTTAGAATACGCTGAGTGAGCCTAGCTGTAAGAAGGAGATGGTGGACCAAAGGCAGTGAGCTGCAGGAAACTAGGGTAGATATTATCTGATATAATCTTAATGTGGTGGACTATACCTAGCAAGCAAGTTTCAAATTAATGTTTTAATATTTTCTATTGTTCTCAACTTCATACGTTTTATTTAGGAAGATACTTTTAAAATTTACATTTTGAAAATCTTTAAAATAATTTGCTCCTTCATTATCTTGAGTAATAATGATATTGAAATTCTACCAGTGAAATCCATTGATTATATCTTTTCATTTGGAATAAATTTTTAAGCTTCTACATATGGTTAATAATATTTTTTTCATTTTATTCCGTGATAGTATTGCTGTCAGATAATTCTTTTGTACACTGGTTTGATAAAACACTGCTTGGCCAGTAGCCAGACAGGAAGTATAGGTGGGGTGTGCAGAATAAGGGATTCTGGGAAGAGGAAAAGCTGAGTCAGGAGTCACCATCAAAACACAGAGGAAGCAAGATGGAAAAATGTGGCTAAACATAGATAAGAATTATGAGTTAATTTAAATGTAAGAGCTAATCAGTGATAAGCCTGAGATAATGGCCAAGCAATTATAATTAATATAAGCCTCTGTGTATGTCCTTGGGGGACATGAGTAGGAGAGATTTGTCCTGATCGCCAGCTGGCCTGGACACAGTAAAACTTCCTACTACATAGTATCATGCTTAAAAGTACATCTAGAAATTTTTATGAATTTTTAAGAGCTAGATTTTTAAAATTTATTAATAGTGTTTACTTATTGGTATAGTACATATGTTAGTGAAGGCAGTATAATATGCATGATTTCAATGTTTATAGTATACTGATGGATTATATGATGTGCGTTATATGACGTGGATACCTTTTATACATGTAAGATGTGCACTTACTACATGTACAGTATTTAACATCTATATCCAGCTATATATTTATATAAGATGACATAAATTTATCATAAAGTAATCCAAAAAATACATCATGAATAAAAGTAGTATTGAAAATTAAATGCAAAAAGCACATAATTTGATTTCTTATAAAAATGTTATATCTTTCAAATATAGCTGTTTGGAGGTATGCATAATGTCACACTTTATGCATATATGACACAAAGGCAACAAAATAATAATAATAATGATATGCATGTAAATTTCTGATTTTTGATAGTGAACAGTGCTTATTTTCAAGAAAATTAAAGTAACATTTAAAATGAGATATTATCTCCTATAGAACCTTAAACCAAGGCAAATATCTGTTATGTACTGGGAAATGTTTAGTGGGAGAAATGGTCTTTCCCATGGAAGAGGTCACCAGTTAGCTATCCAATACCAAATATACAGCCCTGAGACTGTACACATACAAGTAACATTACACAGAATGAGAAGGTTGTATTTATGATGTAGGACAGATATATACATATGCATTTCTTTCTATAATACTTACAATATTTATCATTATTAATATATTTTAATAAAATATGATTATATTGTTTCTCCCTTTTTTCTCTTCTTCCAATTATTCCAAAATAGCATGCCCTTATTATTTTTTGGTTTTTTGACAGGGTTTCTCTGTGTAGCTTTGCGCCTTTCCTGGAACTCGCTTTGGAGACCAGGCTGGCCTCGAACTCACAGAGATCCACCTGCCTCTGCCTCCCTGAGTGCTGGGATTAAAGGTGTGCGCCACCACCGCCTGGCCGCCCTTATTATCTTAAACTGATGTTATCTCTTTCTTTGATTGTTATTTCTACAAAAACATAGATTATATGTATGTATTCTATGTAATTTACAGTAAGAATATTTAGAACAAGAAAATATTTAGAACAAGAAATGCTTAAATAATTTCAAATAATTTCATATATAACTTAATATCAATTTGTAAATATTTACTAAACATTGCAACTGTAAACTCAACTATGATTTCATCTCAGGACACAAAAATTTCATATAAGCATATCACCCACTTTATTTGCTTTCATTTCACATTATATTATTGGAAAGATGTAAACTTTGCATAATAGATGAATTCTTTTTAATAGCCTGTGTTTAATATATTTTATACACCAATTAATTATGGGTACTTTCAATCTGAAAGCAACAGACTTGATTTTGTGAGGAACATCCAGCCAAATCAAAATAACATAAGTCAAAAAATCAGTAAATACATTTCAGCTGTATTTCATTTTGCAAAATGTATCATAAAATAATGAGTACTTTTTTTTCTTTTCTTTTAAAGGGTTACAGGTTGCTAGAAATTAAAGACAGTTGGTTATAATAGTACAAATATAATTTTTTAGAAATGTATATAACATTACATATTTTACATATATGTCAAGAAATTTGATTAAAAGGCACCAAAATAGTAAGCACGATATGCACACAGTAATAATTTAAAGGGAAGATTCTGATGTTCAGTCAGTGGTAGGCATGTTCTAAACAAGTGCCTATGTATTATGCAGTTTATGCATACTTAAATTTCACATTATGATTACCATCTACATTTTTTCATCATCTCGGTAATGTAATTCTTCTAATATCTATTTGGGATTGTTGCATAGCCTAGTGTAAGAATTGTTGTTGGGATATCTTTCTCTACTGGTGATTAAGCGGCACTCCTCATTAATTTTCTGTCAACTTGAAATAAGCCACAGCCATCTTTGATGAGGGAACATTAAATGAGAAAAATGCTTCCATCAGATTGGCCTGTGGTCAAGTTTTTGGAGCATTTTCTTGATTAATGATCGGTATAGGAGGTTCCAGGCCACTGCGGGAAATGGTTTGGGGTTGTATTTAAAAAAGATGAGGGAACTACAGGGGCAAAAAAGAAAGCAGCATTCTTCACTGGCCTCTGCCACAGTTCTTGCCTTCAGGTTCCTGCCCCAATCCTTGAGTGACTTCTATTCATGATGGATGGTAAGTTGCAAGATAAAGTAAAAAGTTTCCTCCCCCGGAAGCTTTTTGTCATAATGTTTTATCATAGCTATGGGAAAGCAATCCAGGACAGTGCCCTTGGTGATATATTCTTTTTTAATTCTGTTAGCTTTATACCTTCAATATTTGATTCACATTATATGTAAAGAAATTGGGATGATAATACCAGTAATGTATAACTTTAATCTCTGTTCAGTGAAAAGATTAGTAATTGATGCATTATTTCTTTTGTCCTGCAGTTTCAAAAACTTTTTAAAGTGGATCTTCTTGATCTAACATGTAGGGATAGGATTAGTAATTCCAGATCATGATGGAATTTTTAATGTCTTATGTTTGAAATCGGAAAGCATATTTTCTCTCGAATTCAATTTATGCAAGCTCTACAATATAATTATCCTAAAATGATAGGAAATTGGATGACCATCTTAAAATCAAATAGAAAGCACATAAATAATTGGATTTTTAATATTGTAGATTATATAATTACATCATGTACCCCATCCATTTTCTTTCCACAACCCCTCCCATCTGGCTTCCTTTCAAAATAATGGCCCTTTTATTTTGGTCATCATTTTATATGTACATACACACACACACAGAGAGAGAGAGAGAGAGAGAGAGAGAGAGAGAGAGAGAGAGAACTTCCTTCTAGGTTAGGTTACCTCACTTACTATGATATTTTCTGATTAATCAAATACCTGTAAATTTCATAATTTCTTTTTTCTTTACAACTGACTAGTATTCTGTAATTTATATGTACCATATTTTTATTACCATGCTTTTATAATCAGAAGGATACTTAAGTAGTTTTGCTTTTTTGTTTTGTTTTGTTTTGTTTTGTTTTTGAGAAAGGGTTTCTCTCTGTAACCCTGGCAGTCCTGGAACTCATAAAGATCCACCAGCCTCTGCCTCCTGAGGGCTGGGATTAAAAGCATGAACTATCACTACTGGCTATTTTATTTCCTAATTATTGTGAATAGAGTTAAAAACAAACATTGCTGAGTAATTATCTGTGGAGCAGAATGCTGAGTCATTTGGTCACATGGAAAGAACTAGCATAGTTGGGTCATATGATAGATTTATTTTTAGTTCTTTGCAGATTCTCTACTCTGATAAGCAGAGTATCTGGAACAACATGCAATACCACCAATAGTTTATAACTGTTTCCTTTGCTTTTCATATTTCTTAATTTAATAAAGGTAACAGTAGTTATCAAAAATCTTCAATATTTTGTGCGAACAGGAACATTTTTGTCTTTATGTTTAGGATGGTGATTGATATTTTGACACAAAATGTAATATTTTAGGATCCTTTACTGTTACTGTGGAAAAATCCTCTAACAAAAGTTATATGAGGGACAGAAGGTTTCTTTCAGCTCCTAGGTCAAGAATTTACTCCATTGTTATGAGAAAACTAAAAAGAACAGGAAACTGGGATGAACCTAGTCACATAGCATTCATAGTAAGGAAGCACAGAGAAATGGATAGAGGTACATCTGATGTTCCTCCCTCAGTCTCCACTTACATTGTCCAGGAACCAGCTTGAAAATGGTGTCACACAGAGTGGGCAGGTTTTCATATCTCAATTGATGCATTCAATAGAATCTCTCACAACAGGGCTAGTGAACCAATTCCCAGGCGATAATGAATCTATGAAGTTGACGTTGACAACATTAACCATAACATATAATAACACAATATATATATATATATATATATATATATATATATATATATATTTACATATACATATATACATATATAATTCAAGATGTAAAATTTTACCAACTAAAGTTATAAAATTTCTAGTACAATTGTCACAGATGAACATTTGTATAAATACCACAAGCTTGAAAACATCTAATTACGTAGGCACTTTAACCATAGCATTTAGTAGTTAGAATCACTGATACAGTTTTTTAAAAAAACAATTAAAATACTTTAAATTATAATCATTGCTAGATTACTAGGTATCATCTGAAACAGCTTAATATGTAGCTATAATGTAGACACTCAATAAATAGTAAATGATGACTTCTTAATTAATAATAGCAATCTGATAAATAACAAAAACACATGTGCCTTCTTCCCCTCTGCATTTCCTGTTTCAGCTGTAAACACATTCCACACTCACTAGAACCCTACAGCCATGCCAACCAAGAATCAGGTATGCAATGTCACCCTTCCTGTCCTCCAATTCCAATCCCACAGCCTTATCTCCAGCTTTGTGCAAGACCACCCCTTGTAGAATATTTGTTCACTGTGTGAAGGTGTATTTGCTGTGATTGGGGAATAAAAGGCTGAACAACAAATAGCTAAGCAGGATGAATTTAAGTTCAGGGAAGAAAAAAAAAGAGAGAGAGACACCAGGGAGAGTCAGGGGCCAGACACACAGACATGGAGGAAGGGGGAAAGTAGGACATACAGAATGAAAAAAAAAAGGGGGGTAAAAAGCCCCAAGGCAAAATGTAGATGAATAGCAAGGGCTGAGTATTCATAATTAATAACAAGTTTCCATGTGTCTTTTGGGAGCTCATTGGTGGACCAAAGAATATTCCAACTAATTCCATATAGAGTCTGAGATAGCTAAAAAAATAAAATAAAATAAAATAAAATAAAAATTACAGCTCCTTTGAAGAGGTGCTACTGTACTGCAGAACACATGAGCAGCTGGCATTCTAGACAGAAACAGTAAGCTAAGGAAAAATGCATACCACAGTTTGAATTTTTTGAATGCTGATGAGAAAAAAAAACTGCTGAGAGACATGGGTTGTAAAAGGAACGGCTGAAGTACATCAGGCTACATACTCTAGGGATGTCTTAACTTTAAATTGAAATTCAGAAATTGTATTGTGTTAGGGGAGATGTTATGCTTTTTTTCCCCCCATGGGAAATGAAAGGTTGTGGATTCCTTCAAAATTAATAGAGACCAAATTTGATTTAGAGAGAATGCTTGAAAATCTTGACTAGAGATATAAAAAATAAACATAGAAAAATAGAAGGTCACAAATATGCTGATCCCTTGATGTGAGAACATCTCTGAGACTGGGTGAGACAAGATAAATATTGTTGGTTACACAGTCTTCATGACTTATTCTTACATGCCATCCTTTCATATGGCATGGATAGAGGTTTGGTTATACAGTCCAAAGAAACATAAAGTTGATAGGTGTCTTTTACCTGCTCAAACGTAAAACAAAAATAATTTTTGCTGGCTTGTGTACAATGCACAGTCCATACTCATGTTAATACAGATATGTATGTTACCTTTAAAAATTTGTGCATTTTCTGAGAAAGGGGACCAGACACCAAAGAAAAATAGGTGGGTCAGGTGATCCAGCCTTTCAGAGTGACTCTGTTACAGTTTTCTTCAAAGTTCTGCATTGAGAACAACTTTAAAGTTGTGAGCTCAGGTGTTCCAGCTTCACAGAATATTCTAGGCAGGACTTCAGATAAGCCTTGTACTTTCCCATTACACAGTGACTGAACAATAAATATTATACCTAGTTTTCTTAGGATCTGACTGTTATTTCAATTTTCTTTTGGTCCTGTGAGGATGCTGTCAACCCCAGAATACAAGAAGCACTAGAGGACATAACAACCACGTTCCCAAGGAACTGATACAGCTTATAAACACCTTCAGCAACATAGCAGGATACAAGATCAACTTAAAAAATATCAGTAGCCCTTCTATATACAATTGACAGATAGGCTGAGAAGGAAATCAGAGATACATCACCCTTTACAATAGCCACAAATGATATAAAATACCTTGGGATAACTCTAACTAAGCAAGTGAAGGACCTATATGACAACAACTTTAAGTCCCTGAAAAAAGAAATTGAAGATGTCAGAAAATGGAAAGATCTCCCATGCTCTTGAATAGGCAGGATTAACATAGTAAAAGTCGAAATCTTACCAAAAGCAATCTACAGATTCAATGCAATCCCAATCAAACTCCCAACACAATTCTTCACAGACCTGGAAGGAATAATACTCAACTTCAAATGAAGAAAAAGAAATCGAGGATATACAAAAAAATCCTGTACAATAAAATAACCTCTGGAGGCATCATGATTCCTGACCTCAAGCTCTACTATAGAGCTACAGTAATAAAAACAGCTTGGTACTGGCATAAAAACCAACATGAAGACCAATGGAATAGAATTGAAGACCCTGACATTAATATGCACACTATGAAGATATAATTTTTGACAAAAAAGCCAAAACTGTACAATGGAAAAAACAAAGCATCTTCAACAAATGGTGCTGGCATAACTAGATGTCAAGATGCAGAAGGCTACAAATAGATCCATATCTTTCACCGTGTACAAAACTTAAGTCCAAGTGGATCAAAGACCTCAACATAAATCCAGCTACTCTGAACCTGCTAGAAGAGAAAGTAGGAAGTAGTCTTGAACGCATTGGCATAGGAGATCACTTCCTAAATATAACACCAGTAGCACAGACACTGAGACAAACAATCAATCAATGGGACCTCTTGAAACTGAGAAGCTTTTGTAGAGCAAAGGATATGGTCAACAAGACAAAGAGACAGCCTACAGAATGGGAAAAGATCTTCACCAACCCCACATCTGACAGAGGGCTGATATCCAGAATATATAAAGAACTCAAGAAATTAGACATCAAAATGTCCAACAGTCCAATTAAGAAATAGGGTATAGAGCTAAACAGAGAATTCTCAACAGAGGAAACTCAAATGGCTGAAATACATTTAAAGAATTGCTCAACATCCCTAATCATCAGGGAAATGCAAATCAAAATGACTCCGAGATACCACCTTATACCTGTCACAACGGCTAAGATCAAAAACACTGAAGACAGCTTATGCTGGAGGGATGTGGAGCAAGGAAAACTCTCCTCCACTGTTGGTGGGAATGCAAGCTTGTACAGCCACTTTGGAAATCAATATTGTGCTTTCTTAGAAAATTGGGAATCAATCTCCGCCAATACCCAGCTATACCACTCTTGGGCATATAACCAAGGAATGCTCAATCATACCACCAGGGCACATGCTCAGCTATGTTAATAGCAGTATTGTTTGTAATTGCCAGGACCTGGAAACAACCAAGATGCCCTTCAACTGAAGAATGGATAAATAAAATGTGGTACATATACACAATGGAGTACTACTCAGCAGAGAAAAACAATGAAATCATGAGGTTCGCAGGCAAATGAATGGATCTAGAAAAAAATCATCCTGAGTGAGGTAACCCAGACTCAGAAAGACAAACATGGTATGTACTCACTCATAGGAGGATATGAGATGTAAAACAAAGGATGACTAGACTGCTACTCACAACCCCAGGGAGGCTACCTAGAAAACAGGACCCTAAGAAAGATACAGGGATCACCCAATGACAGAGAAATGGATGAGATCTACATAAGCAAACGGGATGTGAAGGGGGGGGTAAGGAAGGGCAAGGATCGAGGGAAAGAGAGCTTGGGGGAGCGGGAGATCCCAGCTGTATCAAGAACAGAGAGGGAGAACAAGGAAAAAGAGACCATGATAAATGAAGACCCCATGGGAATAAGAAGAAGCAAAGTGCTAGAGAAGTCCCCATAAATCCACAAAGATACCTCCACAATAGACTACTGGCAATGGTCGAGAGAAAGCCTGAACTGACTTACTCTGGTGATAGGATGGCCAAACACCTTAAAATTTCATCCAATGACTGATAAAAGTGGTTGCAGAGATCCATGGCCAGGCCCCAGGTGGAGCTCCAGGAATCCATTCAGTGAGAGAGAGGAGGGATTGTATGAACGAGAATTGTTGAGACCAAGATTGGAAAAAGCACAGGGAAAAATAGCCAAACTAGTGGAAACACATGAACTATGAACCAATAGCTGAGGAGACCCCCAACTGGATCAGGCCCTCTGGATAAGCGAGACAGTTGATTAACTTGAACTGTTTGGGAGGCACCCAGGCAGTGGGACTAGGACTTGTCCTTAGTGCATGAGCTGGCTGTTTGAAACCTGGGGCTTATGCAGGGACACGTTGCTCAGCCTGGGAGGAAGGGACTGGACCTGCCTGAACTTAATCTACCAATTTGAGCTGAATCCCCAGGGGAGTCCTTGCCCTGGAGGAGATGGGAATGGGGGTGGGCTGGGAAGAGGATGGGGGTGCAGCAGGAGGGAGGACAGGGGAATCTGGGGCTAATATGTAAAATTAAATCAAATTATAAAAAAAATGCAACATAGCTGAAACACAAGACAAGGACTTCAAAAATCTATTATGAATATTCTCAAGGACCTTAAATGAAATATGAATAAATCTATTACTTAAATCTATGAATACACAAAGAAACAGTGGATTTAAATGAAATTAAATATTGGACTGGGTGGAGGTTTTTTTCGGGGGTGCAACAGTGGGAGGCTTGACCTATGAAGTATGTGAATTGAGTGCCATTAGGGTGCATCGTTTGATATTCTCAAATTATTAATAAAAATGTTGTGTTGAGGAAATATTCAAGACATGAAAGTAAAACTGGAATTAATAAAAGTCAGTCTGAGAGATATCTAGAAATGAAAACTATTGCCTAAATAGAACCTTTACCCTTGGGACTAGTCTTTATGGCACTGGAAGGTACTCCACTTGCTACCAAAGGAGAAAGGTAAACACCAAACTTTGTAATCTATAATTGTGACCTCCCTTCAAGATTAGGGACTACAATTGTAGAACAAAGCTAGTGGGAGTACTCATCCAATATCTGATTGGATTTAAGGCAAAATTCATGAGATGAAAACTATCCCATAAATGCTTGTGTGGCCAATATCCTGAGACTAATCAGATGGGCCAGGTCCCTAGAGAAAAACCTAACTATTACTACTATTCTTGTAAAGGAATGTATCCATAAAATGGCTCCTCTTGACATTCTGCTAAACTCATATTTCCGTGTCTTGCTCAGTTATCATCAGAGAACTTTTGCCCTTCAGTAGATGAGAACAAATACAGAGACCAACATTTGAACACTATGCAGAGAATGGGAAACCTTGGAACACAGAGTCATAAATGGGAAGTCTCTTTTAAATTCTTCCCCTTCAGGAGTTGAGGATTTCTGGAGAAGTAGAGACATAAAGACTGTAAGAGCCAGAGAGGATTGGGAACACCAAAAAAGCAACACTCCTGTTGAACAGAGCAATACTGACACACATTTGAACACACAGAGACTTTGGCAGCATGCACAGGGCCTGAATAGGTGTGAGCCAGGTGGGATCTCAGCTTTGAGAGAAGTGGTAATCTCATCTCTAATCCAGAAGTTATCTCCAATTGATAGACTCTAGAAAATGAAAACTTAGTTCTCTCCAAAGGAGTCTCAGAGGGGATACAAACCACACTTAACCTCCGTCCCCTATTCTCCATTCCTCACCCCTCATCCCAAGTTTACTCATATCTCATCTATTTCTCCTTCCCAGGGCAATCCATTCATGCCTCTTTGGGTCCTCCTTGTTAGCTAGCTTCTCTAGAGCTGTAGGTTATAGTCTGGTTATTCTTTGCTTTACATCTAATATCCACTTATGAGTAAGTACATACCATGTTTGTCCTTCTGAGTCTGGGTTACCTCACTCAGGATGATATTTTCTAGTTCTATCCATTTGCCTGCAGATTTCATGATGCCATTGTTTTTCACCGCTGAGTAGTACTCCATTGTGTATATGTACCTCTGTGGAGTGGGAAAGCAATGAAAGAAATACCATAATATAGGGAGATATCATGGCGATAGGGAGAAACCAGGTGCTAGGGAAGTTCCCAGAAATCCCCAAGGATGACCCCAGCTTAGATTGCTAGCAATAGTGGAGAGGAAACCTGAACTGGCCTACCCCAGTAATCAGATCAGAGAATACCCTAACTGTCATCATAGAGCCTCTCTCCAGTAACTAAAGGAAGCAGATGCAGAGATCTACAGCCAAACACCAGCCCCAGCTCCAAGAGTCCAGCTGAAGAGAAAGAAGAAGGATTCTATGAGCAAGGGCCATTAAGATCGTGATGGGGATACCTGCAGAGATAACCAAACCAAACTAGTGGGAATTCATGAAACTTAGATGAACAGATGAAAAAAATTACATTTTTTCAACTTTTTTCTTATTTTTATGTATTCATATAATTTAACCATTTCCTTTCCTCTCTAAAAACACACCAATATACTCCTCCTTACCATTTTTCTAATTTGTGGCTTGTTTTCATTAATTGTTCTTGCATACTCATGGTTGGCTAAAAGATTTAGAGAAAACACATGAGAAACTTACTACCCACTGTGACTATAATGAGAAATGAAGTCCATTTATCACTAACAAATAGTTGTGACATGTGATATGTGATATAATATGTTATAAAACTAAAATAATTTCCTACTAAAAAGACTTTGTTATTGTCAAAAAAGAAACATAAATACTAACTGTTACAAAGTAACCAGATGTTCTACTCAGATATGCTCTTGACCTAATTGCAGGGACTTGCCGTCTCAGTTGAATAATTGACCTAGCTAGTTGAATCCAGGATGCCCTTTATAAGTCTGCTGAGGTCAGTCTATTTTGGCATCATTTCTGGCTTCCATTTTCTACCTTTATTCCATAACACTTAAATCTTTCCTCTGTCTCTAAAATGCATACTGTGGGATGAATCACTTTACTAGCACATCACTCTAACCTCCATTTCTTTTCCATCATTTGATATTGTGACTACATTAGTTTCACATGCTTAATCCAAAATAAAGTCACTAATTTGTAGTCTGGTGATTGGTAGTTTGTATTGCACATCAAAGCTACTCCTTCTTTCTATCTAACACATTAATGGATCCTGAAGAATTAAAACACGAGTATCTCTGAGAAGCCTTCATGTCATTAGTTGTCTTCCATACTGCATTATCACAAAGGAAACCAACTTCAGCTGTGGAAAGAAACACTTTTACATTTGTGTTCCATTTGATAATTTTTAATATATTTGCACTCAACCAACCTCTGAACTGTTATAATTACAGACCTCAATGGGACATCAATGCAATCAAACTTTTCTAAGAAAGATGAAAGTTTTTAGCTAGATATATGATTTTATAAATACAGAGAGGCAGGTAGGGAAAAAGACAGAAAGAGATGCACAACACACACACACACACACACACACACACACACACACACACACACACACACACCTTTATATATATACTCTCAAAACTAGTACCTGAATTGCTTGCATAGTTCCTTGAATGTACATTTAACATGATAAAACAAATACATAGTTGGTAATCAAATTCTCTAACAATATTCTTGTTATTGTTAAATTTTGTATTTTAGGAGATTACTGTCCTCTGCTCTGAACAAATCATTTCAGTGTTATGGTATTTCATCAATTTGTAGACATAACACTGTGGGTATTACTGTGAACCTACCAGAGAATAATCACCTGGGTCATTGAGGTGATCCAATTAAGTCCTAGAAAGAAACAGATCCTGGAAGTAGTATTATTTGCATTCAGATAAGGATGAAAAGTAGTGAAAAATCAGTTGTATAATTTCATAATAATGGTATTTGGCTTTAACTTTTTTCAGATTAAAGTGTGTTATTATCTTTCAAATTGTGTACATTTAAAACACAGATAACACGTAACTCCTATCTATAAGACTTAAAGTTTTTACTTCTATTTAATAATTTCAAATAATGATCCAGAGCTAATTGATGATTGATTATTGAATTAATCAACAATCAAATGATCCAGAATATAGATCCATATACTATAATGTGAAATAACACATACGTAAGAACCACAGATGAAGCAAATGTTGTGTTTTATACAATAGCACATAAACAATGTGACATCCCTCTTAAGATTGTGTGAAAATAAAGAATTAACTTAAAAGATCTTTAGCAAACATTTATGACAACAGTATTAATATAGTTTCAGAGGTTGAAACACTACTGTAACTAAAATATTGTTTGAAGAAATGTCACTTTTAAATTCATGTTTTTTGTTTAAATGGAAAATATTCTAGTTCCTCTAATTATATCTATTGCAAGTCCATTGGAGAATTTCATGTTGTGTAATCCATTTTTGTGTAATCTCATTTCTGTTCAGTCAGTCCTATTTAAACTGAAAAAATGATAGAGATTTATTCCCCCAAATAAAACTGCCCTTCTCAAAATAAACTTTTCTATTGTATGCAAATTTATCTTTCAAATAGATGCAATATAGAATTTTAACTACCTAAAATGATTATTCACATCCATCTTGTAGTGCAAGTCTGCTTCAATAGTTTCAGTCTTTTAAGGTCTTTTGAATTGCCTTAATGTATTTTATCAGTAATATTTTTCAAAAGAAACCTTAATGTATAAGTCCTATAATAATATTAAGCATATGTAAAATTGTTTTCTGTTCCTTGATGCCATAATTATATTATTAAACAATCATATTTTAATAAAGTATATTAACTAATTTGTCAAATATACTATACAAATCAATTTATTTAAGCTTCAAAAATATTATATACATATCTTTAATATGTCTTTTCATATTAAATATCTTTAAATAGGTCTCACTTTCCAGTAACTTTTAACTGAAACAAGAACAAATATTGAACAAAGGAAAGACTGATAGAAAATAAAGTAAGTCATAACACCTATACATAACATCTTAATAAAGTGCTATCTCAGTAAAATCAGGTGTTAGTTTCTACAGGTTAGTTTTGAACTTTAATTATTCTTTTTAATTTTTATTGTGTACATATATGTGCACTGTGTGTTTTGTGAGTATGCATGTGTGAAGCCCATAATACAAATTTGGTGGAGCCAATTCTCACTTCTACTTTTCTGTGCTTGCTGGATGTTGAATTCAGGTCACCAGGCTTTTCTGGAAAATGCCATTCCCTGCCATTCCTGCCTGCTGGCCCTTTACCTTTAGTTCCCTGTGTGTTCATCAATGTGGCAGAAGACTTTACATTTCAAGAGTTTAAAATGTGCCTATAGAACAGGAAAACACACACACGTTTTCTACTGGTATTTAGCAACAATTAACACTACACACACAAAAATACCATTAACTTGTTCTTAAGTACATTTGACAGAAATATTTTTCCTCACGAACCTGAGTGAAAATTGAAATTTAAAAACAAACCTCATTGAGTTGTAATATTTCAGAAAATCTTTCTATCTGTGGTGAGAATACAAGAATACATGAAATTTTCTAACTTTTTTTTTCCTTCAAAGACCGTGTCAAGAACTGATTGTTGATTGATGAGCCATTAATCAGAGAGGCTAGGCTTTCTGGCTGTCAAATGCACAGTCTTGCCTGGGAAAAGATGCTGGATCTGTTGTTTAAATGCCATCTGCAAAATGTGTGCTGAGCACACTTAAAAGAAAAGCCTGTGACTTTGCTAAGTTTACAGAATACATCTTATGAAAGGTTTGGTAGCTGTTTGCCAATTTACTTTAAATAATTGTATTAGGAGGTCCAAATTTGCTCTGAGACTTCCCTTCATACAGGCTAGAATAGAAGTGGTAAGGTGAGAGAGCTAACACTTTCACCTCATATTTATGACAGCTGATGTTATCAAACTATGTCTAAAGACAGCCTTATACTTTGCCTAATTAACTTTAATTATGTTGGTCAACAAGAGAAGTTCAACGCTTCACTGGAAGATTGAAGTGAACTCAACCTGTCAGTGGTTTTAAAAGAATGAAGAGGGTAGCTGTTCAATATTTACCTTTTGCTGGTGAAGGTCATAGAACTTTTGAAATGTGAACATTCAAGCATAAAAACTAAAATCAAGCCTGTATCTATTCTTCGCTTTCAATTCTTCTACCCTAGTTGATATTAGCTATGATTACATGATTATATCAAGGAAGCAGCTCAGCTTCATAATTCCTATGTATTTGTGAAAGTTAAAAAGTCTTAATTGTTTCTTGTTTCTGTGTGGTCAGCAAATAATTCAATAATAATTATAATCATAATCATAATAACAAGTAATTAGTGAACATACCTTTATAACAGTCATCTCAACCTGTGGGTCTTGAACTCTTTGTGGTCGAATGACCTTTACATATGGTTACCTAATGAAAGACCCCAGCATACTTGCTTAGCCTAACGACATTTTGAGCAAGGCCTGAAAAGTACGGGGAAAGTTCAGTTAGAGGACATGGGCACAGGAACAAACAGGGTATCTGCAGTCGGCCACCTGGCCCCAGAACAGGGAACTAAAGGTCAGAAAAACAACTTAGAAACAAGTCAGCAGGCGTGTCGAGCTCGGGGGAAAAACCACGAACTGTCCTGAGTTTGAACCTGGCCTCATATGAATCGTCCAATCAGAACCCTGTAAACCGTGCTTCTCGTGCTTCTGCTGCCCGACCCTATAAAAACCCTCCACTCCAGCCTGTCGGCGCGCCAGTCTCTTGAGTCTCTTGAGTGACTGTGTCGCCCCGGGTACCCGTGTTCCTGAATAAAGCCTCTTGCTGTTTGCATCTGACTTGTGGTCTCGGTGTGATCTCTGGGCGAGGGTCTCTCCAGAGGGAAGACTACCTTTGGGGGTCTTTCACTAATACCATTAGAACACAGATATTTATATCATGATTCAAAACAGTAGAAAAATTACAGAGATGAAGTAACAACAAAAATAATCATGTTTAGGGGTCACCACCACATGAGGAACTCTCTTGAAGTGAATTAAGAAGGTTGAAAACCACTGATTTATAATGTTTCATCTCCTCTATTTTGTTTGGCAACATGATCTCTTAGGAAAATTGCTCCAAATGAAAGCATACTCAGATTCATCCCTCACGATCCTTGAATTTCTCATATTCTCTACTGCCTAAGATCACATGCCCTTATTTACATAGAAATTGGTTTTACAAGTTAAAATTATCATCTCATAAATTCACTCATTTTCATACTTTTAATAATGTAATGCATCCAATCATTCTTCTCCTAATTAAAGTAAAACATTCTGCTTACGGTATTCAAACAAAACAGACAAAGGGCATTAAAAACTAAGAGGAACAAAGAGAAGTTTTAGATTACTTCCTTTCCCTCTATTTTCATGTCTCCTGACAACATTGGGATTCAAGCAAACAGCAAGCAGTGGTGACAATGATCTCCATTTGCTCAGTTCAGTCAAATATTCCAAGAAGGCAGGGAATTCCTGTATTTGTTAGTTTGCAAATATTCCAAGAGGATAAGTGTTTTTCTTATGTGAAGTCATATATTATGAGTTTACCTCCAAAAGTTTGTTCAGCTACTAGATTTTCAAATATAATTTATTTTGTGGGGCTTGGGATATATATATATATATATATATATATATATATATATACATACATACATACATACATATATACACATATACATATATATATGCACATAGGTGAGCTCAGTGCCTCTGGGCTGTGCTCTTAAGGTGTTAAGAGAGCATGTGCTTACAAACTCATTCACTTTCTAAGCAGGAAGTAAGTCCTTTCAGTCCCAGAGTATCCCCTTTGGGTAGTGGCCCCTCCATCTTCACATGGGTAGAATTGCGTAGAGTGAGCACCACTTGATTCTGGGACTTTCCTCATTGCTTTTGACTTTTATTGTACAAGCTGAAGATGGTCTTTGAAATCAAGACTCATGTCTTGATTAGGATAAAGCCTGTTTGGAGGGCCTAGTGTACTTTCCTGATCTAAATGTCCTGTTATATGTAACACTCCACTGTTTCTTTATGAGACAGTACATTTATAAGTTCCCATAATTAAGCCATGATGTAATTCTGCTTTGTGCAGCTTCCTAAATAGATATTTTCTACACACAATTTAAACAGTTTCCTGCAGTGGAAATTTCTATTTACTGGTTCAACTCTATTTTTTTTTTTAATATTTCTGGCGATTTCTTATGGCTTTGAGATATTTTGTCTAGAACTGATTTGCCATTTGAATGTTTATATATTCACTAACACATTTACAATAACTAGTATTGTGAGCATTCCTCAGAAGGTGAAAGCAATAAAGACTTTGTTTTAAACAATTGTCATTTTTAATGTAATTTGTACTAAAGCCTTAAAAAGTGTCACATAACTCCTATAGTACATTAAAATTCATTTATATTGATACCCTCACTCTTGATATTTATCCTTTATACTGTATGAGAACATCAGTTAAGTTGCTTTTAATATGAGGAGCTTCATCTCTAACTTCGTAGCACACTTCAACATATGCAATTGATGCTCTATGCAATCCTTTCCTATTTCATTATTTTTAGGATTTTGAGTTAACTTTAAAGTCAAAAGAAACTTCAAACCTCCCTTCTTCATGCTCGTTCTCAGGGAGAAAATCAGTTTATAGATACCTAGACAGTTTTGGTCCTTAAGCATGAAGAAAAAAGGAACATACACGATTTAGCAATCTGATCTCCCAATAAAACATTTTATCTCTCTCAACTAATACCTGGAGCTTAAGGGGACTGAAACATCATTTTGATTATAAACCAGTGCAAAGTCACAGTGCAACAAGAATCTAATCCAGAAACAGGAAATATGAGGTGGAAAAGGTTTCAGGCCATCCTGCTATGAGCCACATGGGGAAAATCTCTGCTTTATAAGTTCCTCTTTTTTATCCTGAACTGTTTCTGCCAAATTCATGTCTAATATGGAAAAGTCCATCTCAGCTGTATAAAACAGATATAGGAGAAATCCTGGTAACAGAAACTCTATCAAAATGTATTTGAGCCAAAATCACTAAACCAAGTTAAAATATTCCCTGCTCACATGGAGTAATTTATACTTTGTAGCATTCACTTACTTGTATATTTTATGGGGTGGAATTTTTAACTGTATATTTTTTTCAGAACTTACTTTAATCATACCCATTCTATCTCTCATTGCACCATCCATTTGTTTTTTAAAAGAATATAGAATTAAATTACTTTTTAAAAGTCTTTAGTGAGTCCAGGATTATTGACAAACCCATATCTTTAATCTCAATACTTGAAGAGGTAGATTGATCTCTGTGAGTTCAAAGACAACCTGGTATAGAGAATAAGTTACAGACCATCCAGGGATATATAAGGAGACATGATCTAAAAACAAAAACAAGCAAACAAACAAATAATCAAAAAAGCACCATCACTAAATAATAATCTTTAAATATCTTCCATGGTTTTAGATCTTTTGAAGGCTCCAAAAATGTTGTCTGGAAAGCACAATATCTCTTTAACTCCAGAGTTTTGCTTTTCTGTTAAGTGAAATATGATCTATTGTTTGTTCTCTATCCCCTTTATTGTAGAATATTTCTTTGAAGTTAAGAAATTTTGCAGAGGTTTATAATAAAATGTGATTTTTAGATTATGCCCATGGCATATTTACCTAGAAAGAAGATTGATCTGTTTCTAACCATAAGAGATATATGCATCAACTATAGAATTTGATGTACAAGTGCTAAGGGTGCCCCACAAACAAGAACATTGATATGTAACTCACTTTGGAACAATGGAGTATGATGATTATTTTTGCTGTGTTAAATTAGTAAATCATATATTAGAAGCATTCAACTAAATTTTAAACAGGTTCCTAAATGGTAACTATGTGCTAACACACATATAAAAAAACCCAGGATGCCACAGATACAAAAGCCATTTACATATTTACTTCCCAGCTATTCTCAAGGTTACCAATCATGTATTCATGGGCTATTTTCCATACTGGAGATAACTGAATAACAAACTCTATCATTTTTTTGTTTGTTTGATTTACAGAGTAGTAGTCAATATATACCTTGCTTCCATGAATCAAATTCTTTAAATTATTGGTAGAATAATAACAAAAGTAACCACAGAAAATAGGAAGATTGACTGTCTGTGAATGAGAATATAAAAAAAAATACATATCTGCAGTACAGGAAGAGTAGATAAAATTATGTATTTGAAATTCCATTTTGCTGTTGTAAGAGATTTACCATTTTGGAAGAAGGAGGGAACTGTATACAACCCATCATGTGCTGACATGTTTGGTAGGAACTGGTATCATAGGAAATAGTTTATGTCTTCCTTCACAATTTAGGCACCTTCTGTCTTTGCCTTATACCTGGATTCAAATGTGAATTAGATGTTGAGTAGCAGTAGCAAAAATAGGAGTTATGTCTTTGTCACTGCATCTGTTTTGACAATATTTCATCTATGAGCATGATGTTAGTTGTAATCTTTCATAATCACTGTTTGCATCATTGAGGACTTTATCATTTAATCTTAGATGTAATGATAAGGGTGTAGTTGTTCCTGAGATGGTCCCATCTTCATCCTATTAATGCGATAATTGCATTATTAATTGGCAAAGTTAAAATTCCAGATCATTCATAGAATGAATCTCTTGTTACTATTGCAAATAATATTTGGATTATGTTACAGGGTCAATTTTCAAATATTTATTTGAGAATTTTCCATGGGTATAATCATAAAAATGTCGGTCTGCAATTTTCTTTGATTACTATATTTGATTTCAGTGCTATAATTTTCTGGCTTCATAGAATGAGTTACATTTCTTATCCTCTTTGATTTATCAAAATAAATACAGAAGAGTTACTTTCAATTCTTTTTAAAAGCTCAGTATTAGACAGAGAAAACCATGTGACTAAAGTCAACTTTTTAAGCAGATTTTGATTACTAATGTTATCATTGTACTTGTTATGGGTCAATGTTGCTGGAGAGCTTCTCTCCAGGTTCCCCAAGCCCCACAGTCCCACATTCCACTTATAAAAGAATCACTCAGATGCTTATATCACTTATAAACTGTACGGCCATGGCAAGCTTCTTGCTAACTGTTCTTTTATCTTAAATTAACCCATTTTTATAAATCTATACCTTGCCACGTGGCTGGTGGCTTACCAGAGTCTTTACATGCTGCTTGTCCTGGCGGTGGCTGCAGTGTCTCCCCCTCCTTCTTCCTATTTCCCCAATTCTCCTCTCTCTTTGTCCTGCCTATACTTCCTGTCTGGTCACTGGCCATCAGTGTTTTATTTATATAGAGTGATATCCACAGCACTTCCCATTTTCTTCTTTTTTTAAAAAAGGAAGGTTTTAACTTTAACATGGTAAAATTACATATAAAAAAACAATTATGGAACAAGAATTACAGTTACAATATTAAAGAAGATGTCCTATCTATCTTATATTTGTGAGTTTAAGGTTTTATATCTAACCTATCTTTTATCGTAACTGAGGAAATTACAACTATCTAGTCTTCATCCACATCAAAGACCTGAGAAGGAACATAATGGTACCTGAGAAATGGTAGATGGATGCAAGCAACTTTTGGGAATCTTGCAAGAGTAGACCAAGACAGTTGGCAGCCTGGACAGTCACCTAATGTTTCTCAGCATTGTTGGTGCATTCAAAGTGGCTACAGGCCTAGAGTATATGACAGACCATTTTTAGAAGCAGGAATTCTCAAAGACCATCTTACCCTGTCTTGGCAGAGTACAGTGGTCGCTTTCCTTGTGTTCTGCTTGTCCAGAAAGAACAGCATTGCATTTGTACTGTCAGCCATCAAGGCAAGGGCAGTTCTTTGCCCAGTAAGCCATTTTGTACCAAAAAGACAAACTTCCAAATGGAAATGTCTTAGAAGTCCAACATTCTCTCAGGATCAATTGGTGCAGCCAGGAGCAATTGTGTCTCATGTCAACAGAATTCTAAGTTATTTAAATGCCATATTCTCTAGGTCTATGAAATGTTTGAAGATTACCTATCTATCTGAAATATATCTATGTATACCGAGAAGACATAACTAGCATGGCTACAAATATGATTATCATAGATGACTAATTATTAATCTATTTTTAATTATCCATTACAATTTTAAATGAGTTAAACATAATACCTCAAACAATAATATATATATATATATCTCAATAAACTAAAATTTATACCAATGTAAAACATTTTAAACATAAACTAAAATCTATACCAATGTAAAACATTTTAAAGGAGTTGTTCTTTAAAAGTAGGTTTATTAATCTACCCTTTTATCTTATCATCTCTATATCCTCCTATATATCTATATCATATCCCCTTTTCTTTTTTAGAAAGAGATCACATTTATAATCAACCTGTTTTACATAAAATTATTGGTTTTTCTCTGTCACACACCAGAGGGCTCTTCTGATTCGGGACACAAGAATCTCTTAACCATTTTTTTTTAAGCAATATGTCTGGGTTTAGAGGGGGAGTGAGCCAATTCCACCTCTAAAGCCAGCTTGGTATATTTGGGAATTTGGGCATAGCATCTCTTACTACTTCCTGCTGGAGGGGGGTGCTGTATCTTATGGGGATGCAAAGAAAATTTTAGGCCTATGGGGTAGTCCGTGAGGCTGTATTGTGTGAACCAGTTGCCTTGAAACTGCTCTGGATGTTGGATCATCTGGGCCATGGTATCATCGGAGACCTTTTAGGGGGTCTTGGCTGGTGAAACCTGATGTATCTTAATCTGGAACAAATCCACAGCCTCTGGCTTTCTGTGGAAACAAAAGCAGAACCTCTTTTCCAAAGCAACATATCCTTAAATCCAAATTTCGAAGTCAAGGTACCTTTAAAATATACATTTTGGCATAACAACAGCTTTTGCAATCAAATGTTTTTCTTCAGTTACGAATATCAAAGAGAACGTAATCCAGATTCTCTGTGTGATAGCCATCTTTATGTGGCTTATGTTTTATATTACCTTGAGCCTATTGCTTTAAACTGCACCATTGTAAGACTGAAACGGCGCTGTGGCTGCTGGCTCCGCCCACTTCAGCTTCCCAACATGGCAGTGGTACATTTTCCGCCAGCTCTGGGAGTCATTAAGTCTCAGAAATAGTGGGTCTAAACTTTTATCAAAGCAGCGTGTAGCCTAGAAACCTTGGGCGCCATTTGTTGCTGGAGGGCTTCTCTCCAGGTTCCCCATGCCCCACAGTCCCACAATCCACTTATAAAATAATCACTCAGAAGCTTATAATACTTATAAACTGTATGGCCGTGGCAGGCTTCTTGTTAACTGTTCTTTTATCTTAAATTAACCCATTTTTATAAATCTATACACGTGGCTGGTGGCTTACCAGAGTCTTTACATGCTGCTTGTCCTGGCGGTGGCTGCAGTGTCTCCCCTTCCTTCTTCCTGTTTCCCCAATTCTCCTCTCTCTTTGTCCCGCCTATACTTCCTGTCTGGTCAATGGCCATCAGTGTTTTATTTATATAGTGATATCCATAGCAGGTCAGTTTAGATTTTCCAATTTTACTTTTTTTTTCCTATTTAAGTAGTGTGTGTGTGTTGTTGTTGTTTTTATTTTGATTGTTTTCTTTTCTATTGTAAATAGATTCTTCTATCACATAATACTCCCAACCACAGTTTCCCTTACCTCCACTCCTCCTAGCTGCCCCCTCCACTTCCCCTCTCCCCCAGATCCAATCTCCCTTCTTCTCATCTTCAGAAAAGAACAGGTTTTCAAGAAACAACAACCAAACAGGATAAAAGAAGATGGTATAATACAAGGCAGAAAGATCTTATATTCAGACTAGACAAGGTAACCCAATAGGAGGAAAGTCTCAAGAACAGTCAAAAGATTCAATGATATACTCCTCCCACTTTTAGGAGTCCCATACAAACACCAAGCTAACAGCCATTATATATATATATATAAAACCTGGTACAGATCCAGGCTTTCCATTTCAGTCTATTTCACCCCATTGCTTAGTTGCTTGGATTGGCCATTCTAGTCTCTTTGGCATGAGAAAGTACTCTGCAGGCTACAGAAACAGAAACCTGGACACAAATCCAGCCACAACACATACTTATAATCTCTCTTGCCTATAAGATGTACTGGAGCAATGGTAGCATTTTACTTGTGGGACTGGCCAACCAATGTGCAATTTAGGTAATATACTTATTTCAAAAATAATATCTCTTCTTATACATTTTGTAATTTTCAAGTTAATAATAGTTTAAAATGTTTTCCTTATTTGTTTTTTATCTTCGTTATTGTTTATTTTGTTTTGTTTGGTACATTAATTCCGATCTGTTTATTTGAGACAGAGTCTCACAATGTAGTCCTGGCTAACCTGGAATTCACTATATAGACCAGCCTGGCTCAAGTTCACAGTGAACTCTTTCCTTTGCAACATGCTGGGATTGAAGTTATATGCCACCATGCCTAGACCTGTTTTTGTCTTCCAGTGTTTTACTTTTACTTTTGATTTTAGTCATTTGTAACATATTTTTTCTTAAGTTGGTAATAATGTTTATAAATAAGTCTGTTGTAGAATATTATTTTAAGATGTCTTACTTTGGTTTATGTTGCATTTGTTTAACTGTGCGAACCTATGTTACTTTGCCTGTCTAAAACATCTGACTGGTCTAATAAAAAATTGAATGGCTCATAGCAAGGCAGGAGAAAAGATAGGTAGAGCTGGCAGGCAGAGAGAACATATAGAAGAGAAAACTGGAGTGAAAGGCTAGAGCAACCAGTGAAGGGGAGGACACCAGGGGTCAGCCACCCAGCTACACAGCAAGCCATGGAGTAAGAGGATGATTTACATAAGTAAGAGAACAAGAAAAGTCCAGAGGCCAACGCTAGACGGGTTAAGTTAAAGTTAAGAAAACCTGGCTAAAAACTAAGCCACAACAATTAAGAATAAGCCCGTGTGTGTGATTTATTTGGGATTTGGGTAGCAGGCCCCCAGAAAAAGAGTAAAAATCGCCAACAACATTTTGGCACCGAAATATCCCTAGGGTCAGAGAAAGCTAAAAAAAAAAAAAAAAGGACATAGTTACTTTAAGAAACCCTGTTGTATCACAGAGCCCTTAAACAGTTTTTCTCTGGCTAAATAGAAACAAAAAAACTAAGTAAAAATTGCCCATCACAGTACAGGGCACAAGCATTCCACATCTGGTGGGTTGAATATAGTTCCTGGTCAAAAACACCCTCTGACTGGGCTTTGGGTATTAGGATTGGCTTTAACAGCCTGATAGGTGGGCAGCGCCAGCCGCCAAAACTGTGACCTGTGATCCTAAAGTTTAGCAGCTTAAAGTTTGCTCACAGAGTCAAAAAAGGCTAGATATATCCATTACAAGATGTAGAGATGGAAAAATACTAAATAGGTTACAGCATGTTTAGCAATGCCTGTAGGCTTAAGAAAAGAAAAAGGGTATAGTCATTGAAAAAATGAATAGTTAAATAATAAAGCTTTAAAGAGAGAAGAAAAATAATATAAAAAAAAGAATAAGACATGAATTGATGGGAAATACACAGGGAATCTGGATGCTATATAGTATTGAGTTGATTTTGAATATTTTGAATGTTGACAAGCATACAATACCTGCTAAAAGACATGGGATTGTGAACAGGACTGTAGAACTGAACCAATGTAGATACTTTAGGAATGCCTTAACTTTAAAAAAGAAGTCAAAAAATATATTTGTCCAGTGGAAATAAAAAAAATGCTTTGGAATTTTGTTTCCACAGGAAATGAGAGGCTATGAGAGGCTATGGATTCCTTCTGGGTTAATATGGATCAGGTTTGATCCTGGAACTTGACAGATGATATCTATCACCAAAAGGTTACTGTTGGTCTTCCCAGGACTTTGCCATTATCTCAAATTTTTTCTCTGGGATCCTAAAGATGTTTCATCCACAGACAGCAGGAAGAAACTTGGAGAAAACTACATCCACATTTCCAAGAGTTGAGTGGTGTGGGTAGTCTTTGGTTATTTGATGGGTTATTGATGTTTGTTATCACTTAGGGGAATATGGTACATTGATACAAATTTAAAGTTATTTTTGTTACACTGTATATATGTTTCTACTCTTTTCTAAAGGGTTTTTGTACATTGATGCAAATTTAATTTCGTTTTTGTTACCACAGGTTGTATATGTGTTTCTACTCTTGTTTAAGGTATTGTGTCTATGCAATTCATTTATAAACCTAAGATAAAGTTCTAGGTTTGAAAGCTATTATTATTAAACTATATAGGACAATCAAGAAACATGTTGTTAGTCATTTATAACATTCTAACTTATACATATGTTAGATACATTTTTAGGTTAAATGAATATATTTTAGATAGATGGTCTTCAAATACTTTAAAGATTTATAGAACGTGGCATTTAAAAAATTTTGTTAACATAAAAATTTTCATTACAATGAGACATATCTGCTCCTGGCAGCACCAATTTACTTCAGAGAAGATGACAGGCATTGAAGAAACTCTTTGTGGAGTTTGCTTTCACTGTGGCAAGAGTAGCCACTGGGCAAAGAAAATATTCTTGCCTTTGCTGACAATGTGCTGTACAGACTGGACATGCAGGATACACAGGGAAAAGACTGTTGAACTTTGTCAAAACAAGATAGATCAGTCCTTCAAAATTCCTGCTACACTGAAAAGGCCCCCAGATATTCTAGGCTTGTAGAATGAAGATGAATTACTCAACATTGAACAGGAACTTTGGGTGAATCTTCAGGCAGCCAATGTATCTGTTGTTAGATAATATCACATCTTTCTGGGTCTTTGATGGAGTTGAAGACTAGATAGTTATAGTTGCAGTTTTCCTTAGTTATGATACAAAGTAAGTTAGGTATAAAACTTTGAATTCACTAAGATAGGATAGATAATGCATTATTTTCTTTGAATATGCTAACTACAAATGGGCTGAATATTGTAAATTAATTCTTATTTGATAACTGTTTTGTTGTGTATAGTTTTATTTAGACAAAAGGGGGAAATGTTGTAGAATATTATTATAAAGTGTGTTACTTTTGTTTATGTTGCATTTGTTTAACTCTGTGAAGCTGTGTAACTGTGCCTGTCTAACACACCTAATGGTCTAATAATGATATAAATGTCTAATAGTAAGGCAGGAGACAGAAATAGGTGGTGCTGGCAGGCAGAGAGGATATATAGAGGGAGAAATATGGAAAGAGAAAAGAAGTAGCCAGAGAAGGAGGAGGACTCCAGGAACCAACTCCCTGGCTACACAGCAAGCCGTGGAACAAAAAACAAAACAAACAAGCAAACAAAAAGGTATACAGGAATAGAAAAGGAAAAGCCCAGAGGCAAAAGATAGATGAGAAAAATTAAAGTTAAGAAAAGCTGGCAAGAAACTAAACCAAGCTGAGGCTGGGCACTCATAAGTAATAATAAGCCTTTCTGTGTGGATTTATATGGGATCTGGGTGGTGGCCCCCCCCAAAAGATCAAAAGCAAACAGCAACCTAAGTCAGTCTTAATGTTTATAGTTTTTGTCTGTTCAAAGAACCAACATTGTATTTAGCAATTTAGATTTCTCTCAGCTCTCACTTTTGCTTTTCTCCTTTCTAGACTTTGCTTTACTCTTCCCATTTGTTGTGGTTAGCTCTTTGTTTTTCACTATTTGGGGGCATGATATAACTCTATAAATTTAAAATCTTCCATCATTTATAATGAATGGAGGCACAATATATATTTCTCTCTGAGCTCTGCTTTTCCAAATAGCCACAAAGGTTTTGAGATTGTGTTTTCCTTTTACTGTGTTTCAAAATGTTTTATATTTTCCATTATAATTTCTTCATGAAGTTTTGGACATTTTGTTTTTTTATTAATTAAAATATAATTATAGCACTTCCATGCTTCCAAACCTTCATATTATCCATCCGAAATCTCTTCTTCCAAATCTTTCACATGATTCCTATTTTCTTTTCAATTTTATTATCACTTTCTGATGAATATATGTATATATTCTATTGAATCAATGTGTTGTGACTTATATGCATATAATTCAGGACAGACTTCTTTGTTTTAGACAATCAATTAAGTATATCATTCATGGGATAGGTTAATTCCCCCTGTCTCGATAATTATTATTTGCTCATAGTTTTTTTGTCTAGGAGTAGGATCTAATGAGATTTCCTCTTTTCCTGGCAGGATGTCTATTGACATTCTCATTGTCAGGTCTGTGTAGGGACCCAAATGAATTATCACAGCTGAAGCTTCTCTGACATTTTTATGAGATGAGATCTCAAAGCAGTCTGCCTGCTCCTTTCACACATAAAATTGTTTTGAGACCTCACCCCTTCTGTGAAGTTCACTGAGCTTTAGGTATAGGAGTGGTGTTTTGGTTTTATCTGTTGGAACTGAAGAACCCATAATCTGGCCATCTCTGCATTGTGTCCAGTTGTGGTTTTCTGTAATGTTCTAAAGTTTTAAGAAGAAATTTCTTGGATTAGGAGTGAGAGCAATACTCATCTGTGGCTATAAGGATAAGTTTTAGAATTCAGTGAGGAATTATGGTGGTCTCCTAAAGTGACAGTCATTATTTTTATTGTTTGTTTGGTGTTCTAATTTCTATTAAGGTGTGGTGTGATAATTTACATTTACTTGTAAATATTTCAGAATTTCGCCTTTGTTAATTTTCAATTTCAAATTATGGTGGCTGGAATAAACAATTTTCAATGGATTTTTATTTTGTAACTTTGCTGCAATTTGTCCTTTTAGATGTATTCTACATCCTAAACAATGTCCTATCACTCTAAAAGTTATTGGATTGTTGGGAGGAATGTACTGTATTTGTCTATGAAATCTTCTTGGCTTATTTTAAAAATCAGTAAGTTATTAATTTTTTAAATTTCTTTTAAATTCTTTATCTTCTATTTGAAGGGCATAGTGTAGTCTCTAACTATTATGGTAAAGTTGTCAGCTTTAAATGCCACTCTATCATTTTTCATTTCATACAGTGGGACCGGGACCTGTCCTCAGTGCATGAGCTGGCTGTTCGGAACCTGGGACTTATGCAGGAACACTTTGCTCAGCTTGGAAGGAGGGGACTGGACCAGCCTGAACTGGATCTACCAGGTTGAGCTGAATCCCCAGGGGAGTCTTTGCACTGGAGGAGATGGGAATGGGGGGTGGGTTGGGGGAAGGGGGGGAAAGGGGGAAGGACAAGGGAATTCATGGCTGATATGTAAATTAAATTAAATTATAAAATAAAAAAATATAAAAAAGAAAGTCAACTATTAAGCCTATTTATAATTTTATATATTCATAATTTAAAAAATATTGACTTGAAATATTTGTTTATTTTTTTTATGAATATATTTGTGACTGCCTGATGTATGTTTCATTTAGACATACATAGAGCCTATAGAGTTTGAAAGAGAGCATTGGATCTCCTGAACTAGAACAACAGATGGTTGTAGGATCACTCATGGGTTCTGTGACTTAAATCCAGGTCTTCTAGTATCATACATATTTTAAGCATTATGGCTCTGTAATATTTTAAGCCCTCTAGTATTGTTGTTTCTATTCAGTATTGTTCTGACTATCTGAGGTCTTTGTTATTCCATGTGAATTATATAATATATATTTCCATGTCTGTGAGGAATGATATGTTGATTTAGACAGGGATTGGCATGAATTTGTAAATGGCTTTGGTAAAATAGTTATTGTTACAATACTCATTCTACCAATTCATCAGCATGGGGGAAATCTTCATTAAACCCTCCTCTTAATGCTTAGGAATTTATGTAGAACAGGGGTAAGAAAGATTTTAAAAGGCAGAAGTGATAGGTGATTTTAAAGAAACAGCAATTTCTAGACACAACAAGACTAATTCACATATGAATTCATAGAGACTATGATATTATGAAACTTACTTGCACAAGTTCAAGCCAAACAAAATCCAACCACCTAGGAGAAGAAGTGGACACAGTGTACCACTACTAGCCAAGAGACATTTCACAAATAATAGTGGGTAGGAGAAATAAAATTAGTTTCTTTAACAGAGTAACACTAAGTTGGTTAACTACTCCTGATCAAACCTCATGATAATAATTAGTTGAACAACACAATTTTAATTGTTCGGTGTTTAGTAGGTTCTTATTTTTCTCTTGGGGGAGTGAAAGAACAGAGAAGGGTCATCTGGGAGGAGATGGGGGATAGAAAATAATAGTATACAAATAGACCATTTGAAATTCTCAAAGAATAAAAAAATACTTATGACTTGGCTATTCTTAAATGAATCAACTAAGATTAGTTTAATTATCTGTGAACATTTTTCTAGATTTCAAATGTGAAAATGAAAATATCAAATAGATTGTAACTATGAACTTTCAGTGTAAAATAAAGAAAATAAATGGCATAAAGAAAAAAGTGAGACATCTGCTAAGGTTAAAAAACGTATTTATATTTTATATGACATTTTCAATAAAATTTATTTCTAAATTCACTACTTTTCATGTTTAAATTATCATTGGATGCTTTCCATATCTCCCTTTTTGTTATGTTATTTTATTACCAGTAATTTTTGTATATAAAACATAGATTTGTTTTTTTCTCAAAAGAATCATGATAATAGCAAAGAGGTACATTATATTTTATAATAATGTGTCATCTCAATGCTACAGGGAGTCCTTGAACACATGCTGCCCATATGCCCAATGAATTTATCCTGTGCATATCACTCTAAATGACTAACTGACTAAATAATTCTCTCAAGACACGTCTCATCATAATGCTGATCAGCTACGGTTCATTTACTCTTATATAATTGCAGAGGATGTTTATCCTTTTTTGCCCTTTTATGCTGCACAAGCTGTTGTTATGTTCTGGGTCACAGATAGGATGAAACAGTGACTAAGCTCTTTTGTGAGGGCTCCACAATTTGATACTCTATAAAAATAGAAGGAAATGAAATGTTTACTTTTTCACTGGTATATCATAAAGCTTAAAAATAAGCATGATCTATTCAATACATAAAGACTGATTTAACTGTTCAAATTTTCTTACAAATGACTTATTTGCTTCTCTTTTTTAAATGACTATACATTCCACTTCAATGTATTAAGATATGAAAGTATTTTATAATTTCTTTCATATTATATTTCTTTTGAATTATACAGTGAAGATCTCATGAACTGGAGACTATATGGTTGGAAAGATAATCAGTGTATTACAACTGAATTCTAGGTCCTCAAGAAAGAAAGTTAGGAATAATTTATCTTAAAATTTTAATACTAAAATCTATATAAATCATATTGCTATACTTCTACCTATTGGATTCCCAGAATATAGGTACAATTGATAATAATCTTTTAAACAATCTCCTATTCGTTTCAATCTTTTTTTCGTCTATAGGTCCCTCTTGAGGAAACCAAGGACAAAGGTCCCTAATATAGTCAAAACAAATTTTAAGATTCTTTTTTTTACCCTAGTTCCTCATGTCCTGAGAGATTCATTCAAACTCAAACAGGTCTTGTTTACTTAAAAAAATTGAGTATTAAGTAAATATAAACAGTATTTGTTTAAAAAAATATGGCACAATTGGAAATTAAGAATAATTGCTTTTCTTGTAGAGGGCTGGATTTCAGTTCCTAGTACCCATGTCTGCTTGTCCAAAATTGCCTACTACACCAGCCATAGTACATTAGATGTGCCCTTTTAGTCTCAGGGAGAAACCACATATGTTTCCCACTGCATAGGATGGAAACCATGCCTGATACTTTGATGCCCAAAACTTTGAGACTTTACTGGCTATGGCTTTACTCCTCATGGCAAGGAGCTCGAAGAGGAAAAGGAGGTAAAAAGTGAAAAAGAGCCAGAAGTGATAGAGGACTACAAATAAAAAAAGTATCCTATAGATTCAACAGAAATCATTCACTCATGAACTCACAGGGACTGTGGCATCATGCAGAGGGCCTGCACATTCAAAAATCATATTGTGACTTCATTTTTCAAATATGATATCAAATATGCAAAGGTTGTCTTTAAAAAGATAATTTTTGTATTAATTTTTAATATATATTGTAATGAATGTTGTAATTTTTATGAATTCTCTTCTGGAACTTGTTTTATGGTGCTCATTGGAAAAATCATGTTCCTATTCTTTCTGAACAAATCCATAAATTTTTCTTGTTATCTATCCATTTTTTTCTTCTTAATTTGCTTTGTATTTTTGGAAAATCTTCCACTTTTTCATTTTTCATTTACTATTGATAGATAAAATTTTATTTTCAACTTATGGCTTACAACATTAATGAATATTTATGCTGTTATTTTTCTCTTTCCATACTTTTACATTTTTTAAGCGTGTTATTTTTTAATTATGAATATTAATCAATGTCACCAGTTTATTTTATGAATCATATATGTTATTCAAAATTTTCATTCAAAATTATTACTATTTCTATGGCTCATTTTAAAATTGTGATCAATACTCACTCCACATATATGATAATAAAGTAATATTTTTATTTGGTAAAAGTAAAATGCTTTGAAGTTTATTTCAAAATTTTCTTCAAAAAGAATTTGAAGTCAAGTTGGAACTAAAATTTAATGTTACATTTATAAATGTGTTCTAAACCTATTTAAGATATCAATGCATACTGCTGAGAAATTTAAAATGCCCCCACATTTTGAGATATTATAATCAGAACACAGTAGTTTATTGGATATTTTTCATATTTTAATCCTTTGTTTCTTTTTAGTTAATGTCTTCAGGAGTCAAAAAATTACAGTCAAATGCATAGTCATATAACTATCAATTGCTGTCTAACAATAATAGCATTTCATTTTAAATATAAAGGAAAATTATAATTTGAGCAAATTCTCTCCAACATATGAAAATGTACTTAATCAATCACCTGGAGTTCTTTTGTGAAGGTAGTTGGACTTTTAGAGACAATCAAGTTTACTTCAGTTTTCATGTATTAGAATTGTATTTTTATACAAGCTGTCAAATGACCCTTATTTTTAGTAGTCCTTTTCAATATTTTCTTCTCTCTCTCCTTCTCTTTCTTGACCAGGTTGATCTTCCCATTCTTGTGGCCCACTTCATGCATCATTAGCTACCTATTCTCTCTTCCCTGTCTAATTCATCCCTCTTCCATATTCCCTTACTCTATGTATAACCTCTGTAGTTATACTGAATGTAGCTTGCCTATCAAAGACGTAAAAGGCAATATCCACATATAAGTGAATATGTATTATATTTGACTTTTTCAGTCTAGGTGACCACTCAGGATAATTTCATTTTCTAACTGGAAACATAGTACAGTGGAAGTATCCTAGAATATAACTATTATGAATGAGATCTAAATGAAATAGCCAAATTACAGAGGAGACAGAGCCCCAATTAGACTCTTTCCTCACCAAAGGAAATTTCCAGTGCAGGAAATGGGTTACATCTAAGTGAGTTGTTAGCCAAAGGGTCCCATTTAAACTCCAAAACAACTCAGATTCTTGCCAAGGTTATTGGTTTCTCTCTACAAACTAACTTTAAGACTCTATTGCTGAAAACAAAACCTACCTAAATCATTGAACAAGGATAAGTTGATCTGATACCTACCTAAAGCCAACACCCTTAATGAATAATGTTCCTGGTGCTATAAAGTAGTCTGGGTGCTACTAAAGGAGAAAGATAAACCCCAACACAGCTATAAACTCTTTTATCTATAATGATGACCAACTGAAAGATGCACTAGTATAATAACCTCACAAAGGTTGTCAGAGTAGCCAACCAATATCTGAATGGATTTAAGGCCCACTCCATGGGATGGAACCCATCCTGACCCTGCTCAGGTGACCAATAGCCTGAGATCAGATATAGCTCAGATACAGGGGAAAACCCAATAGTATTGTTCTGCCAAAGGAACATAGCCATAAAATGACTAACAACCTTCTGCTAAGCTCTTAGAGCAAAGCCTTGCTCAGTAATCATCACATAAGCTTCCTCCTTTTTCTTTCAGTCCTTTTCTTCTGTTTGTTTGTTTATCCTATTCACATTTTCTTTTTGGTTATGGTTTTTTCATTTTATTTGGTTATTCTTTAGATGTCTTATTATCATTTTCAAGGATAGAAGCGGAGAAAGTGGGTAGATTCAGATGGGAGTTGTTTTGGAGATTGTCTCAGAGAAGATGGAGAAAGAAACCATGTAATCTGAATATATTATATGAAAAAATTCTACTTTCAATGAAAGAAATATAGGAAAAAAGAAAAATATCATTTATGTTTTGGCAGCATGCTGCTACACCTGATGTTTGATTGCTCTCCCAAGATGGTTTCTCAATAAAGGCAGTTTATCCTTTATTTACTCTGAGAGTTGTAGCAGGAAGTTTCTCTGGTCTTGCCCAGCCTTGCACTTAGGATGGATCTCTCCCACCCCTATCCTGAAGCTGCTTGGTCCCAAGTAAACACACAGAGGCTTATATAACTTATAAATTGTATGGCCTATGGGTCAGACTTCTTGCTAGCTAGTTATATATCTTAACTCAATACATTTCTATTCATCTATATGATGCCACATGGCCATAGCATTACCGGTCTACTAGCATATGGCTCCTTCAGTGGCAGACTGGCATATATCCCGACTCCACCCTTCTTCGTTTTGTCTTCAGTTCTCTATATTCATGTGTCAGTGTTTTTCAACCATGGTTTTATATTCAGCAATTGATTCATCATCTATGAAATTCACATAATAAATGTTGTGTATCTCTGAATTCTTGGTTGCTCTCCAGATCTACTGTGAAGATTATCAGAAATGGTTTGCATTGCCACCATCTGGATCATGATAAATTTTGATGACAGTTTATAGTTATATTAGATGATAAACAGAAAAAAAGCTTTACAAGAATTTGTTAATTTCCATAAAAACTTAGATAAGTAAATATGTAAATTGATATTTTATAATATTAATCCTAATTTTTCAAATTAAAACTCGAATACCTCTAACAATTTTTGCATAGTTTGTTGTAAAGATTACTAAAAAGTTTGATTAATGTGTTAATTTGTACAGATTATGATAGCAACAAATTTTAATTTAATTTCCAGATACTTGTTACATGTAAATATCTCAGATTGCTTTATTAGACATCTTACATTCATCAGTCTTAAAAATATACTTATTAATTAAAATAGTTTGTAAATTTATTTACATTTGTTACCTTCATAGGTGACAGGGGCAATTTTATCTTTTGATACCAAAGGCCAAGTAGGCGTCTAGTCAGAATGATGTGACAAGCAGATTATGCCAGGTAAGTCCTGCATACTGGGGGACAAGAAGTCTAGTTTAAAAAGAAAAGTTATTATTATTGCCAATTAACTGGTTTATATTATTTAAAGAGGTAATATGATTTTTCTAAGAAAAGAATAGTAAAATAAAGATTGTTAGAATAATATTATGACTAATTTTCAATTATATACGAATGCTCACAAGAGAGATAAGCATATTTAACCTGACTACATATGTCCCATTTCAGCAATTTGACAAAAATGTTTTCCCATTTCTACTTATGCAAAATATCTTAGTTCATGAGTTAATTATTCATAGATGTTATCATTCATTCACTCATTTAACAATGCATTTAGTTTTACTAAAAGTATCTTTTTTGTTTTGTCTGGAATATCCTTAATAATTAACTGAACCAGGAAAGTGAATTGACTAAGAGTACTTTTTTTTTATTTAAATTTTTTTTATTGATTTTTACATACCAAACACAGATCCCCCTCTCATCCCTCTTCCCATACCCTGCTGCTTTCTCTTGACCCAGCCTTCATCCCCCCGCCCCCTCCAAAAGGATAAGTTCTCCCATTGGGGGACAGCTAAGCCTGGTTTATTCATATGAGGCAGGACCAAGCCTGTCCCCCCTGCATCAAGGGTGAGCAAGGTGTCTGATCGTGAGTAATGGGATCCATATAACCAGCTCATGCACTGGGGATAGATCTTGATCACACTGCCAGGGGCCCCTCAGACAGACCCAGCTACACAACTGTCTCTCTTATGCAGAGGATCTAGTCTGGTCCCATGCAGGTTCCACAGCTGTCAGTCTAAAGTTTGTGAGTTCCTATGAGCTTGGTCCAGTTCTCTCTATAGACTTCTCCATCATATCTTGACCTCTACCTTGCTCATATAATTCCTCTTCCCTCTCTTTGACTGGACTCCCTACTTGTTTTATGACAACTTATAGGTTTACTCATAATCACTTTGTTTTCATATGAAAAATATTTGAATGCGTGTCTGTGTGTTTGAATAACTATACAAGAAAAAAGTATGTTCATTGAAGGTAAATAATAGATGTAAACAATATATTTTACTAATCACTCTTACTTCTAAAGCCATTATCTTTCTTTTTTTTTTTTTTTTGAGGATTACTTATTTTTTTTTTATTATTATTATTATTATTATTTTACAACACCATTCAGTTCAACATAATAGCCACAGAATCCCCTGTTCTCCCCCTCTCGCCCACCCCTCCCCCCAGCCCACCCCCCATTCCCACCTCCTCCAGATCAAGGTCTCCCCCGAGGACTGGGGTTGACCTGGTAGACTCAGTCCAGGCAGGTCCATTCCCCCCTCCCAGACCGAGCCAAGTGTCCCTGCATAAGTCCCAGGATTCAAACAGCCAACTCATGCAACGAGCCCAGGACCTGGCACCAATGCACAGCTGCCTCCCAAACAGATCAAGCCAACTGACTGTCTCACCCGTTCAGGTGGCCTGATCCAGTTGGGGGCCCCTCAGCCTTTGGTTCATAGATCCTGTGCTTCCATTCATTTGGTTATTTGTCCCGGTGCTTTATCCAACCTTGGCTTCAACAATTCTCGCTCATATAAATCCTCTTCTTACTCACTAATTAGACTCCCAGTGCTCCACCAGGGGCCCAGCCGTGGATGTCTGCCTTCAGATTCCTCAGTCCTTGGATGGGGTTTATGGCACCACTATTTGGGTGTCTGGCCATCCCATCACCAGAGTAGGTCAGTTCCTGCCGTCTCGCGACCATTGCCAGCAGTCTTTTGAGGGGGTATCTTTGTGGATCTCCGTGGGCCTCCCTAGCTCTCTGCTTCCTCCCCTTCTCACCTTCTCATGTGGTCTTCATTTACCATGGTCTCCTATTCCTTGTTCTCCCTCTCTTTTCTTGATCCAGCTAGGATCTCCCACTCTTTCCCTCGACTGTCGCCCTTCATTGTTCCCACTCATGACCAGGCTATTCATGTAGATCTTGTCCATTTCTCCGTGTCTCTGAAGTCACCAGGTCATTGGTATTTAAAAAAGTTCTTATTTATTGACAAGAGGTTAATTTTTAATAGTAAAAGTTTAAGTGAAGGATGGAAGTAGTCATTAAGAAACATTAGTACTAATGATGCCTTAGACCTTTAAAATATTGAAATTATAGCAAAGGATCTACTAAGTTCACCTATCCTCATCCACAATGCTATATCTACTGGGTCCTGAACTCTTTGGGGTATATGTTGATGGGCCACAAAGGGCAAAATGAGTCTATCAGCAACTTAAAGCTAGTGAAATACAAAAAAAGTAGTTACTGTGATTGTTATTACTTCATCCAGTAAGAGTTAATTGTTAAAACTACTAACCTTTAAAAATAGGAGAAATTTTAAAGGATGCACAATGTTACTTTTGAATACAAAATAATTTTCAAGCAATCAAATGCACAGGTAAAAATCTACATAAAAGTCAAAGGAACAAAAGTACAGAGATTAGTAGATTTCACTCACAGTGAAAAGAATAGTAAGAGGCTCAGTAGTATTATAATTATAAAAATGTGAAATGTTATCTCCAAGTTAAATATTGAAACTCATGAGGAATTCAAGACTTCTAAATATCATATTTATTTTAGTGTAAGAAGTGCAGACTAATCTGTGAAATAGTGTTTTATGAAACTATTTCATGAAGTTTAATTTGAATACTACCATAATATATTATTGAATTTTGATCAGAGTTCATGTACTGTTTTGTGAAAGTTTGACAAAAGGATCATATTTGCTATTCAGAGGAATAGGAGCAAAGTTTTAAGAAAGTCTGTGATTGTATTCTTAAATTAGTTCCATAATTTCCTCGTTTAAGATTTAAAACATATACACGTGTACCATTTCAATATGAATGATGGGATGGCATTTAATATATTCAAAACACATCTTAAATGACATCTCTGTGTCCATATTGAGGTCTTGGACTTCATCTTTTTTGTTGGTAACACTAGGAATGTAAACAACAGCTTGCACACTCATTAATATTTAAATTTCTATATAAAAGCTTAAAGCATCTTGCTTTGTGAGGCTAAGCCTTCAAATATAAAGTTACTTTGTCCTGGGTCAAAAGAATATAGTCTAAGTTGATTCTTAGTTCCAAAGTAGAAACCAGGCATTCTAAACTACCCATACATTATAAACTATTGTTCTCTTTTTTTAATAATTAACCTACTTGAGCTTGCCAATTACCTTGTTAAGAGTCTGCCCCACCACCTCAACCACCTCCTCTGCAGATAGTGTTTCACCTGGAACCATGAAAAGATGAAAGAAAGAATTCACTCCTTAATAAAATATCCACTCAGAAAACCCTCCTCATTGTGGTCACTTACAGAGCTCCCATAAAGCAACACTGCTCATTTTTCTGAGATAGTTTGGATGATGGTTTGAATAAGATATATCCTCCATAGGCCTGAGCATTTCAACATTTAGTTTCTAATAGTTGACACCATTTGGAGAGGTTATGTGGAAGCTCTCATTTTCTAGATTAAGTTTTTCACTGGCCATGGCTTTGCTAGATTAGCTTCGGTTGGTTTCTAGTTCTCTCTGCTTCATACTTTTGTGGATGTGACTTGATCTGTTTTTCATTGCAGAACCATTGGTAGTTAGCTAGAGCCAAATGAACTATAGCTTATTGGCTTATGTAAAACTATAACAAGCTAGGGTATCTCTATTCACAAAACACTGCTTATATGGATGGTGTGCTTAGAATTAATGATTAAAGATAACATTGCACCATTATTTCCACCCTCTTCTTTCTGCTGTCAAAAGTTCTGAAGTAAATTTATACAATAAGCATGTATATCCTAAAAATTCCTTTCACTGGTATTTTCTCTTTCATACTCACAATGAACATTTTTAAACTGGGAAGAACAGACAACACACTTGACGTAAGGCAAAGGTCCAAGGAGTGGTAATATGTACAACAAACTTGTTTTGTGTTCAGTACACTAATCTGCATTTTCAATATGAAAAAAAATTGAAAATATTAAGGTCTGTTGTGGGATATTTTGATCACACTCTGACACTGCCAAGACTGACAATAAAGTTTACCTTGAATCAGAAGGTGAAGCTAGCTACTAATTGACCTGAAATAGCCATAAAGGGTTTTGGAGGATCCAGGACGTACAGAGAGACACAGGAAGTAGCAAAGCGAAGTAAGAAAGATTCCTGGCCAGTTAGGGTCAAGTAAGGAGAGAGAGAGGAGGTCACTGGTGACTTCTCTGCCACTTCTCTGACCAATCAAGTTTTAACCCAATAGCTGAATCCGGAGTTTTTATTAATAATAAAATAATATAGATAATCACTACATATGGCTCCCAATGTGGGGCTTTACTCAACCACGCAAAGGCAGTGAACCTGCTACCCCTCCACCTATGCTGCCAGAGCCAGCCTGCTTTGTCTTCCTTCCCACAGGCCATCTACGCCGCTTCAGGTTTTTCTGCTGCAGTCTTTCCACAGCATCCTCCAGCTCCTTCCTTCCCTTAGGCCCAAAGGCTGCTGGTGTTCGCTAGCCACCAGCAGCCTGTTTCCTAAATTTCTGACCCATAGGCTTTCGCTGGCATCTCTTTTCAGGCTGCCAACCCAGACCCGCTTGGCCCTCTTGACAGCTGCTCACATCAGCTCTGGGCTCGGGGTTTGACTACTGCTACCAGCATTGAAAGTGGCCGAGGAACCCAGCTATGCATCACTCACATACTTGGCCCAGTTGTACTGAGCAGCAACATTTAGCCATGCCACACCCCCACCCCCAGCCAAGTGCCTCAAAAGCAGCTAGTTTCTCTTGCACAGCTCCACCTTCACTGTCAGCAGCAGCGGAACTGGTGAGATACCTGGGAATTCTTAAAGGGAGAATTAGGGTTTTTTTTTTTTAAAAAAAAAAAAAGGAAAAATCTTTCCCAAGTTAAGAATCAGAAATATCACAATTGCAAATGGAAAAGATTAAAGAGGGCATACACCACTTTAAAGAAGCACTTGTCTCATATGGCATGCATTCACTCATGTGAAGTAAATGTTAAATCCATGTACAACTCAGAACAGAATTATCCCACAAGACTAGAAAGATTAAGCTACAGCAATATTTTAAGCTGGCCCTCATTTACAATGGAAAATATGGTGGAAAAAGGAAGCTAGGGTAATAGAACAATGACGTAGGGATGGAGGCATGGAAATATCATGTAACCAATTTCATTGTGAAGTCTAGTATGCTGATTTGTGAAGATTGTATATATTTGATGGTGGCACCTTGGTACTATTCCATTTAGCAGCTTTGAATGCTTGAGACAAGGTTGAGGAATGAGGAAAAAGGAGTAAGTTATTTACTACTATTATACAATGCCCAGAAAAATCCTTCACTTTTTTTTTTATAAATATTGACTTCAGCCATAAATAGTATGATATGAAATCCATGAGTTAGACAAATATTAATTGAATGCCTGGCTTTTAAAAGTGATAATTCAGAATGAAAAAGGGTGATTAGGCTTTTTAAGGTAACATCAGCAGCAACAGATGAATGGATTAGAAATATGGCTGATATTGGATCTCATGCTTATGATGCTGCTTTAATAGAAGTAATTTCTAGAAATTATAATAAAAATCAAAATGTCAGATGTTGTAATTGTGATAAACAGGGTCTTTTGAAATGGGATTGTAGGCAAGATTATTCAAAAAATGATTTTATTTTCTAGTTATAATCCATAAAGTATGTCCCAGCCTTGTGGAGTATGCAGATGGCGTGGCAAAGCCAGCACTGGACTAATCAATGTAGTTCAACATGGGACAGGTAAGGTAACCCTTTACCATTGAGAAATTCCCTGAGGGGCCTCCTGCAGGCCCCAATATCAAATTTTGCTAAATCATTCCCTGTCAGCATAGGAGAAATTCACCCACAGAGCAAGTAAAAGACTTAATAGCTGTTGTTAAAAACAAACAAACAAACAAACAAAAACATAGCTCTGAATGTGACCAAAGACATAACAGCTTCTATAGATACAACAAAATTTCAAGAGAGACCAGAAAACAAGTATTATGGGAAAGTGCTATAAATGATCAGAGAACAAAGCTAAGAAAAACATATACATGACATTGAAACTGAGGTTTTTGTAGACACAGTTGCAGACATTATACAACAAAAATTTCAGCAAATATTGGCATCTAGATTGTCCTCTTCAGTAGGTAAATGTTCAGCTTCTCGGGATTGGAACTTTACCTAAGGTAAAAGAAAGTACAGGATAGGTTGAGTGTATAGGGCCAGAAGGACAGATAGGAAAATTAAAACACAGCAATAAGAGAGTAATTAATTTATGAGGACATGATTTGTTGTAGCAATTGAAAACACAGATCAATATTCCTCTGATCTCAGAAACAAAGCATAACATAATAAATACTTTGAGAGAAATATGAAAAACTATTATCACAAACAGTCACAGAATGTTTAGGTTATATATAAGGTGGATACAACAGCTGGTGATCTTTCAAAGGTACCAAGAACTCTACATTTATAATGGTTAACTGACAAACATGTATTGGTGGAGCAATGGCTTTTGACATCAGAAAAATTATAGGAACTAGAATAGCTGCAACAGAAGCAGCTAGATGCTCAACATATTGAAGAGTAAACCAATCCTTGGAATTCTCCTATATTTGTCATTAAAATGAAATCTGGAAAGTGAATAATGTTAATAGCTTTAAGAGTGATAAATAAGATGATTGAGCCAATGGGCTCTTTGCCGGCTGGAATCCCTTGCCTTCTCGATTACCTAAAAGATGGTCTATGGTAGTGATTGATTTAAAGGATTGATGGACTGGAGAATTGGCTCAGCTGTTAAGAGCACTGGCTGTTCTTCCAGAGGTCCTCAGTTCAATGCCCAGTAACCACATGGTGGCTCACAACCATTCATAATGAGATCTGATGCCCTCTTCTGGCCTGCAGGCATACATGCAGGCAGGACACTGTATACATAATAAATAAATAAATCTTTAAAAATGATTGCTTTTTATTTTACCTTTATAATAACAAGATAGAGAAATTTACCTTCACAATGCCAGCTTGTAATAATTCCCAGCCTGTTGAAAGGGATCACTGGAAATTTCTTAGACAAAAGATGTTAAACAGCCCTACCTTGTGTCATCACTCAGGGTTTAACCCTGTATCTGACTCAGAATTTTTTATTAATAATAGAAAAATTTAGATAAATGTTACAAAGTTCAACATCTACAGGGGACAGGAAAACAAATAGAATTGGATATTTACCTTTACATTTGGTCAACTCTGTTTTAGTAGTTTCATGTTTGTGATTTTTGAACCAGTGAGAATTCTCCAGGAGGTGAAGATTGCTATCAACATGAACTAAGAATAAAATTATAACAAATGAAGTAGCTTTTGGAGCTACTCAAGTTACCAACACAACACTTTTCTGATTACTTGAAAAACGATGAAAAGTAGACATAATGCATTGGGTCTCAGAGTTACAGTCAAGTATTTCCTTTACATTTCCATTCGGGAAGTCTTGAATATTGTACATAGAATAATACTTGGTGCTTGCATTGCATAATTGACTTTCCCACTTGGGCTTGACAAGGTAGGGCACTCCCCCAAGTTCCTCCTCCACAGGAAAGTCTCCTGGATCTTCTGGACCTGGTGGCTAAATACTGATGCCCTGGGACCTCTGCCCCAATAAAATCAAGTTTACAATTGAGGAACCTAAAGTGATTGCCTGTAGATGTAACCAACCATCTTATTAAATAAGAAACAGAACCAGTGTAAAAGAAAAAGCCAAGAGGTCAGAGCTCAGAGCTAAAATCTTACCCTTCCTCCTGCAGTGCTCCTACCTCTCCAAAAGAGAGTTACTTCCTATGTGTTTGTCTTTAATATAGCCTGTTCTGCATTCTCATTGGTTGTAAAGCCATACACATGACTGCCTTGTCACTGCCTGTAAGTACAGCCCTCCAGGTCTTAAAGGCATATGTCTCCAATGCTGGCTGTATCCCTGAACACACAGAGATCTATCTAGCTCTGTCTACCAAGCGCTGGAATGAAAGGCATGTGCCACGACCGCCACACTCTTGCTATGGCTCTAATAGCTCTGACCCCCGGGCAACTTTATTTATTAACATACAATTAAATCCACATTTCAGTACAGATACATTTTGGTAGGTCAAAAATGTATCTAATTCACTTTCTATCCAAGCAGCTTGTTTCTGAAAGTACACAAAAGAAAAGCCCAGCTTCAATTTAAATTACAACCCCAAATACCTTTGTGTTCTCCAAGACCAAACAAACCCTATCTGCACTGAGGATCCCTCCTAGTTTGGATGCATTCACTGCAGCTGTTAAGTACCATTACTCTTAAAAAATATAGGACATGCAGCCTCAGTAATTCCACCATGGGTCCAAGCCAGGTATGGTCACCCTCACCATCTGGTACCCCTGGGATAAAAAAATGTGAGTCTAATGGTTTGTGAGGCAAATCTATATCTATATAGTGGGGATTAGCCTGTTTGTAGAGAGGGAGTGTTTAGATCTCTCAAGGAAGTACCTGATACCCTCATAGATAATATGATAGAGGTCATCCAATGGTCTAAAATCATCCTGAAGTCCAGGCTGTGACAGACCTCTCTTTACCCACTGTTTTGGAAGACTATTCTAAATGAATCCCTGTCTCCTTTATATCTATAGTAGCAATGGGCCCTTAACATAACTCCATGCTTCCTTTGTGCTCCCAAAATCCCTGGTGGTAGCTATTCCTCTCTCACCCATAACCCTAAATTATATACATGTTACCTTCAAACCATTTTTCCCCTCCATAACATCCAGTTCATCTTTCCTCTCTGTAGGTAATAGGTGACTGCCTCTTCAATAACCATTCTCAGTCCTGTCCTCACTAACATATACTAATATTTCAATTTCAGGAAACTTACTAGCCCTAGAAGGAACTCTCTTTTGGTACCAATTCAAACTTTATAAGTGTATAGAAAAATCCACTTGTGGTCCCTCTTTTCTCCAATTTGTTACTTTCCCCAACTCACCCTATAAGCAGAAGGATAATTCTATACTCTCCTCCAAGTATCATACAGGTATTGGTGGGCCATAGCCCTCCCAGTAGTGATTGGAATTTGTCTGGCAGCCTCTGGCTGCTACAGGTTTTGCTACAGGTGACTTGGCTCAGTTTGTAGATATCTCAGCAGGTATCCACACAGCTAGCAGATACCATCCAGAAATCAACATTGGCTCTGAAACTACTCCAAAAGTAGCTCTCTTCTCTGGCCTCGGAGATCCTATAAATTAACGAAAAAGGAAACATATACTCCTTCTTCAAAGAATGCTGGTAATACTCAGAAGAAAGGATTAAAAACTAACATGATCTAGAAAGGACTCTATGAGCTCCAGGGGCCAATTAATTTCTAGAACGCTCATTTTGATCTTTCTTGGGGACCTGGCTCTTATATCTCCTTTGCCCACTGATGTCCATATTTGCTGTAGTAGGATAGGTTCCTGTATCTTCATGCTCTTTTTGCAAAGAATTAGCAAAATTATCAGAAGGACACCAGATGCTTATGAAAGAATTTTCCAAGGCCTTCTACCATCTCCTACCAGCCTGAGCCCTTGCTGAGGAGCCACATTCCAGACTGCTTCAAAGATGCCTGTACTTCCCTGGTCCAAGATAACCCCATAGAACCTGGACAGTAAGGGAAAAAACAGATATTTTTGACTTGCTTGACTCCCCAACTTCCAAACCTCCTGACCAGCATTTCAGCTTTCCTGGACCCTGATGATGATAGCAAATTTCAGCAGAAAATAGTTGTAGAAGAGACTATATAGCCCCTATATCAGAACTAAAGATTGGAATGACTCATTGCTCAAGAAATTCCTTTTCCCAAGGTAGGGCATTTAGACAAAAGCCAGGGTTGAAGAAGGTTCTAATTTCCTATTATCTCTGACGAAAGGAACATGGTGTTCTTCTATTAGCATTTGACTGCTAACTTTTCAAGGTCAATGCTAGTTTCTATGCTCACTTAATCCCTGCTTACCAGCCCAACAGGTTGATTATAAATGCAATCTCTTTCTAGAAAAGAAAAGGGGATAGTTTAGATATGATAGGATAAAAGGGTAGATTAATGAATCTACATTTAAAAAGTAACAACTTGTTTAAAATGTTTTACATTGCTATAGATTTTAGTTTATTGATACAAGTTTAAACTTAATTTTGTTATACTGTATATATATTTCTACTCTCCTTTGAGGTATTATGTTTATGTAACTCATTTAGATTGTAATGGATAATTAAGAAATACAGATTAATAATTAGTCTTCTATGATAGTCAAACTTGTAGCATGTTAGTTAAGTTTTCTAGGTATACATAGATATATTTCAGATATATAATTTCAGACAGGTAATCTTCAAACACTTCAAAGACCTACAGAATATGGCATTTAAAATATTTTCAAAATATTTAGACTTTCTGGACAGTGAAACATGCCTATTGCTGGCAGCACCAATTTACTTCAGAGAGGAGGATGGGCATCAAAGACACTCCATATGGTGTTTATCTTCACCTTGGCAAAGATAGCCATTTGGGAATAAAACTCTTCTTGCCTGGACTGCTTAAAATATATATGTATCGACTGGACATGCAGGACCCATAGTAAGGTAACCACTAAAATTGATTGGTGAAATGGTCCCTCAGGTTCCTGCTTCACAGAGGAAACTGCCAGACACTCTACAGGACACAGAGAAAAATATTGAGAGACTCTAGGCCTGTGGGCTAAAAACAGATGCCCCAACTTTACAAAAGAACTTTAGATGACTGTCCAGAGTGCCAGCTGTCTCTGTCTACTCTTTCAAGACTCCTGAAAGTTGCTTGTATCCTTTTCCTGTTTCTCAGGTAATAGTATATCCTTCTGAGGTCTTTGATGTAGTTAAACACTAGATAGGTGTAATTTTCCTTAGTTATGATAAAAAGATAAGTTAGATATGAAACCTTAGACTCACGAATATAGGATAGATAGGATATCTTCTTTAATTTTGCCAAATTTAAATAGGCTAGATATTATAAATAGACTAGATATTGTAAATGTAATTCTTGCTTGATAATTGTTTTGTTATGTAATTTTACTATGTGAAAGTTACAACCTTCCTTTTTGAAAAAGAAAAAAGAAAAGGGGAAGTGCTTTGGATATCGCTCTGCATAAATAAAATGCTGAGTGGCCAGTAGCCAGGCAAGAAGTATAGGCAGGACAAACAGAGAAGAGAATTCTGGGAAGTGGAAGGCTGAGTCAGAGAGAAGCTGCCAGCCACCACCATGAGTAGCAACATGTAAGATACTGGTAAGTCATGAGCCATGGGGCAAGATATAGATTTATAGAAATGGGTTAATTTAAGATAGAAGAACTAGATAACAAGAAGCCTGCCACGGACGAACAGTTTGTAAACAATATAAGTCTCTGTGTGTTTACTCAGTTGGGTTTGAACAGCTACGGGACTGGCCAGTGAGAGAGATTTGTCCTGACCATGGGGCAGGCAGAAAAACTCTAGCCAGGCTTGAAAAAGTTCTAATTTCCTATTATCTCTGGCAAAGGGGACATGGTGTTTCTTTATTAGCATTTGACCGCTAACTTCTCAAGGTCAATGCTAGTCTCTATGCTCACTCAATCCCTGCTTACCAGTCACACCCCAGCTTAGAAGTTTCCTTTCTCCAGTTTCCATATAACCCTGAAAACTTTCCCCTCATTGCTTCTCCCCATTGTCCTGGGAGACAGCCCTAGCAGTTAGGAATAAAGTTTTCCTTTCTCCCATGGAATGGCTGTTTTGGCTTCTTTACTGGGCCTATTTTTCATTCAAACACTTTCTTGGGGAAAGTTATATGGAATTGTTGCCATTTTTTTTTCTTCAGAGGTAAACAGTAGCTACAAAACCCTTTATTTTTATTCTATAAGAAATAAATTGAATTTTAGATGCAATTCATTAAAATTTAAAAGCAAAAACATACATGTATGTGCATATACATACACACACACACACACACACACACACACACACACACACACACACACATATATATATATATCAGTGAGTAGTTAAAAATATAGGCCTAGAATTTGAAAAAGGACAAGGAGAGGTTCTATGGAAATAAAGAAAAGGAAGAGAAAAATAATGAGATTTTATTAAAATGTCAAAATAAAAGAAAAATGCATCATTTCCAAATTAGATAGTCATTTTCCTTGTTTAAATTTCAAAAAAAACCCAATGTTTAATATTCCAGTGATTTCTTCAAGAATGGTCTTTAAAAATTATACTTCTATATATTTCCTTTGCTGAATTTTCATATGGTCATTTCTGAAAGTATATGTACACATGTTTGTACAGAAAGCTAAGTGTGTATTCTGTATTTCAGTGTTTTAATTGGAGCTTCTATTGCTGTGAAGAAATACCATGAGCAGGACAATGCTGATAAAAGAAAACATTTAATTGTGATGACTTACAGTTTGGACATTCAGTCCATTATCATCATGGTTAAACATGGTGGCATGAAGGCAGACATGGTGCTGGAGAAGGAGGTGAGAATTTTACATCTTGATCCACAGACAACCGGAAGTGAACTGAGTGTCACACTGAGCCTGATCAACAGAGACCTCAAAGCCCTTCTGCCCAGTGACACACTTCCTCCAACAAGGCCATACCTACTGGAACAAAGACACTCATCTTAATAGTACACTTGCTGTGAGCTTATGGGGACCAATTACATGCAAACTACCACAGGGAGGATTAAAGACATCAGTGAATCTTGTAAGGTGGCTAGTGAGAAAGAAAAGGAATGTAGTGACCACATGCCTTGCTGAAGATTTTTATGAAGAATCATACATAAAAATCACAGAATTGTAACAATAAATCTGTAGCTCATTCAAGAAAAATCACCTAGGAGAAGCTTTTTTCAAATGTGCTTTGATATTAGATTGCCACTGTGTACTTGCAACTGAAAGAGACGGGTGCTCATTTTGACTTTCATCACAGAAGCATTTCTATCCAACGTGTTTGGAACCAAGGAAATGTTGCACATTTTGAGCCTCACGACTTGTGTACTAAGGGAAGCAGGTCACTTACAGCAGCGTTTTTAATTTGACAGGGGATTACAGAAACATTTGGTGCTCTTTAACTGTTGTCACAGCCATCTATTACATTAAGAACAAGTTGATTTTAATATTTGTCAAATTAAAAAGCATTGTATCATGCTAACCTTGGGCGTTCATTTACATAATTGGTTCTCTGCTTGCTGTGTATTATCTGACACCATCATTTGATTACTGTTTGGTTTTTTTTTCCTGAAATTCTGAAACAGCATCTAACATAACCTGCATATTAATAATTTGTGTTCATCATGCTTTATTTTATGCAGTCAAGTTGAAAAAGAATATATTTTTGTTATAAACCTTGATAAGATACTTTGTTTGCTATTTTTGAAGGAAAAATTTAATGCAGGTTTTTTTCTTTTCAATATCAGAGCCAAAATTGGACTCAAAATATTACTTTAAATAGTTGGAATATCCAACTCTTAGTTTTGATTTCAGGAAATTTAGAAAATTGTGTAAGAAGCATGTAAACACTGTGAGTTCCTGTATCAGTAGCATTTTTATAGCAACAATCAAATCAAGTCTTTGTGATTTTGAAAAACATTTCATTTTGTTTGCTAATATCAGGACGTTTGCTGCAGATCTGCTGGGTTCTGCTGTAATCATTTCTAAGCTCTAGAAATAAAAGCCGAATACTTGTACCTTCCTATTGCCTGAGCATGTTTTGAATGGTGTTGCCTGTTATGTACTCAAGGAAAGAACAGTAAGTCTTAACATAAGTCTTAGTGTTCAGCCTCCTGCAATATCCCAATGTCAACAATCTAGAAATCTGCCTATGACACACCTTTTTGTAAGAGTCCTCTCCCATGAAGCATACTGACAGGAAATATTGGATAGACTCCTACCAATTATATCCCCTATTCTTTAGGAAGATGGCAGTTCATAGCCTTAGTATAATCTTACAGGATACACATGTGTATGTTCTAAATTCACCAGTTACAGTTTGCTTTGTATAACAATTTGAATGTGAAATGTCCCTGGTTTATGGAAGTTGGTCTTATTGTAGGAGCTAAAAGTTAGAAGTCCGACTTCTTTCTCAGGAGTTCAGGCTCCCTTTTCCCATCCCTGCCATAGGGAACTGTTACCTTCTCCAACTATGAGCCAAAATAAATACTTTTACCATTAATTTATTTGTTAATATTTGATCATAAAGACGGGAAGAACGGTTACATTGTGGATAATCTGCTTGAGTCAAGCATGTCCTGTACCACATGCAGGCACAGGAGGACGTGCATGAATGCACACACACACACACACACACACACACACACACACACACTCACACACACACATGCTCACACACATTGATACACACACACACACACACACATGCTCACACAATGCTCTCTCTCTCTCACACACACATGCTCACACACATTGATACACACACACACACACACACACACTCACCCACATGCTCTCTCTCTCTCACACACACACACATGCTCTCTCTCTCTCTCTCTCTCTCTCTCTCTCTCTCTCTCTCTCTCTCTCTCTCACACACACACACACACACACACACACACAGACCTTTGGCCTGTGCTTGCACTCTTTCTCTCATGCTCTATTGCATGATTGAGTACATAACTCTTCCAAGTTTCCCACAGGTTTTAAGTGTTTGTTAGTTCCCAAACACAAAACAGCAGTGCCACTGACTATCTTTCAAAATGACAGACTGGGCTTAACTCAGGCTAGATGCAGGATTACTAGCAGAAGGATAAAATTCTACTGGAAGCTTTCCTCAGGTACCTGCGAAACGGGTTTCTGTCTGCCCAAAAGAACCATTTGTCTTACCTCTTCTGTCCTCCTGCAAATATGGCATTGATTGGGTTACATAGCAAAAATCCACACTAACCTCCAGGCTCCATTAGTCCATATTAACCTGCATCTGCTAATGTATACCAAGGCCCCAGGTAGCCTCCTGGCTTTTTTCACTACTTCTCTTCCACTCTGCTAGATCCCTGGATAATCCAGTTTACAGCTTCCTCTCCACATCCTGTGGCTTCCTGCCCTTTTCAAACCAACAGATCCCCACCTCCATCCCCTTACTCTGCTGCTCCTCTGACCCTTCACAAGGGATAACCTTCAGAGTTTGGAATAAAAGCCCTTTTATGCACATAGAGCTGTTCAGTTTGATGGTTTCACTGTGCACTTGCTTTCAGTATTCTTTTCTTATAATTCTGAAAGAAATTAATTATTCCTATTATTATATAATAGATGCTCTGTGTTCTGTATCTCATTGACCAGTTCACTAAAACCTACCTCTTCTGCTGGCCAAGCTCTCCTACAAGCTGAACATAAATCAAATAAAAAACTCAGAGTTGCCAGAAAATTATACATATTACTTGTGAGAGGGTTGTCAGGTTACAGACTAAATACTGATAATATGCTGGCTACCAGAAAAATGAAGTATTTTGAAAGTCACACTTAAAGCATCCATGGTCACATCCCCGGGAGCCACATCAGGGGTCAAATTTATATCCATTCTCAGAGGTGATCTCAAGACCTTATCACAGAGAAATCAAAAATGTAGGAAAGAATAGTGTAGAACAAACCAGTTCATCTCATGAAGAAAGGTGAGGGGAGAGAGAGAGAGAGAGAGAGAGAGAGAGAGAGAGAGAGAGAGAGAGAGATATTAAACAACTGCCTTCTTTCATTCTTGTGAACTCCTTCTCTGGAGGGTTCTGTTCACAATAAAAAGCAGGTCTTTCTTTGGCCTGTACAATTTTTCCATGCCCTACTGAGAAGATCAGGAAGTTCATTGTGCAATTTCTAATAGTAGAGAATTCATGGAAGCTCCACCCATGAGGTCTAACAACATGGCTACCTGAACATGATATGATATGAACAGGGAGGACAACAGGTGTGTTAATATGGAAGGAGGAAAAGCTTAGGAGTCCTCAGTCCAACACACACACACACATACACACACACATATATATATATGGAATGCTGAGCATGGAAGACATAGTCTTCATCAGAGAAGAGCATATGAAGTAGTTACTGAACATTAAATTGTCAACCCTAAAAACATATATATACAAGTACCATTATAAAGACTGAATGATCTATCTATCTATCTATCTATCTATCTATCTATCTATCTATCTATCTATCTATCTATAGATACAGATATAGATATAGATAGATAGAAGATAGCACAACTCTTATCTTAAAGAACATAAAATAAATAGTATATTATGGAGCCATTTCAAGTGATTATGGCCTGGGAACACAGATTTAAGTTACTGGAAATTCAATTTTCCATGGTAGCACTGACCTGAAGCTTTTATAATTTTACAGATGTTGAAAGTCATAAATCAAGTCAAGCTTAACGTAAATTGGTGGATAAATCAGAAGACAATTAGAACAAATAGGTGAAACTTTTCTATAGGCCCAAGATGCTATCTTTAGCATTTGGACTGGTGGAAACTAGTTGTCTACTAAATTGATAAACTTTTTAAAAAGGGCTTATTTTGTGTGTGTGTGTGTGTGTGTGTGTGTGTGTGTGTGTGTGTGTGTGTGTATGGTGATATTTTATTTGTACTGAAATGTGATTTTATTTGTATGTTAATAAATAAAGTTGCCTGGGGTTCAGAGCTATTAGAGCCTTAGCGAAAGCTGGGCGGTGGTGGCACATGCCTTTAATCCCAGCACTTGGTAGGCAGAGCTAGGTAGATTTCTGTGTGTTCAAGGATACAGCCAGCATTGGAGACACAGGCCTTTAGTCTCAATACCAACCATAGAAGACCTGGAGTTCTATACAGACAGGCAGTGACGAGGCAGCCATGTGGTTGGGTTTACAACCAATGAGAAGGCAGAACAGAAAGTTTATATAAAGACAAACACACAGGAAGTAGGTCTCTCTTGGCTGAAGAGGCTAGCTGCAGCAGACAGGTAAGGCTCTTAGCTCTGATCTCTTGGCTTTCTTCTTTGTATTGGTTCCGTGTTTCTTATTTAATAAAACGATTAGTTACATCTACGTTTGTGTGTGTGTGTGTGTGTGTGTGTGTGTATCTGTGTGCATTATTCACAAGATATTATTTCAGACACAGAGGTGAGCAAGGATAGTCTGTTCCAGATGTCAACAAAGAGCCCAAAGTAGTTAGCCTCTTGACCTGCAAAATTTTTATCTCTATATTCTAGTTCTAATCAGTCAATGAGTCTCTGCATTCATAGTTTATTTCCAAGAGTTATCATATATACATGAACAATATTTAAAGAAAATGAGGTCATACATTTGAATGAGAGCAAATAAGTCATATGGGAAATTTTTAGGGAGGAAAAAAAGGGAGATATAATGTAATTATTATATACTCATATGGTTTTTCCTTTTGGGCTAGTTAGTTCCAGAAGTGCACTTTGGTAGCATAAGTATCTCCCAGAATAGCTGAAATGATAATCAAGAAATCTGCCATTTAACAAATGGTAATGGATTTCTGTGCTTTGATGTTCTTGTCACACCACATAGATCAACAAGCTAGTGCTGTTACTTTGGTGTTCTCAGATTATTTTCATCTGGTCAAAATTTGGCTTTTATATTTCTTCATCTCCTAGTTCTTGTATTCAGTTCTCTGTTACTTCCCTATTGCTGTTTATTCAAAAGACTGAAGAAGCTTTAGTGTGTGTGTGTGTGTGTGTGTGTGTGTGTGTGTGTGTGTGTGTGTGTTTCTGGAAATATAAAGGGTTTTTTAATTTAACAACTTTTGAAAGCTAGTCCTTTTCAAAATCATGAATAGTTATAGTTGAACATGCATATAAATTAAATCTGCTTTAGGGTTGTCCTTTTCATGTAGTTAAGCTGTGGTATTGGAGAGAGAGAGAGAGAGAGAGAGAGAGAGAATATTTCGGTATATTGATACATTGTGTGAAGATATGTTGCTGTGATTAGTTTAATAAAAAGCTTAACAGCCAAAACAGCCAATAGCTAGGCTACAGGTATAGGTGAGACTTCTGGGTAGGGAGAGAACTCTGGGGAGAAGAAAGGCAGACTTGCCCCCAAGACATGGAGAGGAAGCAGGAGGTGCAAGATGAAAGAGAAGCAACACCAAGTGATAGAATGTCAATTAATATAAATTGATTAATTAAAGCTATATGAGCTAGTTGAGAAAATCCCAAGCTAAGGCTTAAGCTTTCATAATTAATAATAAGTCTCCATGTTGTTATCTGTGAGCTGGGGGTCAAGGAAAATGTGACTACATATTGTGTCTGACTTTGAGCCATGTAAATCCACACAGTGCCTCAGAAACCTAGAAAAAAATTCTGCTGCACACAGAGTCAGGTGCAGCTTCCAGTCTACCCCAGTCTCACAAGCAGGCCCAGTACTTACAGTGTACTGAGGTGCAGCCCCTCTAATACAGTCAAATACTCAAGCAGCCTGCATGCTAGTGCTAAGAGAGTCTAAGTACAGATACCTGCCACATTGTGGACACAGATCTGGGCCAGTAAATATGGCTTCAGGTTCTGTACTGCTGTGCATAAACCTAGACTCTCACAGAACCAAGGAGAATAGAGACATCTGAAAGCCTGCAATGTGCTAAGAGCAGTCATGCAGCAGTACCCTAGCAGTTTACAGTTTATCTCTTGTGGTCAGAGAACACTGTAGGCATGCATTAAACCCAGGTTCAGATGAAGAAATGTAACATGAATCTTAAATAGTCTTATTAATAAAAACAAACCTGGAGCCAGGTATTGGGGTGAATGCTGGAAGATCAGAGAAGCAGAACAAGCCACAGCTTCCTCACCTCTCCAATTCCTCAGCTGATCCTCTTTCCTCAGCCTGGAAGTCCTCATCCAAATGGATCTCAGCTGAACTGCTGCTCAAAGCCTAAAAGCTTAACCAGGTTCCAGTTCCTCATCCTCACACCTTAAATATCTTTCTGCTTCCTACCATCACTTCCTGGGATTAAAGGCTTTTGTTACCATACCTGGCTGTTTCCAGTGTGGCCCTGAACTCACAGAGATCCAGATGGATCTCTGCCTCTGGAATGGTAGGATTAAAGGTGTGTGTGGCACCATTTTCTGGCCTCTATATCTAGTGCCTGTTCTTTCTATGACCCCAGATAAGTTTATTAGGGTGCACAATATTTTGGGGAACATAATATCACCACAGAGAAAACCTCTGAATCAGTAAAATATGCATTAAAATATGCTTAGATGCTAAAGAAAAGAAACTGGGTATAGACAATAATAGAAAAATTAATAGTTTAAAAATAATGAAGTAATGTCTTTAAAGAAAGATTAAAGTAATATAAAAAGAAAGAGCCATATAAGGGCAGAAAATAAATAGGTAGTCTGGATCCTATATAGTGTTTTGTTGACTGAATTTTTAAGTACTAGTGAACATATAGCTGTGGAGAGACATTGGATTATGGGAACTGCTAAATTAAATCAACCTATATATTTTAATAATGTCTTAACTACAGAATGGAATTCAGGAAATATATTGAATTGGGGGAGAGCTTTTGCCTTTGTTTCCACAGGAACCAAAAGTTTGTTTTTGAACATCTTCAAAATTAACAAAGATCAGATTTGAACAGGGAAGACCTCCTGAAAATCTTGGCTACAGACAGAGAAAGGAACAAGAGAAAAAATTATACGACAGGAGATTTATAAACTGATTCCTCAATGTGAGAACACCTCTGAGACTGGGTGGAGCATAATAAATCTTGTTAGCAACAGAGCCTTTATTACTTATTACATGCCATCTTTTCATATGGCATGAAAAGAGGTTTGGTTATACAATCAAAACAGACTTATAAATTTAACAGATGCCTTTTGCCTGCTTAAACACAGAACAAAAAATATCTTTAGCTGACTTGTGCACACTGCACCTTCCATATTTGTGTTAATACAGATGTATGTGTTACTTTTTAAAGTTGGTGTGTTTCCAGAAAAAAAGGACCAGACAGCAGTGTGAACAAGTAGCCCAGGTGATTCAGTCTCTCAAAATGCCTCTGTTTCCTCAAGATTCCATACATCCAGAACAACTTCAAAGCTGCTAGCTGAGATGGTTGAGCCTCACAGACTACTACAGCCAAAAAGAGAAAGAGAGAGAGAGAAGAAAAAGAAAAAATGATAATAGTATTTTATTATATTATATTTTATAATATTTATATATTATAAAAGCTCTCCCAGGACTTGACCAATATCCACATTTTCTTAGGGCCCCCAAAAGATGTTATCACCCTCAGACAGCAGGAAGCAGTCTGGAGAACATGATGCCCACATTCCAAAGACATAGAATGGGTAGTCTTTGGTCATTCAGTGTATTATGGATGTTTGTCATTGTTTAGAGGGTTGGCTACGATTTGTTATTGTTCATGGTCAGGAAAAAAAAATTGAATGAAGGAGATTAGATTCAGGGATCTCTTTCTTATGGGAAAAAGCAGGAATATAGTATAGAAATGATAGGATAAAAGGACGGATTGTTGAGTATGCTCTTGAACAACCACTGCTCTCAAATATTTTACATTAATATGGATTTTTGTACATTGATATATATTTAGGGTTCTTTCTGTTATACTGTATATATGTTTACATTCTTGATTAATATATTGTACATGTGAAGCTCATTTAAAAATGTAATGTAAAATTTTAGTCCTTAAAAGCTATTTAGGATAATAAGGAAATACAGGTTAGTAGTATGTCAACCATAAGAATGAAATTTGTAGCCATGCTAGATATGTTTTCAAGGTCAAATAGATATATATTTTAAATAGACACATGGTCTTCAAACACTTCAAAGACTTTCAGAATATTGTATTTAAAAGCTTTTAATAACCTAAGGATTTTCAGGATAGTGAGATACTTCTGTTCCAGGCAGCACTAACTTACCTCAAAAAAGGATGATGAGAATTGAAGAACCTCCATAAGGTGTTTGCTTTCAAGGTGGCAAAACTAGACATTTTGCCAAGAAACAGCCCTTGCCTCCACTGCTAACAGTATTCTGTCTAAATTATACAAACAGGACACAAAAGAACGTGACTGCTGAACTTTATCAAGATAAGGCCTTCCAAATTCCTACTTCACAGAACAGTCTGTCAGATATTCTAGGCCTGTAGGCTGAAGATGGATGTCCTGATGTAGTAGAACAACCTTGAGTGACTGTCTATAAAGCCAGATGTTCATATTGTATATAGTTTTACTGTACTTGACTTTTCCTTTTTATTTAGACAAAGAGGGAACAATTTTGTGGGACAGTTATACACTGTGTGAAGATGTATTGCTGTGATGGGTGTAATAAAAACCTGAATGGCCAATAGCTAGGCAGGAGGTATAAGTGGCACTTCCCAGTAGAGATAGAACTCTGGAAAGAAGAAAAGTGGACAAAGCCAGACAAAGAGAGGAAACAGAAAGTCCAAGAAAGAAGAGATGTAATACCATCTGGCAGAATGTAGATTAATACAAATGGGTTAATGTACTTTTTAAGAGCTAGCTGAGAAAAGCTAGAAAAGCCAAGGCTAAGCTTTCACAATTAATAATAAGTCTCTGTGCTGATATTTGTGGACTAGCAGTCCAAGAAAGTCCAAAGAGAAAGTTTACTAATGTGTATATGTTTTTGTGTATTGTAGGTGTTCAGGTCTATATTTCTTCTGGAAAGAAAACAATTAGTGAATATGTTCCTATTTCTTCATTTTTATCAATTTTTAAAATGGTAAATATATCTAAAATCAATAACTAGAAAGATATATTAAATAACATAATAATATAACAATGCATTAAAAATCATCACACATTTACAAATTATAATAAAGATATGTGCTTTTGAACTACTTGCAATTATAATTGTAGTAAGTAATTTCTCAGCCTTTCTCTCTTTTACTTCCTATACATTAGACCCAATTAGAACTAATGTTTAAGAACTTTCATGATGAGAGTTTCTTCAGTATTTTTCACCCCTTTCCTGTAATGAGGTTTGTACTTCACACCAGCTACTCTTTTTTTTGTGAAGAAGGGCATGGGGAATAGTTCTTTATTTCAACAATATGTTGTCAGTATTCTGTATAACAACAGCTGCTCTATGGAACACTCTTTCTCCCAGCTGGCCCCAAACAAAACACAACAGAAGAGAGAGCAAATAAGCCAGTAAGCTGTAGGTAGATACCTAACAGGCCTATAAGCATCCCCCTGAACATGGCAATTGGATTGGGAAATTTAAAACTCAGCACAGAGTGAGCCCACTGATTACAAAGAATTCCCACTGCCAATGGGGTCACCAAGGTAACCCAACCATCCCAAAGGAAAATTTCGAAATAATGTAAGAGTCGTAAAGGTTTGTGCAAAAGCTAGTCTGTGTTTCTGCAGTACCAACAGATAGAAAGTACAATGAGACGACACCATAATGATGGCAGCTTCAGGAATGGGCAGCGAGGTGAATTTCATAAGGCTAAACTCAGTTTTACAAGCCTAACTGACCTCGCTTTCTCCCTTGAAGTCAAGTGAGGATCTCTAGTAGTTACTTCAAAGGGGCAATTTTGTGAGCAGTTAGAAAAGAGTAGAGATGATCCAAGTTGGGTTTCAGTGATGGGGCTGAACTGTATCAGCATACTTGTCTAACATACACAAGTCCCTGGAAGGTGGGATGTCTTAGATGTTTTCATTCTCTTAGTTTGATCGCATCAGATGTGAAAAGTAAAGAATAAATACTAGAACAAAGTTGTTCAAAGATATTAAAGCTTGAAAACCTTCACATTTCTGAACAGTTCTGTGATTTTTGGCTCGAATCCTGGAATGCTCTTGTTTGGCTAGGACTTTGTGTAGAGCACTGAGGTTTCCTACAGTGGAGCATTTGCCTAGGCTCTGCAGGCTCTCAGTGAGGTGGGCTCATCATGTGCTCTTTCTTCACAGAGAGAGCAGTATGCATTAGGCTGATAAGTCACCTTCCAACAGTGAGAAGGAATTGGACTGCCGTTTCCTCTCTGGAAATACTTGGAAAGTAACAAATGGTTGCTACGATAAAAATGAATCACAGATGTGTACAGCACAGCTGCATTGAAGACACTTTGCATTGTGCTCACATTCTCTTAAATGTTCTTCCCAAAGTTGCTCAGCTGGAACTCTGGGAAGAGGCTGGCACAGTATCGTGAAAAAGACATGAGGGGTAGAGTGGCGGCAAGCGGAGAAAGCAACCTTGCGTTAAAAGATGCACACTCTGTTTTAATGTTAGTTTCTACCAGCCCCTGGCAGAGTCACAGTAAGAGAGAGGAGCAGGCCAAAAGATAGGGACTGCACAACTCTAAATCTTCAAGTCCAGCATCCATTTTTACAAAGTTGCTCCTCTTTGGTGCACTTCAGATTAACCTCCGAGTCATCAGTTGTCTTTTTTCAGTTGGGTTATCGATCTTTCAGCAAACTCTGCCAGAGTCTCTGCTTCCTTGTGTTGGTAAGAATCTGTGTTTCTACTTGTCTTCTTTTTAGTATACTTTTCTTCAGGAGCAAACACTTCACATTTTGGTCTATCAGTCTGACCCACTTATCCATCTCTCAGCACCCAAACTGCCAGCTCAGCTCATTCTGCCTCGTGTTCCAAGTGTCCTTCAATAATCATCAACTTACAGGCCACCTCTTCACACTTCCTATCTGCCTCTTCTGTAATATGCTTATCTTTCTTAGCTGGATTCCCATCTTTTCTTCACGTTTTAGAGCCCTATTCTCAGTAACTTTCTTATCCTTCTCACTCATTTTCTGCTTTTCCCAGCTTCCACGGTGGCCAGGAGCTCCTGAGCATGGATCATCACTTTTTCAATAAGCAGGATCCTACAGTTCAAGAAGGTCCCCTCAGATTCAGCCTGAACTTGGGTCGGCTTTTGCTTTGTACTTCTGATCTGAGGGACTCAGGCCTCTCCTAACCATCTTCTTTCTGCTGCAGAACCTGGATCTTGCAGGTCACCTGCCTCAAGGCGGTTCCCACCCAGGTGCTTCCAGAACTTGGGTTCCTACCTCCTGGCACTTGGAGCTTCACCTACTTCACTACTCAAGTTTTTTGTCCTTGCCTGGAACTTAACTTACTCAGATATATTTTTCACACATGGACTCTGGTGTTTATTGGCTTGTTTAAATAATATTTAATTAATTTAACTTAATCCTAAAGTACATTGACCTAGAACGTGAAGGGTTTACCCATGTAGAATTAACAAATTTCAGAAGAAGGAACCTGTAACTATTTCAGTAACTCAGAGACTTCTACTCATTATAGCCAAAAGATTCATTTAAAATACACAGAAGTGGTAAGGTGTACATTTTCATTGAAAATATGACAACTGTAAGTGTTTGTGTTGCTCTTTTGATTAATTTTGAGTAATGGAAAGGTTTTAGTCTACATTGTTCTTATTATTGCTTTGTCCAAATTGCCTTGGGCACATAATAAATCACAATAAGCATTGTATGTCAAAATGACCTTTACTATGTAACAGAACCAATATTATCAGTTTAAGTTTACAAAGGAGATACTATATTATGGACTCTAAATGTGCCTCAAAGACCTATGTACAGCCTCTGGTGTTATTGGAAAAGCAAAATAAGTAGGTGATGCTTAGTAGAAGGGAGGTGTGTCCCTGAGAGGGGAGCCTTGTAGATGATATTGTGAACCTTGGCCTTTTCCTGATTCTTTTCACTTCTTGTCCACCATAGGTTGAACTAACCTTCTTTTGCATCCATCTTGGTGACATAGTGTGCTAACAGTCCCAGTGCACGGTCAGTTCAATGTATACTGAAAGATTAAGCCAAAACAAAACATTTTTCCTTTTAAGTTAGTTATATCTGTTATTTTGTTGAAGGAAAGGAAAAGTGAATAAGACAAGGAGAAAGCCAAAATACTACCTGTGAGGTTATGTGAAATATAAGAATCTTGATTCTTCCATGTTTCCAGTTTGTTGCTAACCATTTAAACTAAGGCAATAACATAAGTCAAAATTGATTTTAAAAAATGTATAATAGTCCCATTACAAGAAATTTATAAAAATAAAAATTAATTCACTCAAATACAAAAAATAAAAATTGAAATAAAAATTATTGGAGTTCATAATTTATTTTTTTAGTGTAATTAGAAAAAAAAATTGTCTACTTTTGACAGCCACGGTGAGCTAAGTCAAAAATCCTACCTTCTGTGCCAATGCCCCAACAGGTATGCATACTCTTATGAATGAGACAGAGATTAAGACTGCATAAAAGCTGCAAAATTAGTATGAGGAAGAAACCAGCTGCAGAAGAGAAGGCTGGGAATCTTCGGAATGAGGTTGAGTAGAACTGCCTGGAGCCCCTGGCACAGACGCCAAAATAATCTGAAGAGTCTGAAAGTGACCCACAGCTCATTATGAAATCCACATTAAAAAGCATGCCGCCAAGAAAGCCTGCACTGAGCAAATGACGAAGTTCAGTAATAAGGCTGCTCTTCAGGATACTGGGGTGGTCATCCTTCGCACAGCATTGCTCGTCTCACTTTGCTTCTGCTCTTGCTTGCTTTTTCCCTAGAAGTGCATTCATTCTTAACAGAGTCTCTAGGTTTTCTTGCTTCCAGATGTGTTGCTGTCTAATCCTTTGTCTTGGGACAGAACGAACTAGCAGTCCTGGGAGGTGTCCTTCGAGCTCTGACATCTGCCAATTTTAGTAAAGTTGTAGGAAACCAGATCATGCAATATCAGCAACAACAGCACGTTTTAGGTCTATTTATGTAATAATACTTGATACTTAAAACTTAAAGTATCACCTACATAAAAAAGCATCAAACTTTGACCATAAAGAGGTTTTGTTTTAAGTGACTATTGACATAAAAACCATTGTGAATGCACACACTCAGAAGAGAATCCATGAATCTACTTACATAAGCTAAATATGCCAAGGAGGGGGGAATATAAGTAGAACTGGCATTTCAATGCAAACTTCCTAGAACAATTCAATGATCACATTGCGCAATTACATTATTTCAGTCATGACCAATTCACACCCTATAATTAGCATGGAACATATGCATGCTGTGGTATATAATTAGTCCACCAGGAATTACATGACAATGGCCAACACCAATACAAATCAAAGGCTTCTCTAGCAACCAATGGACTGCCTGGGCTCTGAAGTCATGGGAATGAAACAAGCATAGTAACACAGTAATATTTAGGTAGGTCTATGGAAATGGCAATGGGATGCTCAAGGTTCCCTCCTGGAAGGAAAGAGTACCTTTATTAATCTTCACTTGAGGTTCTAGTTGCTATCCACAGATGTGAATGGTCTTAAGGGTCTGAGAGTATAAAAGGAGTGGAAGATTAACTTCAGTGAAAGGTGGGACACCAGTGATGCAGCTTATGAGACACTTCACTCGTTCCCAGTTGGCATTCTTCAAAGCCACACAAAGCTACCTGTCAATCTCCCCAACTCCTAATAATAGTCAATCGCTTATGCCTTTATAAGAAAGAAAAATAGTAAACTTACTGATTTTTCTAAGCTGTAGTTGGATAGAATCATGTCATTGATCTAATGGTAGCCTCCTTAGAGTCAACAGACAGTTTTCTATATCTCCCTAAGGAAAATTTATGGTACACTGCAATGTTGATACATGTGACCTTACATAACATACTCAAATGCAGTTTGATATGTTAACAGTACCAGGCAATAATGAGTTCAAAATAGTTCAAGTAAACAAAAATGTAGACATGACATGGAGTAACAAAAATATTATTTGCTCCCTGGAGGCTGCAACGAGATGTAGAAATTTTATGTGTTTACATGTGTATTCACAATCCAGCAAAATATAAATGCTTCCTATTGCATGAAAATGTTAAAATAATTCAAACCAAATCAACGTGTAGATAAGTAAAAAATTCACTGCATGAATAAATAAATATGGGGAAATATATATCTAATTGTTCATTAGGATAAGTCTAACTGAGATATATAAATACTTTGAACAATTAACATTATTTTATATAATAACTATCTATCTCTTAAATTTAATACAATAAGGAGCACTGTGATATTATACAATTCAAAGGGAAATTAAGGTAATTTATATAAAGCACTTTCTAACTTATATTATTATTGACCAGACATGGTGAAATTAATTTAACAAAAATACATACAGTTATTATTTAATTCCTTCTGAATGAGTCTTTTGAATTACTCTTGTCAAACATTAGTTTATATTGAAGCCTTATTCAATTAGTACTTTTCAGCTTATACACAGAATCAGAAAAACGTTTAAGATTTTCATTAAATAATAGTTTAAAAAAAACCATGTGAACAATCCATTAACACTTCATTAGCTTTTGACAATAAATTTTATTCTCAGCAACTATGAGTATATGTCAACAAAACATAATTAGAAGTTTTTTTTCCCATTGTTGCATTTAGACTTACATTCTTTGTAATAAAGACAAAGAGGGAACATATACAGATGATTTCACTTTGAAGTTTTCTTTCTGTACATAAACCAGTAAAGACAGCTGTGTTTAATTTAAGATAGTTACTCAGGTGATTTCATCATTCTCACTAGTAAATGTGAACTTCAAGATTATAAATGGGATCCTTTGAGTGCCATGTTGAATGCCAAAAAGGAAGAGTAGAAACTAAAATAGCAATGATGCATGAGCAGTATAAAGTAACTGATACTTACATTAGATTTGAGGAGATTTTAGTATTCTCTCATTGATGGGAGTCAAGCAGCCTAGTTTTGGAATAGTATATGAGTCTAACGGGTCTCCATGAGGAAAAACCCATGGAGACAGTCTCACTTAGCAAGTACCAGTGGATTTTAAAATATAAGTAAAGACAGGTTGAGCTACTCAGGGCCTACCACTTGTTTGAAAATCATCTGGTGATGAGAAACTACTTCAATTCTTCATACTGACACCCTTCCCTACATTAGGATTTGAACCACAACTGAGGCTGGAATGTGGCATCTCTTCAGGACATAAAGAACTGTTACATGTAACTATCAAGCAAACTATTGCTTTGTAATGTTAGCTGTAATAAATAAGAGAGATTAACACTGTGCAAGCCTATTTAAAATGTAAGAGAATATTAAAGTAAGATTCAAATGAACATATACATATTCATTTTTACATGTTTGCCTTGACCCTGGAACTTGGACAAAAATCAACATAATTCTCCAGACCTAGATCGAAATGTAAACTGTTTTATATTAAAACATTTATAAAATGTTGCCTATAAAAAGAAGATATATGAGATAATAGAAACTAACATAGCAAATGAAAAAGATGTTAGAAATCTGTAACAAAAGACACTGAAAATGACCATATCAATATACTCATACAGAAGAACATAGTGTAAATCATTGAAGTAGAGAGACAACAGATACTAAAAGCATACATTAGTAAATAAGAAAGAATAGGCCCACTGAGATGAAAAGCAGTGGCTAAAACAGGATATTAGATACTGCAGAAATGATACACAGTTTTGAAAATGTCATTGAAAGCATTTAAAGTAAGCATGTACTTATGAGCTTTTTACATATCTAAACAATGTGTCAATAAACAGCACATTAGAAATGATCTACGCCTGGCAGTGGTGGCACATGCCTTTAATCCCAGCACTCAGGAGGCAGAGGCAGGTGGATCTCTGTGAGTTCGAGGCCAGCCTGGGCTACCAAGTGAGTTCCAGGAAAGGCACAAAGCTACATAGAGAAACCCTGTCTCAAAAAACCAAAAAAAAAAAAAAAAAAAAAAAAGAAAGAAAAAGAAAAAGAAGAAATGATCTACTATAAATGTGAGAATAATCAGTTACAGAAAAGTACTATAAATATGCTCAATGTAATAACAACTAAAACCATGTAAAGTACAATAAAATGTATCTGGGAAAGTTCATAAAATCTCAACAAGAAAAGACATAGATAAAACAATGAGGCAGGCATACTGTAATCACACTTTAAATTAGTGCAGAGTAGAAATGGGAAACAAAAACAAAAAAATAAAACCAAACCAAACAAAAAATCCCCAACAGCCTGGCAATAATGATATATCACTTATAGAAGAATAATATTAGGAATAATAGCAGCTTTTTTTCACAAAATAAACAAAATATTGTAGTATCATTTTGAAATATGCATCTATTTTATTTGTATACGTGCTTTGTGGAATAATATTTATGTATCTCATATATTTATATAAAGTTCAACTTTCTGTGTATCTAAATATTCATCAATGGCTAAAAATTAAGAATCTTTTTAAAAGCATATGAGAACTGAAGCAACTCATGCTCATCAGAGCAAAACTAAACTGAATACCTACTGAAACCAATTAGGAAAATGTACAATATTCCCAATTAATACTTTTGAAAATTAATAAAAATAAAATTTGCTATGTGAACAGCAGTGATGCAAACATTTCCTTCCCACTTACATGTACTGACAAGACAACCAATTTTCCCATCTCAAAGAAGAGAGTACTATCTAACCACAGATACAAATAAAACCAGCAAATGCTGGAAAATGTGCCCATGGCAAGTGTGAGAAAACTACAAAAAAGAAAAAGCATGGAGACTGGTAAACAACTTTAGCAGTGGAGATCCAATTAGACACCTATGTGGAGGTGTTGGTATGTTTATGTGGGAGAATATTTTGTTAGTTGAGAGGGAAAACCTTGACAACTGTGGGCAGCATCATTACCTATACATGGGACCCTAGATTCATAAGAAAGAAGAAATGAGCTTCTTACTATTTTAAATGCATTGCTCTTTGCTTCACTTGGAATATCATGTGACTAGCTAATTCAAGTTCCTCTCTTCTGTAATTTTGAACCAAATAGCCTTTTTTTTTCATCAAATCTGATTGTGTCAGGGTATTTTATCAATTATAATAAGAAATAAAACTAAGACAATTTCCATTGTTATACTAACCTGATTGATAATTTAATATTTAATTGATTCATTAACATATTTAAATTATTATCAAGGTAACATATTTTTTCTTGAATTAAATAAGCTGCAAGTCATTAAAATGCATGCCATAAAATTATCAAGGAACTAAATCTAGAATGCTAGTATGCATCTAGAATTTATTTCATTTTTAAGATTCCCTGACACTATGAAAATATTCTTAATTTCTTTCAATTATTTTATTACAACACTATGAACCTATTCTGAGATATATACTAAAGTACAACAGTGCATAATCCTTGGTGTTTCAAAAAGTTTCATTTACAACATGTGCCTTTATTTAATATATGTAATAACACACATTAAGTATAAGATTAATGACTTTCAGTTTATACTCTGTAGGTATAAAAAGTTAACAAACTCATAGAAGACAAAAGATGACAGATGGATGTTCAAAATGAGATGATGCACCAGCAGGGTCTTTAATTTATAAATGTACTGGAGAATATTTCAGCAATTTGTGAGGAAAATCTAAGAGTTTCTACCTAAACATCACCATGAATTAAAATATTCAGCTAACCCAACCTACATAGATATTCCCTGTGGGAAAAGAATGTCAGATTAGAGAAAAAAGTAAAGGTCTTTTTGTAAGTTTCATTGAATGCTAATAATAAATAATTCTGTAGCTGCTCTCTGAACCACATATGTATGATCCAGATTTCAAACAGGCAGGCTAAGGCAAAGGTGCTGAACTGAAATTTGGACTGCCATCTGCTGTGTGAGAAATTTTAGAGTATGAACTCGGCCAACACAACTGTATTCATAAAAAGCATATATTATACGCCTTGTGGGAAACTTGTAGAATCCATCATTTCCACAATGCATCACATATTCACAATCTCAGAGAAAAGATGAAGCCTGGAGATTAACCTTGAATGCCTCTACTTGACATGTTTTCTCCTACTGGATTGTTTTGTCCAGTTTTGATTGAGAGTTTGTGCCTAGTCTTATTCAATCTTCTTAATGCCATGACTGGTTGATATCCCTGGGAGCTGCTCTCTTCTGAAGGGAAAGGGAGGAGTAGTGGATATGGGGGAGAAGGGAGATTGGGGAGAGCTGGGAAAAGTATAGGGAGGGGCAGCTTCAATTGGGATGTATTGTATGAGAGAGGAATTTAAAAAAAATGAGAAAAGGAAGAAAGAGAAGATGACATTAATGAAACAATACCTCTGGAATCACAGTGTAGAGAAAGTGTTTTAGTATCAATAGGAATGCAATAACTGTCAGTGTCAATAACAGACACTCGACCCAAATGTAGGTTCTAGATATTACAATATAGCATTCTAAATGGCATATTCAGTGGAGTGAGTCACAAAATAATTTCAAGGTGAATATTAGATATTAGCCTTTTAGAAAACTCAAAATAGCTCTTGCAGATGGATGGATGGAACTAGAAAAAAGTCATCCTGAGTAAGGTAACCCAGACCCAGAAAGACAAACATGGTATGTACTCACTCATAAGTGGATGTTAGATGTAAGCAAAGGATAACCAGGCTATAATCCACAACTCCAGAGAAACAAAATAACAAGTAGGACCCTAGGAGGGACAGCCATGCATTGCCCTGGGAGAGAGAAATTGATAAGGTCTCCTGGATAAACAGGGAGGTGGGTAAGACGGGAGGGGTTGGAGGGTGAGAACATGAAGGAACATGATGGTCAAGCTGGGGGAAGGACTGAGAGGGAGAACAATGAAAGAGACATTTGGATAGAGGGAGCCATTATGGAGTTAGGGAGAAACGTGGTGCTAGGGAAATTCCCAGGAATCCACAAGGATGACACAAACAAAACTCCTCTATCAGTAGTGGAGAGGGTGCCTGAACTGGCCTTGTCCTGTAATCAGATTGGTGACTAGCCTAATTGTCATTATAGAGCGTTCATCCAGTGACTGATGGAACCAGATACAGAGAACCAGAGCTAGACATGGGGCCAAGCTCCTAGAGTCCAGTCAAAGAAAGGGAGGAGGGATTGTATGAGCAAGAGAGGTCAAGATCATGATGGAGAAACCCACAGAGACAGCTGACCAGAGCTAGTGGGAGCTCATGGACTCTGATCTGAAGACTTGAGACCCTTCAGGGGACTAAATTATGCCCTCTGAATTCAGGTGACAGTTTTGTGGCTTGGTCTGTTTATGGGGCCCCTGGCAGTGGGACCAGGATTTTTCCCTGGTACATGAACTGGCTTTTTGGAGCCTATTCCTTATGGTGGATACCTTGCTCAGCCTTGATGCAGGGGGGTGGGGCTTGGGCCTGCCTCAACTTGATGTGCCAGACTTTGTTCACTCCCCATGGGAGGTCTTACCTTTTGGAGGAGTCCGGGGTGCAGGAGGAAGGTGGATGGATGGAAGGAGGGGAGAAGAGGGACAGGGAAATGTGGTTGGTATGCAAAATGAAAAAAAAATAAAAACAAACAAACAAAAAGAAAAACACACTGATGTGGTGGTATTGTGTTCCCCAAAATATTGTGTACTCTAATAAATTTATCTGGGGTCAGAGAACAGACAGCCACTAGAAACAAAGGCTAGAAAATGGTGGCACTCACATCTTTAATCCTAGCATTCCAGAGATAGAAATCCCTCTGGATCTCTGTGAGTTCAAGGCCACATTGGAAATAGCCAAGCATGGTGACACACGCCTTTAATCCCAGAAAGCCAGCCTTTAATCCCAGGGAGTGGTGGTAGAAAGCAAAAAGATATATAAGGCGTGAGGACGAGAAACTAGAGGCATTTGGCAGGTTAAGCATGTGGCTGGTTAAGCTTCAGGCTTTCGAGCAGCAGTTCAGCTGAGAGCCATTGGGATGAGGACACAGAAGCTTCCAGTCTGAGGAAACAGGACCAGCTGAGGAATTGGCAAGGTGAGATAGCTATGGCTTATTCTGTCTCTCTGATCTACCAGCATGACCCCAATAACTGGCCTCGGGTTTGATTTTATTAATAAGAACTTTTAAGATTCCTGCTACACACTGAATGTCTCAGTAACATGTAACAGAATTAAAAGGTCATATCAGTATGTTATTGCAGTACATTTAGAAACCAGACAGTGGTTAAGAAAAACAAATAAGGTTATAAACCAATATTTGTGGAAAACATGCATTTATATAAATTGAAAGTTCAGTGTCTCAGAAAAAACTGAGTATTAAAAACAAGCAAAGAAACACTATTACTCCTAATAGGAAAACACTCCTGTACATGTTGGTTAGACTGCTAAAGTAAACATGTTCACATATACCTCAAATGAGAGTATGTATTGCAATAAATAAATCTAAATTGATTTTTCTTAAAAAGGAAGTTCAGAAGGTAGTAATACAATATTTGTGAGTAGTTAAAAGTGAATGTCAAACTTGCACTAAACATCTGGCATAGATATGTAAAATAAAACAATGTAAATAACTTGCACATAAAAAAATAATGTAAGTGGGACTGGAAGATCTTGAATAAACTGGTGATTTATGCCAAACAACTTTATTAATGAAAAAGACATCATATATACTGTATGCAAGGAGAAAATGACTAAGGTCAGCAAAGAGCGATGTCAGACATAAGTGGAAAAGAGAACACATGATGTCTGAGACACAGCTGCCTTCAGACTGATAATTACAATCCAGGAAAGAGCCAGGTCCCCAGAAACCACTTCAAGGTCCTGGCTCCAGTTTCTGAGCAAGAAACAGGACACACAACAAAAGTTCCTTTCTGTCTGGCTCCCCAAAATTAATTAAACATTCACATGTATGCATATATGTGTGTGCTAATTAACCCAGCACATCAATACCCAAAGCTACTTCATTGGTTTTGAAATTTTGATAACAGAATGTCTACAAAAAACTAGCCAAAACTTTTGGTGAGAAAAAGTTATCTGCATCTTCTTATCAATTTATAGTTTCTTCTAAGAAATATCTTCTTCCAGGCCACTTAGGAAATCAGACAACCTGGCTTCATTTCCAACATTTCCCTCGGTTGGTATAGAGTTCCTCATGATTGAAAATTAGAGCTGCAGCCAAAACTACATTTCCCAAAATTATATTAGCGATTTTCTTTCTGACTGCCTTGGGTGACAGAGTTTTCATTGGAAGTTTTAAACTGCTGGTTTGTCATATTCCATGCATACTGGAGAGACATATTTTCTCTGAGTTTTAGCTTATTTCACTTAACATAGTGATCTCAAGTTCCATTTATTTTCTTGTAGATGACATGGTTTCATTACTTTTAAATTGAATTAAAATCATGTTTAAAAGCATTTGAAAATTCTAAAATAACAGAAGCAAGATATTGACAAACTATTTCATATATTAATTCTCTTCAACTTCACCTAAGTGGATTACAGATTTGTTTTTCTTTATCAAAGTGTATAATAGTGACATGGCTATTTTGAGATAACAAACCAGTTTTTTATTGGATTTGAGAACTAATCCAAAAGATAGTATGTCATGCCTTGTATTAGAATCTTAGTCAACAGTTTGTGGGTGGGGGGGGTCATAGGATCTATGAGAGAACAATTAAAACGATCATGATGTTAACTTGCTTCTGCATGTTCACCTTTATGTGTTTGATATATTTTGCACCCCAGTAAACTTATGGAGGTCAGAGAACAGAACAGCCACTATATTAAACATAGCGGTTAGGCAGTGGTAGTACACTCCTCTAATCCTAGCATTCTGGAGGCAGAGATCAATCCGGATCTCTGTGAGTTCAAGGCCACACTGGAAAAGGCCAGGCATGGTGACATACACCTTTAACCCCAGCACTTGAGATCTCCTGTCTTGCTTGGGAAAGCCACATGACTTTAATCCCAGGAAGTGATGGAAAGAAGCAGAAAGGTATATAATGCATGAGGACCAGGAACTAGGGGCATTTTAAACTCTTAGGCTTTTTAGCAGCAGTTCAGCTGAGATTCATTCCAGTGAGGACTTAGAAGTTTTCAGTCTGAAGATTCATGGAACCAGGATCCAATGAGGAGTTGTCGAGATGAGGTTATCTGTGGCTTCTCTGATCTTTCAGATTTCACCCCAATACCTGGCTTTTTTTTTAATAAGACCTTTTAAGATCCATGCTACATCTTATTTCCATAAACTAAGACTGCATTTAGCCTTGGGAAGTGAAACTTCTTTTTGTAGTAGGACGTATTCAGTGCACAGTCATATAACTAGTTAATATGATAAAGAGACTGGTTTTCAGCCCTAAATGAGAATCACTTGCATAGGCTAGCCATTTGACCTGAGAATTCTATTGATGAAATTATTAAGGCCACTCCACATAGTTAAAAGGGAGGTTTATTTAATGGCATAACTTACAAATGAAGGGATAGGTAGGTCGTAGGGTCTGGGAAGGTCGTAGCGCAGTCAGGTGGTATTCTCTGGAGAACTCTAATCTGTCCACCTCTAGAGAGCGTCCAAGGTCCAGGAACCAAGAGAGGGTGGTGCATCTGGATCTCGGGTCCTCAGGGTCCTCTCTTGGCCCCGCCTTGTAGGCATAATAGTTATAGAAGCCACAATGGGGATTGGAACTTCCAGACCAAAGCTGGAATGGCTACCCACTACAGAATTCTGAAATTTATGTATTAGTGAAACATGTTTTATGGGTGAAATCATGTTGAGAATGTAAAAGAAATGAATGAAATATCAATAGCAATCTCACCAACACCAAGGCAAGAACATTGTGAAAGAAAAGCAGAAATAATGTATGAACCAGAGGATGAGGAGAAGTTCATTGAAATACTATCTTTGGACACAACATGGCTATTACAAGCATAAATTCTGAGCAACTGTGCCTATTCAAACAAGCCTACATAACATCAAGCCAGCAAATATCTCCCAGATGAGGGATATTTCCAGGCCCCATCACTTACTGAGGAGCTAGTTGCAGTGGATAGTTGCTAGGGGAGTGGAATGATTGTTTATTGAGGACAAGCAACTGATAGTTTTCCAGCGCCCTCCTGGCTGGCATCGTGACCATGACGGATGAGCAACACACTGGACCTTGTGGATTATAAAGAAAGAAAGATATGAAGTTGGGAGGAGGGTATGATCAGAATATATAGAGAGTTGTCCAGGGCATGGATAGATTTAATATTTCATTTACCCATGAAGAATTTCTCAACAATGAAGCATTCTTTTAATTCAAAATGACATGAAAATAGGGATATGAATGCCGGGCGGTGGTGGCGCACGCCTTTAATCCCAGCACTCGGGAGGCAGAGGCAGGCGGATCTTTGTGAGTTCGAGGCCAGCCTGGGCTACCAAGTGAGTTCCAGGAAAGGCACAAAGCTACACAGAGAAACCCTGTCTCAAAAAAAAAAAAAAAAAAAGGGGATATGAACTGCAAAATGTTGTCTTCAAAGAATGGCACAGTCATTATAATAATAATGAAATCACAGAAGCTCCACTTGCACTGGGCCTGCGCACGACTGGACCTGTACATGACTGGGCCTGTCAATGGTCAATCATGGATTGCAGAAAGGCTCATAGATTTCTATTACTCTCTAATGAACAATTGCCTCTGATGGATTTTGGGCATGGGGAACATAACATGTCGGCAGTTTTATGGGACAGCTGGAGTTGGAGGTAGTAGTTATACATGATCCTATTTCAGAAGATACATGTATGAAATTCTTAAAAATAAAGAAACAATTAGAAACATTTCAAGTATTTTTTTGGAAAGAAAATAAGAAGGAGAAGAGAAGAGGAAGAGAGAGAAAAAGAAAAAGAAAAGGAAAGCAGACCGTGTTGGTATAGGATTGAAATTCCAACATGGTCTAGGCAAAGACAGGCAGATGTGCATGCCAGCCAATAAAGCTTACTTGACTTCTATGTAAGTGAGAGATTCTCTAACCAAATGTGGTGGGAAAGTGTATGATACCTAAGGAATGATACTTGAGATTGTCTTCTGGGCTGTACATGCATGTGTGCATATACACATACATAAACATGCATTAACATACACACAAAAGGAATAATCACTATATAAGCTTTATAAGTGACAAGCACATAAAGAATTATGGAATTTATGCATTTATATCTACTAATGTGTAATTTAAATGTAATTCTTATTAAAATTAGTATTGTTGACTTGAGTTTTTCAAGAATATTTACATTTTTTAAAGAAGTTATTTTCATTTTATAGATGACTTATGTTCAAACTGAATTTGTGTTAGTATATTACTGATTAGAATATTATAAATATGAAAATCAAGATATTTTTAAATGTTTTACTAACAACCCATAAATTACATGATTTATAGTAAAATTTATTTGTTAAAGTAAACATGATAAACATGAAGAAAATGAATGTGGTCAAATATTTGTTATTTGATGTTAACATATCAAATATTATGGAATTAAATAAAATTAAATGAATAGTGACTATTTAAATTACTACTGTGTCAAGAAAAATATGAGGCATACATTCTAAAAAATGATTATAAACTAAAAGAAATTAATACAAACCTATGACCAAATTACAATGGTATATTTAAATTTGGGAATCAGACACCATGAAATTTTCCATTTTGATCAGAAGAAAGTATTTCATTCATAATAGTGTTAGGGGTTTTCTTGTTGCTGTCATGATTGTCCTTCCCTAACACTTTGCAAATTGCCTCTAGTTCTTCACCTAGAGTTGGAGCTATGTAAAACATCTCTCTTCCATGTGGGTACGTATAAGAAAGACATTGTCATTATGCAGGTACTATCTAGCCCACCATACTGTTGAGATTTTATGTAAGCAGCATAGTATCATAGTCATGTCTAGAAGTCACTATCTCAAAGCAAGCATCCTGGGTCTCTGGCTTTAATAATCAAACTTCCCCTCACTAATATTCCCTTAATACTAAATATAGTGATTTCACTGGTGCTGATGTTTGTTTCTACTGTTTTAGGGGGCTTGTCACCCAGCTCCCAAATAAATCACACAAGGAGGCTTATTCTTACTTATAAATGTCAGCCTTAGCTTGGCTTGTTTTTTTGTTTTTTTTTTTTTTGTTTTTTTCTTTTTGCAAGCTGTCCTTAACTTTAAATTATTCCATCTACCTTTTGTCTCTGGGCTTTTCCCATCTCTTTCTTCTGTAAATCTCACTCTTACTCAGTTGGCTTGCTGTGTAGCTGGATGGCTGGCCTCTAGAGTCCTCTTCCTTCTCTGGGTACTTCTACTCTGTCCTCCCAGATTTTTCCTACTATATATTTTCTATATATTCTGCCAGCCCTGTCTATCCTTTCTCCTGCCTTGCTATTGGCCATTCTGTTCTTTATTAGACCACCAACTGTTTTAGACAGGCACAGTAACACAGCTTCACAGAGTGAAACAAATGTAACATAAACAAATGTAATGCATGTTAAAATAATATTCTACAATACACTGAAATTTCTTCTTTTGAGAATTCACTGTTTAGTTCCATGACATAATTTTTAAGTGAGTTATGTGCTTTCTTGATGTTCAGCGTTTTTTTTTTTTTCTTTTTTCTTTTTTTTTTGGGGGGGGGGGTTGTTTAATTGTTTGACTGTATGTGTGTATGTTTTAACATTTTATACTGGTAACGTGATTAATGTGTTCATCAGCTGTAGAATTTGATGTCGGGGTCTTTGATGCATAGAAGAATATCATCTGCACATAAGGACACTTTGACTTTTTCCTTTCCTATTTGTATTTACTTTAACTTCGCCATCTGTCTTACTGCAGTAGCTAGGACTTCAAGAATTGTATTGAATGGGAATTAAGATAGTGGACATCGGTGTCTTGTTTTAAATGCCATAGGAAACTATTTGAGCTTCTTGGTGTTTATCACGATGTTGGCTGTGGGTGTTTTTTTTTTTTTTTTTTGCCTTTAGCATTTTGAGATATGTTCCATGTATACTCACATTTTCTAGGACTTTAACCATGAATCAGGGTTGGATTTTGTCAAAAGCCTTTTCTGCAAATAATGAGATAACCATGGGGTTTATGTCCTTGAGTCTATTTATATGATAGATTGCAAATATTGATTTCTTCACGGGAAATTATCCTTGCATCCCTGGAATGAAACCAACTTGATCATAGTGGAGGATTTTTTTAAAAAAATAATATAACCTTGAAATCATTTTGCAAGTATTCTATAATGGAGGATTTTTGCCTTTATGGTCACCAGAGCTATTGTCTTATATAGTTGTGTGTGTGTGTGTGTGTGTGTGTGTGTGTGTGTGTGTGTGTGTAATATTTAGTAATACACTTTTATATATTTATATTTAACTAAATATAGCCTGTTCATTCTATGTAATTTACTTGTTTAGGCCTGAGCATTGCATGTTGGATAACCAATTGATGTGCTCTTCTCTCATTGAGACTATTTCCCCTGTTCTCAGTATTCCTTAGTTGCCTATATTTCTTTGTGTAGGGCTGAGGCTTAAGAGGCCTCAACTTTTTCATGTAGGCACTTAGTAACATAAACTTTACCCTTGGGAGTGTTTGATATGTTGTTATGTTGCATTTTTGTGTTTTGTATTATGACTGTTTGAGATGTGAATGTGTGGCATTTTCATTATTATTCAATTGCAGGAATTATTTGGTTTCCCTCTTGATTTCTTTTTTCACCCTATTATTCAGCAGTGTGCTATTTAATCCCCATGATCTCGCATGATTTCTGTAATTTCTATTGAAATTGGTATCCTGCTTTATTCCACTGTAGTCTGTTAGTATAAAATGTATCATTTCAATTTCTCTATGATAGTTTAGACTTGCTTTTTGTCCTTTTATGTCATGGAATTTGAAAAAATAATTAAGGGCTGCTCAGAAGAATATTTATTTCTATTGTTTGGGTTGAATACAATGCTAGAAGAATATTTATTTCTATTGTTTGGGTTGAATACAATCCTGATGTCTATTAGGCCCATTTGATTTATGATGTCATTCAACTCCAATATTTCTCAATTTAGTTTTATATAAGTGACAAGTCTCTTAGTGAGAGTGGGATTACCCACCATAATTGTTTTGGGGTTCTCCTCTGGTCTCAGGTGTAACAGCATTCTTTCATACAATTTATTCCAACTGTGCTTGGTACATACAGGTTAAGAACTGTGATATTCTCTTGTTTAATTTTTCCATTAATGAGTTCAAAGTATCCCTTTTTTATATTTCCTGATGAGTTTTATCTTAAAGTTTAACTAAATAAAAACAAATATTAGTGTAGCTTTACCTGCCAGTTTCTTAGTTATATTTGTTATGAATACAATTTTCTATCCCTAAGTTAGTATCAATCCTTAATAGTAAGGTTTGTTTCATGAAGAGAAGTGATTGACCTTCTTACTTTTTGTTACTTTTTCCCAATATCACTTTTAGCTCTATAGAGGTAATATCCTCTTATGCATTTACTTTATATCATCCAGATAATTACAAATACTGGTAAATATACCTAATATCCATTTGTAAATTTTTTAAGAAGTAAGTTTTCAATTTTTTGTCCATTCTTTAAAATGGCCATTTTACTCAAATTTCTTGTAAATTGTGGCTGTTAAACTGCATTTTCTATGTTAAACTGTGTTTTATGTGTTGGTTAGTTTTCTGTTGCTATAACACATTACCAAAACTCATCAATTTACAAAGAAAAGAGATTGACTCATTATATTTTGGAGGTTTCTAATTGTGTTTACTTGCTGCAAAGGTACAATGTTAAGCAGAATGTTTAAGGTAGAAATTTCTGCTGCAGGAGCTAACGAGCGAGAAACAAAGGGTCAGGGACCCATCTGTCCTCTCACACAGTAAAAAGTTACTTCTGGGTATGATATTTCAAAGTTCTAGTCTTTCCCAATAGTGTTGTAGTATGACAATCATTTCTGAATTCATGGGATATTAAGGGGTTGCTTATCTAAAGCAGAGTTGTCTGAATTTGAAGGTAATGAAATATCATTTCCCAGGGGAATGTCTTAGAGCATTTCTCCCATTTTTTGTTTGTTGATTTGCTTGCCTGTTTTGTAAATCTTAGTCCTAAATTTAAGTTCTAGCTCCTTTTGGTTTAATATTGGTAAGTTAAAAAAAATCCCTGTGTGGTCAATATGAGTTTTCTTAACACAACTTTACCTTTCCCCTAATGTATGTCCTTGATTCCTGTGTCAAAATCAATCATCTAAATCCATGATGCTATTTCTGTTATTTTCCATTGATTTATGTGCTATTTCATGTCAGCACCATAGAGTTTTAGTGATTTTAGTTTTATACTGTTTTCAAAGTCAGCTCTGTCTCATTATCTGGGTTACATTATCTGAAATAGAGAGTGTTAATAAAAATGGCTTTTGAACAAATGTAACCCTTTTTTGAGATATAGCACCAAATAATCCTTTTATGTACTCATGATATAAAACACTGGACATTTGCTCAGCCTGAGTGAAGGGAGGAGAGGACTGGACCTGCCTCGACTCAATCTATCAAGCTCAGCTGAATCCCCAGGGGAGTCCTTGTCCTGTAAGATATGGGAATGGGGGTGAATTGGAGGAAGCATGGGGTGGGGTGGGAAAAGGGAGGACAGGGGAATCTGTGGATGATGTGTACAATTAAATTCAATTATAAAATTAAAATAACAATAAAAAGATATAATTGTGTATCAAGTTGACAATGGAAAAAAAAACAAAAAACAAAAACACTGGACACTCTTGTTTATATTTGTAACTTCCTACTTTTTTCCGTTATCTTATAGTAAAACTATCTTCATTTAAAAAAGTTAGCTTTAATCATACTGAGTTAAACTGATTTTTTTTTCAATGACTAAATATTGTTTTAGTGTTTCAAAAGAGAAAATGAATTGGGCTAAAAAATGGAAATTCTGTGTGTGTGTGTGTGTGTGTGTGTGTGTGTGTGTGTGTACGTGTGCTTTCAATTTGACTGATACCTTACATGACAAAAGACATGATTAAGTTAACTATTTAGAGTGTAAGTTTATCTTTGATTAGATAATTATATACTGAGTGACATAATTGGTTTTGTCCTTACAATGTGACTGTGGGAGATTAGACAGACACCTTAGAGGGAGAAGGGAACATGAAGAAGATGGTCATGATTTTACTGATGTGGCCACATAAAGAGAAACATCAAATTATATAATAGTTTAAGAAAGCCAAGAAGAAATGCAATTTTGCTTCACTTTTATTTCAGGTATTTTTTCTCCAGAATATAAGAGAACAATTGTCTTTTGTTTTAATTGATTGGTATTTATTACTAGGTTATAGCCACTCTCAAGAAGGAATATAGATGTTAAATAAAATCTCCCTTAGTGGTACTTTTGAAATTATGTAATCAAATAATGTATTGATTGATTGCTTTCCTGTCAACTTGACAGGAACTAGTATGATATGGGCAAAGGTACCTCAATTGAGAAAATGTTCTTATCGGTTTGGCCTGTAATCCAGCCTATGTGATATTTCCTTTGTTAATGATTGCAATGGTAGGTCCCAGCCAATTGTGGGCAGTGTCATCCCTGAGCAAGTGGTCTTAGATTGTGTAATAAAGCAAGTTAGTAACAGTGTTCCTCCATGATCTCAGCTGTGTGCCTTCCTCCAGGATCCTGCCTTAATTTCCAATCCTGATGGATTTTCTTTACTGTTGGATTGTAATCAGGATATGTTAACCAAATAAACCTTCTTTTTCTAAAGTAACTTTGGCTATGCTGTGTAGACAAATTTCTAAATGGTCTTATGAAATAAAAAACACTGAGCCATATATAGGTGTAGATGTAACCAACCGTCTTATTAAATAAGAAACACAGAAACAATGTAAAAGAGAAAGCCGAGAGGTCAGAGCTCAGAGCTAAAATCTCACCCTTCCTCCTGCTGTCCCAGCTTCGCGAAAAGAGACCTACTTCCTCTCGGTTCGTATTTTTAAAGTATGTTGTTCTGCCTTCTCATTGGTTGTAAACCCAAACACATGACTGCCTCGTCACTGTCTGAATGTACAGCCCCCTAGGTCTTAAAGACATATGTCTCCAATGCTGGCTGTATCCCTGAACACACAGAGATCTTATGGGATTAAAGGCGTGTGCCACCACCGCCACACTCTTGCTATGGCTCTAATAGCTCTGACCCTGAACACACAGATATCTTATGGGATTAAAGGCGTGTGCCACCACCGCCACACTCTTGCTATGGCTCTAATAGCTCTGACCCCCAGACAACTTTATTTATTAACATACAATCAAATTAATATTTCAGTACAAATCAAAATAATATTTCAATACAATTAGATTACCACCACATTTCCCCTTTTCTATTTTAATAAAAAGAAAAAAAGCAAAAGGTTATGACTAACAAAAGAAAAACTATATACAAAAGTACAATAACTATATACAATATATACAAGTAATAAATACCTAAACAGGTATTTGACGAATCAGAGAAAATAATTCCATTATCTATCCTATTTTGATAATTCCAAGATGTATCTAATGTACTTTCTATCCTAATTAATTTTCAACTATAACTAACTAATCTTCAACCATAACTAACTAATCTTCAACTCCCTCAGAGACCCAAGAAGGGAATAATATTAGCTAACAAAAATAAAAACAGGAAGTGCATGCAAGCAACTTCCAAAAAATTTTGTGAGTTGACAGAAACAGCCAGCTGCCTGGGCAGTCACCTGAGGTTTCTCCGCAGTGTTGGGGCATCATCTTCAGCCTATAGGCTTAGTGTATCTGACAGACTCATTTGTGAAGTAGGATGTACACAAGGTCAACAGTTCAACCTCACATTGGGTGAGAGCAGTCCACGTACCAGAAACACCTGAATTCCACTAGTGTCCTGTCATGATTCAGGATTTTAAATTCTGGAAATTGTTGACAGTTTTTTAATTCAGCTGTCCATTCTTCTTGGTTGTGTATATATGGCTTCATCTCAGCATCCCCTTCTTCTCCACATCCCTCTATTAAATGCCAGTCTACTTTTGAGAGGCATGAGCTTTCAGCTGCTGTTCCATTGTACAACAGAATCCATCGGCCCTCTGCCTGTTAAGCTGCCTTCGAAGAAAAGGGCACCGTACCTTTTCTGGATGCGAAGGCCACTTCAGGGATGGGGCCATATTGTCCTGGCCTCAGAAGATGCCTTTTGATAAAGCCATAACCACACTTGTTTTGGCAAGAATCAGTAGTCCCTTGTTTCGTGATCTGTCTGTCCATTTTGTCCTGTTGATTCGAGGATACTTTGTTGTCCAGTGGCTAACTTTTGCCAGAATGAAAGTTGACTCCATATGCAGTTTCTTCAATGCCCATATTTTCTCTAAAGTAGATTGGTACTGCCAGGAGCCGACATGTCTCAAAAAAGAAAAATTTTCTAAGTTATTAAAACATTTTAAATGCCATATTCTGTAGATCTCTGAAGGGTTTGAAGATGACCTGTCTAAAACATCTCTGCTCAATTTTTAAAACATATCTAATATGACTACAAGTTCTATGATAATGTCTAACTACTAGCTTTCATTTCTTTATATCCTAATAGTTGATAATAATAACATTCAAGGATCAGAAATTTGCATTACATTGTTAAATGGATGGAATAAATACAATTAGAAATATACATATAGCATTTTCTAACAATATCAGTTTCAAATTTGTGTACAATATAAAACAATTCAATCCAATGTAAAGTATTTTAAACTAGTAATTGTCTTTTTCTTTTCTTTTTTTCTCTCTTTTTTTTTTTTAAACAAGAACTTTAAATCTAATCTCCTTTGCTTAGCCTTTTTCCTAACCCTTGACAATAACTTGTAACCAACCCCCCTAAATACTGAAAATTATCCCAGACCCAAAACCCATTAAAAAGACTAAAAAACCACCCGCCCCACACCACCTCTTTGGGAATGTGGGCGTCGTATTCTTAAAATTGCTTCCTGCTGGGTATGGGCGAAGTTTTCTTTATCCTGAAAGAAAAATTTTAGGTTAATTGTCAAATTCTAGGAGAGGTAACTATATCCTTCATTATCCAGTCTGTGTATAATGCCAAAGTTGAGGGTTTATCTCAAGTCCTTATTCAAGTAGTCTTTGAGACTGGATCATCTCAGCTAGTCATCTCAAATTTGCTCTGAGCACCTTGTAGTTCAAAGCTGATCTATGGATGATGTTTGTCAGCTTAATGATATTATTATTGTCCACGTGGAATTGTTGTTGTTGTGGGGCCCCATCTTCTTTCTGGAGACTTCAGTTGATGTTAGGCCTGGCCATGATTTCCTGCAGAAAACTGATAAGAGACTCGAACACAAAAACATATATATGCAGCTAGCCTTTTTTCTATAATTAGTTAGTACTCTATGTGACCATTCATATCTTAGCAAAGTTTAAAATGTATATATATATATTAATCTTGTAAATTTTGATATAAAATTTATACTTTGAGAAAAGTTTAAAGAATCAGAATAGAATCAAAGAGTTGAGATTAGTAATAGAATAGTCCCTTAATTAATTTTGCTTTTGTCCTGTACCATAGCAGAAATGGCTCTTATTCTGGCATGATACAGGGAGTTTGCATTTTCCTTTTAACAACATGCTTGATTTTAAAGAAGGAGAGAGCCATTCTCCAACTCCAAAGTCAGCTTTAAATTTTAATTGAACTGGGACTGTTAGAAGACCAATAGTGTTAAATCTTTAGAGAAAAGCAGAAACAAACATTTAGGAAGACATAAAATTTTTTTTTAGATAATATATACCCATACACCGTTTCACTCTGTTTCTTGGGATAGATGATTTGTCCCTTTTCTTCAGTTGTCTCATTTGTCCAGTGTTCTTCAGATTCCTTAACCTTCATTCTCCTAAAAGACAAAAACAAAAACCTTTCCCCAAGACTAATTTTGGGCATGTTCCTTTTTGGCAAGTTATTATCTGATTAAATGAAAAGGCATGTGTTATTGATACAAGTTAGTTTAAATTGGATGTTCATGCTGGTTGATGAACTATCACCTCCTCTAATTAAGAGGTCTCTCTTGTTCAAATCGAACCTTTATCAATTTTGATGGTACCCACAGCTTATCTTCTCCTGTAGAAACAAAAGCAAAACCACGTCCCCAATGTAATACATACCCTGGTTTCCATTCTGAGGTCAGCACATCCTTAAAGTATATAGGCTGATTTAATTCTGTAGTTTTTTCTATTATCCAATGTCTCTCTGCAGCTGTTGTTCCTTTCTCATTGGCATTCAGAAAATTCAAAGTTAGAAGAGCATTATGCAGTCTATTTCTGGGGGTTTTTGTTACCCATTTCTGTTTATTTAGCATATCCTTTAGAGTTCTGTTTGATCTTTCTATAACTGCTTGACCTGTAGGATTATGTGGTATGCCTGTAATATGCTTTATATTGTAATAAGCAAAAAACTGTTTCATTTTAACAGAGACATATGATGGAGCATTGTCAGTTTTGATTTGTGCAGGTATACCCATGATGGCCATAACTTCTAGCAAATGAGTGATTACAGAATCAGCTTTTTCAGAACTCAAAGCAGTTGCCCATTGAAATCCTGAATAAGTATCGATAGTGTGGTGTACATATTTCAATTTTCCAAATTCTGCAAAGTGAAACACGTCCATCTGCCAGATTTCATTTCTCTGAGTACCCTTTGGGTTACATCCTGCTGGTAATGGCGTCTGATTGTAGAAGGAACAAGTAGGACATTTCTTTATTATTTCTTTGGCTTGTTGCCAGGTTATGGAAAAATCCTTTTTTAAACCTTAACTATTAACGTGATGTTTTTTATGAAATTCTGAGGCCTCCAGCACATTTCCTATCAATAATTTATCAATCTCTTCATTGCCTTGTGCTAGAGGGCCTGGCAGACCAGTATGGGATCGAATGTGAGTTATATATAAAGGATGATTCCTTTTCCTGATTGTATCTTGTAATTGAATAAATAGTGAAGTTAATTCTGAAGCATCAGGGATAAATTCTGCAGTCTCAATATGTAACACCACTCTTTCAGCATACTGAGAGTCAGTTACTATGTTGAGAGGTTCTGAAAAATCCATTAATACCAACAGAATAGCATACAATTCTGATTTTTGCACTGAATTATACGGACTTTGAACCACTTTACTTAAATTTTCTGATTTGTAACCTGCCTTTCCTTCTTTGTTGGCATCTGTATAAAATGTACGAACTCCAGATATGGGTTTTTGCCGTACAATTCGAGGCAAGATCCATTCAGCTCTCTTTATAAGATCAATTCTATTGCTTTTGGGATATTTGCTGTTAATTTCTCCCAAAAAATTACTGCAAGCTCTTTGCCAAGGTTCACTTTCTGTCCATAATTTTTCAATGTCCTCCTTAGTTAATGGTACGACAATTTCTGCTGGGTCTATGCCTGCTAATTGACGAAGTCTCAATTTTCCTTTGTAAATCAAGTCAGAGATTTTTTCCACATAAGTTTTTAATTTTTTATTTGGTTTATTTGGTAAAAATATCCATTCCAATATAATATCTTCCCTCTGCATTAATATTCCAGTAGGAGAACGCCTAGAAGGTAAGATAACCAAAATGCAATCCAGCTTTGGATCAATACGATTCACGTGTCCTTCATGCACTTTCTTTTCTACCAATGCTAATTCTTTCTCAGCTTCAGGTGATAATTCTCTTGGACTATTTAAGTCCTTGTCACCTTCTAAGGTTTTGAACAAATTAGTCAGTTCATCATTTTTTACCCCAACAATAGTTCGTAGATGAGAAATATCTCCAAATAATCTTTGAAAGTCATTAAGAGTCTGTAGTCTATCTCTCCGAATTTGCACCTTTTGGGGTCTAATTTTTTGTAGCTCTATTTTATATCCTAAATAATTAATAGAATCTCCTCTTTGTATCTTTTCAGGAGCAATTTGTAATCCCCAGCGAGGCAAAATTTTCTTTACTTCTTCAAACATTATTTCTAAAGTATCTGCATTTGAGTCAGCTAGTAAAATATCGTCCATATAATGATAAATTATAGATTTAGGAAATTTTTTACGTATCACTTCCAATGGCTGTTGTACAAAATATTGGCACAGAGTTGGGCTATTCAACATTCCCTGTGGGAGGACCCTCCATTGAAATCTTTTAACCGGTTGAGAATTATTATAAGTAGGCACTGTAAAAGCAAATCTTTCTCTGTCTTTTTCTTGTAAGGGTATTGAAAAGAAACAGTCTTTTAAATCAATAACTATGAGAGGCCATCCTTTTGGTAACAGAGTAGGCAAAGGCATCCCAGATTGTAGAGAACCCATTGGCTGAATTACTTTGTTAATTGCCCTAAGGTCTGTTACCATTCTCCATTTACCAGATTTCTTTTTAATAACAAATACAGGAGAATTCCAAGGGCTGGTTGATTCTTCAATATGCTGAGCATTTAACTGTTCTTCTACCAGCTCTTCTAAAGCCTGGAGTTTCTCTGTTGTTAAAGGCCATTGCTGGACCCATACAGGCTTGTCTGTTAACCATTTTAAAGGTAGAGCTGTTGGAGTCTTTGGAAGATCATCAGTTATTGTGCCCTGTTCTTGTATAATATGGATGGCTGGTGACCACTCATTAGAACAATATCTTCTAATATTTCTCTCAGTAACATGTGCTAGTTTATGATTTGTTTCTGAGATTGGAGGGATGTTAATCTGAGTATTCCATTGTTGCAACAAGTCTCGACCCCACAGGTTCATAGTTATGTTAGCCACATATGGTTTTAATTTTCCTCTCTGTCCTTCTGGACCTATACATTCGAGCCATCTTGCACTCTGTTTCACCTGAGATAATGTCCCAATTCCTAACAGTTGAACGTTTACCTCCTGAAGAGGCCAAGTTGGATGCCAAAATTCTGGTGCAATTATGGTAACGTCCGCACCTGTGTCTACCAGACCAGACAACAAAACACCATTTATTTTTATTGTTAATTTTGGTCTTTGTTCATTAATAGAAGTTTGCCAAAAAATTTTCTTTATGTTTTCTCCTGAATTTTCTATTCTCTCTGTTTCATCATTCTGACCAGCATGATTTATTCCAAAAGGCATTTGGTTATTTAATCGCTCTCCAGAGCAGGCATTTCCTCTATGGCTGCCGGAAAGGTTTGAACTGGATTTGCACTGGGGGCCTGCCTGAGGCCCCTCTGGGAGTTTCCCGAAGACTGAGGCAAAGGATTACCCTGTCTGTCCTTTGTTGATCTACATTCGTTGGTCCAGTGTTTTCCCTTACCACACCTTCTGCATACTCCAGAAGGAAGGGGCATTCTGTTGCCATTGTTCCTTGAAGAAACATTGTTTCTGGAAATGACCTGTCTACAGTCCCTTTTCAAATGTCCTTGCTTTCCACATCCAAAACATCTAACACTCCTCAAACCTTTTGAAATTACTTCTCCTACCCATGTATCATCATGCTCATCAGCTTCAACATTAATTGTTTCTCTAATCCAATCTTCCATAGGTGCAGATCTTGCCCTTAATGGCCTGATTATTCTTTTGCATGCTGCATTCGCATTCTCAAAGGCCAAAGATTCAATTATTGCCTTACCAGCTTCTGAATCCGAGACCGTTCTCTTTACTGCTGAAGCCAGTCTTTGTAAAAAATCTGTAAAAGACTCTTTTGGGCCTTGCTTCACCTTTGTAAATGACTCAGATTTTTTTCCTGGTTCCTCAACTTTGTCCCATGCATTCGACATAAAATTAGGGTTTGGACATCATATAAACATTGTGCTTGTGCTGAAGCATATTGGCCTTCGCCCATAAGCTGATCCTGGCAAACTTGTACTCCTTTATCCCTCCATTGTTTTTCTATGTTTTTAGCCTCCTCCTTAAACCAAGTCAGAAACTGAAGTCTCTGGCTGGGTTCCAGAACACCTTGTGCGAGGTCCCGCCAGTCCTGAGGTACTATCCTATTATATGTTGACCAAGTGTTTAACATTTGCTTTACATATGGGGAATGCATGCCATAAGATACTATTGCCTCCTTAAACCTTTTTAAATCCAACATTTCAATTGGAGCCCAAGTATTTTGTGTAGCCATTTGATCAGGCATCTGCTGTACTGTTACAGGATAAATTAAGGGTGACTGTGTGAAAACAGGCTTTCTTTCTGCAACCTTATGATCCCGACTTGAAACAACTTCACTGTTAATTTCTTCTGTCTGAATTTTTACAGGTTTAACAAGTTCTTCTAACGCTGTTATCCTGGCACTTAAATTGACTATCTTTTTAAATATTAAAATGTGGATTATTATAGTGATGAAGTGCATAATTCCACCAATACTAATATTATATAGTTGTTCCATTGCCAGACTGCCTAAAATTTCGAACAAAAACCAATTTTCTTCCAATGTACACATAAAACCCATTTGTTTTTTAATGTGGAAAAAAATTCTCGTTTAGATAGTTTCCTTTAAAATATCTGATATATTATGACTTACCAAATCTGCGTAGAACAGTAGAAATCCGAGGGGATTTTCAAAGCAGCCACCTAGTGTCCCAGGTGTAAATCCAGAGAGAGAGAGAGAGAGAGAGAGAGAGAGAGAGAGAGAGAGAGAGAGGAAAGAGAGAACGCACAAGAAAGCGTAGCCGGCTAAAGCTTAAATGCAGCCACGTGTTCCCTCTTGTGCCGAGTCAAGGCTTGGGTCTGGCTTCCTTAAGCTCCGACCACGTGCGTTGGCTTTACAGGGCCCTGTTCGGCAGGGCAGGTCTGAGTTGTTTGTAGCACCGGCTTTAGGCAAGCTGCTCACAGACCTAGGCCCGGGCTAGAAGTTGCTACCCGGACTAGGACGCCGGCAGCTCGGACTAAGAAGCCGATCGCCGCCGGCCGCCGTGTGCCGCCGCTGCCGCTGCCGCCGCAGGCCGCCTGCCGCCCTTGCGGGAAAGGGACCTGCCGCCAAGCCAAGCAGTTTTTAATGGATTCTTGTCACGTTGGGCGCCAGATGTAGATGTAACCAACCGTCTTATTAAATAAGAAACACAGAAACAATGTAAAAGAGAAAGCCGAGAGGTCAGAGCTCAGAGCTAAAATCTCACCCTTCCTCCTGCTGTCCCAGCTTCGCGAAAAGAGACCTACTTCCTCTCGGTTCGTATTTTTAAAGTATGTTGTTCTGCCTTCTCATTGGTTGTAAACCCAAACACATGACTGCCTCGTCACTGTCTGAATGTACAGCCCCCTAGGTCTTAAAGACATATGTCTCCAATGCTGGCTGTATCCCTGAACACACAGAGATCTTATGGGATTAAAGGCGTGTGCCACCACCGCCACACTCTTGCTATGGCTCTAATAGTTCTGACCCTGAACACACAGATATCTTATGGGATTAAAGGCGTGTGCCACCACCGCCACACTCTTGCTATGGCTCTAATAGCTCTGACCCCCAGACAACTTTATTTATTAACATACAATCAAATTAATATTTCAGTACAAATCAAAATAATATTTCAATACAATTAGATTACCACCACATATAGGGGTGAAAGCCTTAGAGATCAGGGAAACAGGAATAGTCACTAGATAACCTTACCTCACCAACACTGCAGCTTCCAAATGAGAGCTACTTCCTGTGTTACCTGTGACTTTATTGCCTTGCTGTTTTGCCCTCTCTTTGGCTATCTTAGCCCAGCTACCTCACTTCCTTGTCACTGCCTGTACAGACCTCCAGGTCTCTATGGTTTGTGCTAGGATTAAAGGTGTGTGTCACCATGCTAGGCTCTGTTCCCTAGTATGACCTTGAACACACAGAGACCCTGTTTGCTAAGTGATTGGATTAAAGGCATGTGCTACCACACCTGACTTCTACATTTACATAAAATGGCTTGCTAATTTCCTCTGATCTCCAGGCAAACTTTATTAAAGCACAAATAAAATATCACCCCCCCAAAAAATATATCAGCACATTGGTGTCATACAAGAGCACTGAAAAGAAAAGTTATACATATATCTTTTAAAATCTACAACAGGTTGGAATAAATTTACAGAATAAATGATCAGTGGTTGTGTAATCAGAGTACATATAGAGTTGTCTCTCCTAACACAATGAGAATAGGTATCCATTAGTAGAAAATAATTCCTCTCTCATCTATTTGTAAGATTTAAATTATGAACATCTATCTCATAATAGAAATAACCTGATGTATTCATTGCATCATTGAAATATAAGGTTCTATCTTTAGCTTTTGAAAATTCAGAATATTAAAACCTAAAATTAAATGACTTCAAGCATGAGGAATTTTACTTAATACTACCCTGTAAAAGTTACTTAGATGAGATATCTCAAATGATTGCAACATATGTTTACTACTTATGTCTGTTAATAATTCCAAGGGTTTGCTAAGTTTGTTTTTTTTTTCTCCTGAGATTTTAGGGCATAGATTACTATTTATAATTCTATTTATTACCCCTTGCATTTGGCTTGCTTTCCTCAAACTTAACAAACTTAAACATACTCAAAATATGGCCTGCTTACTAGAATGCTTTAGAATTTTACTTTGTTCACAGTTTTGTCCTAATACACATGAAGAAAGATTTGAAACCGGCCAAGGTCAATCTATTGAAAATGAACAGGAATCTACTCCCTTCTGTATCAGACTGTCAAGCAGCCTGCACATGACTCAGTAAGACAGGTCAATCTTCCTTGATATCCATTTGCCCTTGAGCCCTTTCACTTCATCTGTCAGACTTCTCTCAATGGAAACAAGTCCCATTCATTTTTAATCAGTTGATATTGCTTCCCTCATTGATGGTCATCTAACACTTCGACTGACTACGTGGAAGGCTCAGGAGACACTTCTGCATTCACTCTACTTTTTAAATCTTTCAAAGCATTATCAAGGGGGAAAAAAAGTACCTGCATTTTCCATGGTCCAGCTCATTCCATATTTTTGTGCAGTAACTAAAGTGAATTTCAAGATTAGAAAGCATAAGTATAATACATCATGTGTAGAGATTGCTCTGTGAGTCAAGGAAATTTCTGAGCACAAAAGGTTGCTTGTCTTGTGAAAGGTTAGTTACACATAGATGGCTTATGTAACTCCCTGGCTACAGCTTAATGCACTGAGAAATAAAGCAGAGAACAGCAGTTTGCTGCTTTTTTTGTAACTCTTCAAAGAGAGTTTTATGGGTTCACTTTGACTTCATATTTATTCATTTTAAAAATGGGTCAATATCATCCAAAACATTCATTATTATTTCATATAATTTTATTGAAGTATGTATATAAATCTATGTACCTATTACATTTTTTCATTTACTGGTTTAATAAGAGATCAAATATCATTAAAATTACTTTAAGCAAAATAATAAGAACACATAACAAAAATTAGAAAATATAAGCTTTGGTCATGATTAAATAATATAAGAAAAATCATGGGAAGATAAAATTCTCTCATTAGCTCTCTCTCTCACTGTCTTACTTCATATATGAACAGTTACATATCTACAGAAATTAACAGGAGGTTTTATTATTCTTCATTATGGCTTATAGAATTCACTGAAATATTAAAATTGTTATTTTCACATCATGGTAAAGAGTAACATTTCAGAAGAGGAAAATACCAGTGTAATCTATGCTTGTTAACATTTAAAATGTTCTAAACATGTTTTCATTTCTATATATATTACTTCAAATTTTCTCAAATTGTATCCTTAATTTGCAAATCTACTCATTTCTCTTTTCACTCAATTGATCATATTACATAATATAGGGATTCGAGCACAGAAAATTGGAACTCAATTTATTCATAGAAAATCTTGAAATGTCCTTTAATATGTAACTGTCATCTATTTTCTCCTTAATATTACCACAGTATATGAGTGTCTTATGTGTCTTCAAACTGCTCTGAGTTCTTGTAAAACACAGATTACAAGTTCCTGGTTGAGTTGAGATTAAAATTAGCATATTTATCAAGTTCTTTTTCATTTTTCCAGGCCATAAAGAAATGGTATGTTACCTTTATATTATTATAATTATCATTATAATTTAATTATTATTATAATAATATTATTATAATATTATATAATAATTATATAATAATTTTCATAGGGATGATTAAAATAAATCTTAAATCTCCAAAAACCTTCATTAGTGTTATTGATAAAACATCACAGGCAAAAATTATTTGAATGAGTTCAAAACTATACACATTCTTAGATGAAAAGTAAAGCATTTATTACAAGGTAAGTTATTTATATTTAATTTTCCTAGGAAAACTTTCTCTTTATTATCATACTGCTGTCATTGCTTTGTTTTTATCATTTCCTGATTGTCATATATTAGTCTGTGTTACAGAATGCTCGAAAGAATTTCCAGAGCAAGGCAGATGTCTGGAGGGAAACTGTGGACATTTCACAAGTGTGAGGATCTGAGTTATGAGGTTCTGCAAACATACCATGTGGTGATTAATGGACCTGTAGTTGCAGAAGTAGGGGACAGAGACAGTTGAATTCCCAGCATTCCCTAGCCAAAGAGTCTAGCAAAATTGTAAGCTCTAGATTCCATGAAAAATCCTGTCTCCAAAACTAATTTGGAGGGTGATAAAAAATAAATGAATAAAAGATACCCAATATCAATTTCTGCCATCTGCACACCTCAATGAAGATGAATGAATCCCACACATGAATGCTCTTGCATGGACTCCACACACACAAACACTTACAAACTTCATGTACATGAACATCTTTAAGCATCCTCCATTACTTTTTCACGATGAGTTTAATTTAAAAGAGCTAACAATTTTCTCGATGTAAAAACACCAAAGTACTTCTGTATCTTGCTTTTTAAAAGTAAATCTTTGTATATTTTGTCATTACTACAATATTAAAAAATTAAATCATTGGAGGCAAATTTCGGCTTCTAATTTCAAAGGAAATAGTGACTTCCCCATTCTCATTATGAAATAGTGGCACAGATCTCTGATTTTTTTCACTGTTGAAAATACACTAAGCAAGGTAACTAAAATTATTTCATTTTATTGGAATTGTTGTTTTCCTTTAATTGATGATACTACAAACTTCCTCATGGCCAAATAATCTGTCACAGTCATAACTGCTAAGCATGAAGCATTGCTGCCACATACAGTAGTCATCAATGGATTGTTTCTGAGGTAATGAGCCAGTTAATGAGATGATAGCCCAATATTTGGAAAAGACTATGGAGAAGACAATTAATAGAATAATCACAACTTGCCTAATGACTCATGCTTATATATTAGAGATGAACAAGTATATTCAGTGACTACTCTTGCTCTAATTATAGACATTTAATTACAAAATATAGTAAGAAGACAGTAAATGCATACAATACGGAGCTATGAGGTATTCTTTTATTATATACATTTACTTGTCATGTGTACTTGACCTGTTATAGTTTATTACAACTTTTCCATCTCTTTAAAGATATGACTCTTAAAAGTTATTTTTGGTTCCATTTTTAATGGGCTGGAAACAGGACATTTGATGTTTATTTTTAGTATTTTACTTCAAAATTAATATTTTTAAAATTTTATTTATTTATTTATATGTATGCATATGTATGTAAGTCTGTACTACTGCATACATGTGGTGATCAGAGGACACCTTACCAAAATCTGTTGCTTCCTTGCAACCTTGAGTGCTAGGGACTAAATCTAGGTCTTCAGACTTGTCAGCCAACACATTTGAATGTTGGGCTATCACCCCAGCGGTAGTAATATTTTCTGTGTGTGGTGTTAAAGACCTTTCTTTCTTTTGCATATCATATTTTATTTTATTTGTACGTGTATCTTGGGGATGGTGTGTGTATGTCCCATGTGTCACTCTGTACTTGTGTAGGTCAGAGGGCAATTTCCTGGAGTTGATTATTTGCCTCCATGACGTGCATTTGTTTTAGAACACTATTCCTGGAGAGATACAAAAAAGCATGCTCACTGCAGATAGTGAACTGATGACAGAGCAATGTAAGGATACCATCAAAATCCAAATTGGTAGACCAATGAGTTCTCCTGGCGAGAACGACAGGAATTTGGGTGAAGGGTTACTTACAAATACTTAGAAATACCTCAAAAGTGCATCAGCAAAAGCCCACACCAGCATGGATGATGACGCATAAAGTTGGGAACCTGGAGCTTACTGCACAATTTCCAGGCAGCTGGACAGGTTGCAGAGTGTCCCTTCCAGGAGCCTCAGTTGTTCAGACTTAACTCTAGGTAGCTCCTCTCACCTGAGGATGTCCCTCAAAAGCCCTCGAGTGTATAATCTTGGATAGGAGAAGCCTGAAGAATCAAGTTAGTTTCAAGGACTTCCTGAATCTCTTGAGTCTTCATTTTCTTAGCTTAATTATCTCCCTTGCAAAATGGAATGTTTCATTGGGCAATCTGTGTGTCTTTCTTGGGGTCCTGTTTTTTAGGTAGCCTCCCTTGAGTTGTGAGTAGCAGTCTAGTCATTTTTGTCTTACATCCAGAATCCTCCTATGAGTGAGTACATAACATGTTTGTCTTTCTGAGTCTGGGTTACATTACTCAGGATTTTTCCTAGATCCATCAATTTGCCTGCAAATCTCATGATGTCACTGTTTTTCTCTGCTAAGTAGTATTCCATTGTGTATATGTATCACATTTTATTTATCCATTCTTCAGTTGAAGGGCATCTAGGTTGTTTCCAGGCTCTGGCTATTACAAACAATGGTGATATGAACATAGCTGAGCAAGTGGTCTTGTGGTATGATTGAGCATTCCTTGGGAATATGCCCAAGAGTGGTATAGCTGGGTCTTGGGGGAGATTGATTCCCAATTTTCTAAGAAAGTACCATATTGATTTCCAAAGTGGTTGTACAAGCTTGCATTCCCACCAGCAGTGGAGGAGAGTTCCCCTAGCACCACATCCTCTCCAGGATAAGCCATCTTCAGTGTTTTTGATCTTTGCCATTCTGACAGGTGTAAGGGGATATCTCAGAGTCGTTTTGATTTGTATTTCCTTGATGATTAGGGATGTTGAGCAATTCCTTAGATGTCTTTCAGCCATTTGAGTTTCCTTTGTTGAGAATTCTCTGTTTAGCTCTATAGCCCATTTCTTAATTGGACTTTTAGACATTTTGATGTCTAATTTCTTGAGTTCTTTATATATTCTGGATATCAGTCCTCTGTCAGATGTGGGGTTGGTGAAGATCTTTTCCCATTCTGTAGGCTGTTGCTTTGCCTTGTTGACCGTATTCTTTGCTCTACAAAAGCTTATCAGTTTCAAGAGGTCTCATTGATTGATTGTTTCTCTCAGTGTCTGTGCTACTGGTGTTATATTTAGGAAGTCATCTCCTATGCCAATGCGTTCAAGACTCCTTCCTACTTTCTCTTCTATCAGGTTCAGAGTACCTGGATTTATGCTGAGGTCTTTGATCCACTTGGACTTAAGTTTTGTGCACGGTGACAGATATGGAGCTGTTTGCAGCCTTGTGTACGTTGATATCCAGTTGTGCCAGCTCTGTTTGTTGAAGATGCTTTCTTTTTTCCATTGTAGAGTTTTGGCTTCACTTTATGATATCTTGTGTCTTAGCAAGCTTGTCTCCAAGATGAGATATTCTATCACTGAGTAAAATTCTACACAACAGAGTTCTGCAAGTCAAACTTGGGTCTTTGGGCTTGGCAACAGACCTCCCTACTCTTGAGCCATCTCACATGCCATCCTGTACTTTGTTAATATTAGTGTACGTTAGTTGTGCTTACATTAAGAACAGCACTATCCGAATTTGTTTTAACTTACAGAATTTCTACCACTCTTTCATTTCTCTGAAAGTTTTTTTCTGTGTGTGTTCCTCTGTATGTGTGCATGCTCTTGTGTGCATATGCATGTATGGAAACCAAATGAGAACATCTGATTTCTCAGAGCTAGTTATGGGTATTTGAATGATCTGAACTGTTGTTCTCTCTATTGCAAAACAAGTGCTTTTAACATCTAAGCCATCACTCTAGTGCTTGCATTATTCTTAGAAATTATTTTATTCTCAGTATGGAAGATACAAAGGGCTATTCCTAAGTTAGATGCAAATTGTATATGGCGAGATTGGAACCAGTACCTTCTGCAATTAAGAAATTCAACTACATGCAGTAAACATTTATTTAATAAGCTATTTTAAAACTATACTTATAAATTAATATGTACAGAGAATATGATGAATTTGATTCATTATCCTCTTCTACTTAGGCTAAATTGCTCTACTTTTTTTAAACACCAATAACATTTTAAAGAGTTTTAGTATTTCAAAATAATGTTTGACTTATTTTTAAAATAAATATATTTGAGTACATTTGAATGTAATTGCTTTTCATATGTGGAAATAATAATCATACTTGGTATTCCTAATACACTTGGGTGTTTTCAAATAACATATAGAAGAAAGTGTTGATTCCTGTGAGATATAATGAAATATTCTACTGACAGTGGATCTTTTTATAGATGTTTATTTATCAATGAATTAGGGAAGTAATAAAAATTACACAGAAATGGATAAACATCATCTAATAATCTTATATGTCTTTGTTAGTTAAACCCATAAGTAGATATAATAAGATATAATAAGTTGTAATTATTGTTGAACCTAAGGTCTTTGTAAATAAAGAAATCCTATCCCATTAAAAGATCTGTTGCTTGCTTTAAATGTTTTGAGACATATCAAATGCACTTCAGTACAGGTCCCAAGCTCAAGGCTTGTTTACAGGCACAAAATGGATGCTGTTATTTTTGTTGTGTGATTTTTGCTTTTCTTGGGTATATTTTTGTCTTAATGATTGTCATATTTTTAGTTTGTTAGTCATTTTTAGTTTTTTCTTGTATATTTTAAGAAAGGAGGTATCAACTATATTTGGAATTTAAAATGAACCTTAATTGATTGTACTAAATTGTCACTTGTAACTAATAAAATTGCAATTAAAATATCAAAAAATCAATGAAAATTCATTCATCAACTTATATTTATTCACTCTAATAAAATATTTTGAGTACATTAAATATTTTATTTAATTTGCAAAATGAGTCAAAGTTATTAATCCTCACGAACATCATATTAAGATTAAACTAGTATGGCAGACTTTGAGTGAAATGCTAAATGCTTTCAGTAATAGATATTATCATAATAAAATCAGCTAGAAATAAATATTCTAATTTTATTACCCTTGCTAATTCTTATAAGATTACCTCCTACGTATATATATTGAGACAACACAGAATACATGATAAGTTGTTTTCTTTTTGACTTCACCCTAATTATGGTATCTGTTTTATTATAAAACATATTAATCAATACCTAGTCTAGCTAATTTGTTTTATATTTTTACCATGTCCTTGGATTACATTCTGATCTAAAATTTATTTAGTCACATTAAGTATAAAATAATCATTTGGGTCCCATGTGCCAACCTACCCAACACCTACCACATTTGGGGTTACAGAGAGTAGAGTTACCCTATAACAACAGTTTGTACAAGGGAAGGCTAGTTCAGGTACCCTAGCACCAGGTTTCTCCATAACCCCATAATGGCTTCCTCTGTCAAAATATCTATTTCACTGTTTTCCCTCTCCTCGCCTACCCCAACTCAGCACTATCTATCCCTCATGTTCCCATCCTCCATTTCTTCCCTTCTTACCCACCCCCACCCCAGTTCACACAGGAGATCTTAACTATTTCCCCTTTCTGGGTTGATCCATATTTGTTCCTATTAGGGTTCTCCCCTTTACTTAGCTTCTCTGGGGTTGTGGATTGTAGCCTGGTTATCCTTTGCTTTTTACCTAATATCTACCTTTTAGTGAGTACATATTATGTCCTTCTGGGTCTGCGTTACCTCACTCAGGATGATATTTTCTAGTTCTATCCATTTGCCTGCAAATTTCAAGATGTCATTATTTTTTACAGCTGAGTAATACTCCATTGTATAAATGTACCACATTTTCTTTATCCATTCTTCAGTTGAGGGGCATCCAGGTTGTTTCCAGGTTCTGGCTATTATGTATAATGCTACTATGAATAAAGTTGAGCAAGTGTTCTTGTGGTATAGTTGAACATCTTTTAGGTATAGGCCCAAGAGTCCTATAGCTGGGTCTTGAGGTGGGTTGTTTCCCAATTTTCTGAGACAGTGTCATACTCATTTCCAGGCTGGCTGAACAAAAGTGCACTCCCACTAGAAGTGGAGGAGTGTACCCCTTACTCCACATATTCTCCAACATAAACTGTTATCAATGTTTTGATCATAGCTATTCTGACACATGTTAGATGGTATCTCAGAGTCATTTTGATTTGCAGTTCCCTGATTAGTAAGGATGCTGAGCAATTCCTTAAATTTCTTTTGGCCATTTGAGATTCTGTCGAGAATTCTCTGTTTAGATCTGTATCCCATTTTTAATTGGATTATTTGGTGTTTTGATGTCTAATTTCTTGAATTCTTTATATATTTTGGAGATCAGCCCTCTTTCAGATGTGGTGTTGGTGAAGAACTGTTCCCATTGAGTACATTAGGTTGCCATTTTGTCTTCTCTATCATGCTCTTTACCTTATAGAAGCTTTTCAGTTTCAGGAGGTCCCATTTATTAATTGTTGCTCTCAATGTCTGTGGCACTGGTGTTATATTTAGGAAGTGGTCTCCTGTCCCAATGCATTAAAGGCTACTTCCTACTTTCACTTCTATCTGATTCAGTGTTACTGGCTTTATGTTGAGGTCTTTGAGCCATTTGGACTTGAGTTTTGTGCATGGCAATAGATATGGATCTATGTTCATATGTGTGTGGATTAATGTCAGAATCTTCCACTCAATCCCATATATCCATGTGTCTGTTTTTATGCCAATACAAAGCTGTTTTTATTACTATAGCTCTATAGCAGCGCTTGAAGTCAGGGATGATTATGCCTCAGGAGATTGCACTGAATCTGTTTTTGGTAAGGTTGCCATTTTTATTATGCTTATCCTACCTATCCAAGAACATGGGTGATGTATCCATTTTCTGATATCCTCTTCAATTTTTTTCTTTAAAGACTTAAAGTTCTTGTCATAAAGGTCTTTTACTTGTTTAGTAAGATTTACCCAAAGATATTTTATGTTATTTGTGGCTATTGTAAAGGGTGTTACTGAAGGTGTTTATGAGCTGTAGGTGTTCCCTAGTATAATTTTTGGGATCACTTATGTCCTTCAGTAGGCTGCAAATGTGTGTTGCTCTCATTGTTATTTTTATATTTTTTTGTTTTAAAATTTTTCTTACCTTTTTACATACCAACACCTGTTCCCTCTACCTCTCCTTCTCCTGATCCCCCCCCCCACCTCCTCCCTTCCCATCTCCATCCTCTCCTCTGGTTGGATTTAAGGCTGAGTTTACAAAATTCAACCCATACCTAGGAGGATTATAGAGGCCAAGAGCCTTGGTTAAATATGTAGTGGGCTTAAGGAGAGCAACTACTGCTGTTATGTTGCTGAATGAAAATAGTATTGAGTAACAGATTAGTACTTCTTTCAATCCTCATTATAGAAAATTCTTGAGGTAGATGACAATTAACAGAGTGACACACACTAGTCAACTTATAAAATAATAGATTATGGAATTATCAGCCCTATTTCAGATATGTATATCACACCCATTCTCCCGACTCAATAATCATTGTAAGAGGGGGGCTAAAAAGTTGTAATAGCAAGAGATTGTAGATATATTCAAACAGTGTTTTCTGAACATAAAAGGGTAATTGCATATATGTACTTTCAGTAACTGTAACAATGTACATGGGCCTATACAATATCTAATCAGAAAAGTGTCAAGCATACAGAGGGGAAGTTGGGTACAAAGTCACAACCATATTTCAGGAGTTATTGGGAACTGAGGGTTGCTGGGCTAATTAAAATGAGTTTTCTTTAATTATGTGACCCCTACTGGGTATAAGAATCTCTGGGACAGTGTCTCCATCCTAAAGAATTTTTTTCAGCACAAATTGGAGTGGGTAGGTTAAAGCAATGTCAGGAAAAGGAAATTGGGAGAGTAGGGAAGTCTAGGATGATTTGGGGAAAGGAATGTTTTCAAAATGCAATGTACAAATTTCTCAAATAATTAATAAAAGATAACTTTTAGAAAAGAGCCACTTGTGATTTCAAAAGAATTCTTAGAGACTTTAAAATTTTGATTATCACAGAATGTATTACAAAGAAAATGTAAAAAGAAAAATGTCAAAAACATGCAATATAATATAGGTGTATATACTCATATATGTGTATAGGCTGCACTTAATTTACACAAGGACATTGATATAAATTTGACAGCTAGTTAAATAAGTTTGGAGATGTATAAATATATAAAAAACCAATGGTGTTGATAACATATATTCTCTTTTTTTCTTTATAATTTCTCTCCATCAATATTTTACTGTATTTAGTTAAGGCAATCATCAATCTATAATGCTGTCTCAGAAACTCTATCCTCAGCAGGCAATCTTCTTGTCAACTAGGAAGGGTAAATATTTAATGTGTCTTACCACACACTTCCCCATATAATTATTTCCTTTGAACAAAATCTGTCTCATATTTCTCACTGACATGAACTGATTAGCCTAAACTTCATAACTCATGATTTTTTTCTTAAGAAGTCATTTTGTATAGAAGTTGTATAAAGGATTTTTGCTACTTGTTTGAAGTTGACCTTAGCTCTCTGAATTAAATATTTTGTCCATTTACATGGTAAGTTACAAATATTTGACTTAGAGTTATTTCTTTCTCTTGTGAAAAAAAAAATCTTAAACTTCACAAAAGTTACCAGCACTTTAAATCGTATGAGAGGAGCAATTTTACTTTCACAGATCAAAGTTACAAAGTACTACCTTTGGCTTTTCATTGTAGAGGAAGTTAGCTAATAAATGACTCATGTTAAGGTTGAATTTATGATCAAGTTTTACATTTCCAGTGAAAATATTAAAGGTATGATGTAGTGGGAGGAATGTAATTCATCATCCTGCATTAAAAGTTATAAACCACTATCTCTGTGAGTAAAGCACAGGGATTTAGATATTGAAACAAGCAAAAGAAACTGTAATTTTTACTATAAAATAATACACTAAGTGAATTTCAAAGACTTAGCATTTACTCAGACATTCCTAGAAACAAATGCTAGAAATTAACTTGCACTGAGTATTATTTCCTTTAATTATCTTGCCAATGCCTACCAATATTATAGTACTTTGCTCCAAAGCAGAAAAATTTGGCTTTTAAGTCTCAGGAATCAATGCGCAATATGAAGTTAGCTGTGTCATATTCATAAATGTCCTTCTCTCTCAAGCAAACAGAAGTCTCTCTCATGTCTGTCTCTTTTTTCTCTTTCTGTCTCTCTGACTCCCCTCCTCGTGTGTGTGTGTGTGTGTGTGTGTGTGTGTGTGTGTGTGTGTGTGTGTTGGTGTGTGTGTATGTTTGTATGTGTGTGTATGTGTGTGTTGGTATGTGTGTTGTGTGTGTGTGTGTATGTTTTTTTGTGTGTGTCTGTGTGTGTGCAGGCATGCATGTGCATATTATCCCATTCAGAATGGTATAAGAAAATAAAATTTTTTAAGCTGGGTAGTTATTTCTTGCACTTCTGAAAGCTGCAAAATTAAAGATCAAGATTACGGTAGATGGTGCGTCTGAGGAGTATTCTCACTTCCTGATTCTGAGTTTTCACATAAGAGCTCTCTGGGATCTGTTTTACGGCATTCTTAATCTCATTCATGAATGCTCTAAAAGGAATAGAAGATTTGTGGAACATTGATAATAAAACCCAAGAATCACTAATTGACACCTGCTAGGTGAGGTTTACAGACTTCTGGTTCTGTATTAGATACAACTCATGGTAGGACTTGACAGTTATTATAGTATGTGTACCATATGTTCACATTTTTATTAACACACGCAACCACTAAAACTGAAACAAGCACAGATAAAAATTGTGGGTTTAGCTGTCATTTTTGTTTCAATGATGTTTTATCTATTACTTTTTGTAACTTATTCCTATTATAGGCAAATACAAATTGTATATATTTTTAAAAACTGATTATTTGATTTTTTTTCTGAGAGAGACAGTGAAAGAAATAAGAAGTTGGAAGTGGAGAGCTGTGTGGAGAGTATGCGTGGAGTCAGAGGTGAGGAAAAGATGATCTAAATATATTGTGTGAAAGATTTTTTAAAATAATAATTAAAAAACAAAACTTTCCTAAACCTTTCAAGTGTTTCTGCATATATCATCCTATTTTCAGGTAAGAGGAAGGCATGGTCATTGATATCTGAGCACTTATAGGATTGAAGACATCAACAATAATGGGAAGAACTTTACACTAAGAATATCGTCCATATTCAGGTAATAAACAAAACTGTATTTTCACTCTTCTCCCTACATCGAATACATCTGTTAAGTCCTTCTGTAACTGTATAACTTTGGATGTTTTTGAAGATTTTTTAATTTTTTTCATACAATGCATTCTGATCATCCTTTGCTCTTAGCGAAGTCATCCCCGATCCTCCCTACTTTCCCATACATTTAGTGTCATTCCCTTTCTCTCTCTCTCTTATAAGAATAAATGAACACACAAAAAGAACAATGAAACCAGGAAAAAAATGAAATATAATTTAGAAAAAAAAGAAAGAAAGGAAATGTATAAGAATTTAAGTTTTTTGAAAATGTTAGAAATATTATGCAGCTATTTCCAGCTGTGGCAAATCATCTCCTGGTATAAGCAACATTGTTTCTGACTTTCTTTTTTCCTAAAAAGTCTTCTCTCCATAAGTGCTAAAGAATGAGTGTTTATCTTTTGATCACCTGACAGTATTTGTTTGTCCAGTTGAAGTTTTACAGAGCAACTACTAACTATGGAACATCTTGTGATCCTTGCTATATCTATTGTTTTTACAGGCCACATTTTTGTTCATTCTCATCTACAATTCTTCCCTCATACTACATTTGAGAAACTCAGATCTCAGTTACTATGTTTACCAAAACTTCGTAGAAGAATAAAGGTAACAGCAATAATATCCTTATACTAAATCATTTTCCATTTCACACGTCTCTCTACAAAATTGTCATTCTAGAACTAGATGACACATGAATCCAGAGCAGCAGAATGAAAACCTCAAAGGAACAAAATATCTGAGAATGGAGTCATAGTACATTTTATATTTTATAGCCTTTTAATTATTTTGAAATTACCTGAGTAAAACTTGATGGATACATACCTTAAAACAGTTAATAATATACAGTTTCTCAGTGTTAATATCTTCATAGTATATACCATTATGTTTATAATACTGTTGTGAGGAAGACTATTTGCAAGGATATTAATGGTGTTTTAACATGACCATCAAATAGAAACAATAAGAAGAAAATTACATGTAATTGCACATATTCTTACTTACCTTGCAATTCATATATACCTTTCTTTCTTTCTTCCTTCCTTCCTTCCTTCCTTCCTTCCTTCCTTCCTTCCTTCCTTCCTTTCTCTCTCTCTCTCTCTCTCTCTCTCTCTCTCTCTCTCTCTCTCTCTCCCTTCCTTCTTTCCTTCCTTCCTTCCTTTCTTTTTTGTCTTTTTAAGACAAGGTTTCTCTGTGTACTTTTGGTGCCTCTCCTCGATCTTGTTCTACAGATCAGGCTGGCCTCAAACTTACAGAAATCCACCTGGCTCTGACTCCTGAGTGCTGGGATTAAAGTTGTGCACCATTGCCACCTGGATCATATTTATCTCTCAAATGGATAGATTAGGTAATTAAGATTCAAAAAATTTACAATGTTATTCAGATTTCAAGATTTTGGATGGACAAAAATGTACACAAATTATTTGGAGAACAGAAAATTTACCCCATAATTATTGGGCCACAATTCAAATGAAACATTCTTCCTTAAACTTCAGGTGAATCTCTACAGCATGTGGTTTCTCTCCCTTAAACAAGGACATTTAACTTCTCATGTCATGGAGTCTTTCTATACTCTTTACTCATTTACACTACTTGCTCAGCACTAGAGACATTAAATCTGTGCTCCCTGAGGTATATTTTTTGCTTAACAATAAATAAATAGATGACAGTACTGCTGTGGATGTTGAGCTCAAAAATTCAAGAAAGAACAAGGTGCCGTGGTAAAAGTCTTTAATTTAAAAGGCATGAAGATTTCTGTGAGTGCGTGGCAAAACTGATCGAGATCGTGAGCTCCAAGCTAGCCAGGGCTAAATAGTGAGAACCAATTCCCAAGTGACTTTGTAGTTCACAAAATGCCGAAGGCCAGCTTCCTCTGATTATAATTGTGAAACACCTATGTATTCTGCAAATGCTATGTGCTAAATGAGAACTGGAAAAATATAAACCAAACAAACTGTTTCATAAGGAAGATACAGCCAAGCAGTAAGCTTTTTTCACCCCATCAAAAATCAGAAAGCTTCCCAAACTGAGAAATAATAAAACAGCATTCCACAAATAAAATGAAAATCACCAGGAAGCACTCTAAAAAGCTGTACCCTCCACACAGCACAGATTTGTAGAGTGTCGGCAACAGTAAGTTTGCTGCCTTAATTTTAAATGCCCTTTTTTGTCCTGTCCCAGTTAAGTGGTTTGTGTGAAAAATGTGCAGTTGGGTTCTGGAGGGTGCCCGGGATCAGTTCCCCTGTGGTTTTTCCTGTTTGGAAAACAGTGTCTGGCTTGCCTCCAGATACAGAGTAACCATTCCTTGACGCCTGCTGTTAGAGGTGTATATAAACCCATGTTGGTACGGATAAAGAGAGCTGCTTTCCTGACGAACTGAAACTGGGTGTCTAAAGTGCTGTTTAACCTCGGCGTCCCTCACCAGATTTCGTGCTCCAGCTGTGCAGGCCGCAGCAAGGACCGCAGCAAGTGGAGTTCACCACCAAGACCTGGAAAGAGGGGTAAGCGAATGAGGCTCACCCTAAATGGAGGGGTGGAGGATTGAAACATTGGTATGTACCATGGGTAATTCTATTGCAAAAGCTCAGTTGGCCACTGAGGAACAGGAATTAAGTTAAGTAAGCAAGGAACAGGAATTAAGTCTAGCACCACACTCACATTTGTGGACACCGTAGCTGAAGCCTGATGGGAGAAGGTCTGAATATGCCAGATTGGGAACAAGTAAAAAGAGATTTACAAAAGATGTTGCAAGAGAAGGGCTCAGATAAATTTCCTACAGCTGCATTTTCTCTATGGAGACTTGGGAAAGATGCTCTTCTGACTGATAAAGTAAAAGAGCGACTTTCAGAGTGCGAGCTTGCTCACGCTCAGGAGGCAGAGATGAATGAATCTTTGAAAGGGGAAAAGGAAGAGGTCGAGGTCCCCTGTAAAGAGCATGTAAGGATATTTGTGAAAGATTTAATGGATGAGGAAGAAGACGATTATCTTGCCTCTGTCTCAGATTTAGTAGAGAAGAAAGAGCAGCTAGAAAAAGAGCTAGAGGAACTACAACAGAAATTGCACCCATGCAAAAGTGAAAGCACAGTCAGCACCTTCTGCTCCTCTATTGTCTCCACCCACACCAAGAAATCCTCATTGGATAGGGGAAGAAAAAGAATCAGGACAGATATAGGCAAAAAAAAAAGGGGGAGGATGGTGGTGGCATGAAACATATCCAGTCATCTCATCGAAACTCAGAATCAAGCTAGACAGGTGGTCCGGGAGCATGTTCCTTTAACTTTAAAAGATGATGACTCAGGGAGAGGCTGAGCTGTTATGGAGTTTAGTAAGAAATCCACCTATGTTACTACTACCTGTGAGTATTGATAGCCCTGTTATTCCTGCTGTATTTTCTTCTAATTGGACAATTGGTACTGCTGCCAGCATTGTAAAACTCCAAGAAGATTTTGAAAATATTATTTTGCTGTTAAAAAAATACTCTTTGTTTTGAGAAAAATAGTACAGCTGGCAAGAATAATACCAATGATATCTCCTTGAATCTGAAAGGCAGCTTTCATGATTGCCTAGTCCTGAGTAATACGTCTTTGGTAGACTTTGTAGGTAGTTCCAGCATGTCCCGTGCTGTGGGTCTCTAAGTGCTCCTTTCCCTTTTGTTGTTTGGAATGGTGATGTGGGAGGGGAGGGACTACTAAACTGTTCAGTTCTAAATTGTAGCTTGAATAATTGCTGAAGCGCAAATTGGTCCCATGCAATGATTGTGAGAATACCTGCATTTGCAGTGATGCCTCTGGAGAGTCCTTTTGATCAGTTTCTGCTGCAACTGAAGAGGAGAAGAAGAGACTTTGGCATTACTGCCGCAATTGTTGCAGCTGTGGCTGCGTCTGCTGTTGCTGCTACAGCTGCTGGGCTTGCATTATCTCAGACTGTTCAACAGGTTGCCATTATCAACATATTACCTGAGAGGGTGGCTGGTGCCTTGGACATTCAGCAAACATTAAATGGACAATTACACTTTGGAATTCTGATGCTTAATCAGCAAGCAGCACTGTTACAAGAACAAATAGATATGTTGTGGATACACCAACATATGTTATGTGCTTATGGAATGTCAGAAGTTTGTATAATCCCTCATGCAGCTTTTAATGCATCGGCCAAGGTTGCAGAATTGAATGCTTATTTGCAAGGGCCTTGGAATTGAACATTTTGAACTATACAATTCAGTTAGCACATGCTATTGTAAGGATTAATGAAACTAGAGTTGTTCCTGTAAATGAGCAGACCTGGTAGTCATTAATATCTAAAGCTGCTGGGTGGATCACTGGATGGGCAGGGTCTGTTTCCCTCTTATTAATCTGTGCAGACGGTATGGGAATTGGGTCATTTCTGCTATGCTGATGGCAACGCCAGTTCACTCGACACCGACAGGTAACCAAACAAGCCCTTCTGGCCATGTCACCCTCTGAATCTGCACAAGTGTGGTTACAAATGTTGGACAGATAGTACCCAGAGACGGGCAACTCCTGTGGTCCTCATGCGACCTAAGGCAGGGGGCATAAGGGCAGCCCCCTATGACAGGTAAGTTTGGGGATTACAACAGGTGACCTAAGACAGGGGCTATCTGATCTTCCACAGGCTGTTCTGGCTGTTGTGTTCCTTTTAAAAATAAAAAGGGAGGACATGTTGGCAGCAGTAAGTTTGCTGCCTTAATTTTAAATGCCCCTTTTTTTTGTCCCGTCCCAGTTAAGTTGTTTGTGTGAAAAATGTGCAGTTGGGTTCTGGAGGGTGCCGGGGATCAATTTCCCTGTGGTTTTTCCTGTTTGGAAAACAGTGTCTGGCTTGCCTCCAGATACAGAGTAACCATTCCTTGACTCCTGCTGTTAGAGGTGTATATAAACCCATGTTGGTACAGATAAAGAGAGCTGCTTTCCTGACGAACTGAAACTGGGTGTTTAGAGTGCTATTTAACCTCAGCATCCCTCACCAGATTTCGTGCTCCAGCTGTGCGGGCCACAGCAGTAGAGGAAGAATGGGAGTATAAATAATTATTCAGAGAAAAGAAAAAAAATCTTTCCCACCATTACTGAGATCTATTTGTTCTGAAGTGACCCTGAACTCAATGGACAGAACCAGAATAAGGGACAGATCTTAAGAATCGCTTAATTTAGAAAACATCTCATTTATGGTTATCTGAACTTCAGCATCTACCCAGTCATGCTTGTACTGATCACTGTCACTACAAAGAGGATACTTCCACCCTCTTCTATTTGAGAATCACCAGTGGGTACCTGATAAATCTCCTGCACACAAAAAAATAATGTCACAGGAAAGGCTCTAGATGTGAAAATGCCATCTGAACCACAGTTAGTAAAAGAAGACCAGGACCATGACTATACTAATGCAGAGTGAATAACCATGAAAGATAGATTTAATCTGGAATCAAAGTCTCTTAATGTATACAATGCCAAGAATAAAAGTAAGAATGACATATTATGTTTAAAAATCATAAAATGTCAAGTAACTTATAGCTTGAATTGAGTATACTGCTAAAAAAAAAAAAAAAGCCAGACTAGCCACTTGAACAAAAAATTAAGGGAACATTCATAAAAGTTAAATACCACAGATCCTCCAGCCATTAAAAGATGAGAATAGTCAAATCAAGTCTATTGTCATGAATTTAACTACATAAATAATGCCAAAATGAAATATCATCTCATCCAATAGAAATGACTACTTTCAAAAATATAAAACAATATTTTATGAAGCCGTGCAGAAGAAGAAACTCTTTCCTTTTATTGTGAATCTGAGTTTGTGTAGCTATTATGCTAAAAAAAAAAAACATTATGGAGCTTCCTCAAAACACTGAAATGGGAGTACAGGATCATTAAGCAGTCCTACTCCTAGGAATATATACAAAGAAAATGAAACCACTGTATTAAAGAGACATACATAGTATCACATTAAACAGAACTCTATCTTCAGTAGGTATAAAATAAAAACAACCTGTGATTATTACCTCATAAACAAAAGAAATACAGTCTATGTTTGCATATATGTGTGTTTATGTGTATATATACATACACATACACACTGGGCTGCTATAGAGAACTAAAAATTAATGAAATCTTAAGACCCTTGAGCCTCAGGAACAACATAGAGATCACCCTGTTATGCAAAATATATCAGCCTTAAAGAGATAAGTACTGTAAAATTTTCTTATGCTTGGAATATTAAAAAAGTTGATATCATAGAATTTGAGTGTAGTGTTGGTTATCAGAGACTGTGTAGAATAGTAAAGATGGAAAGAGAATAGAATATGATCAATTGATCAATGGTTACCAAATTATAGTTATATACCAATTAATACTTTGGTTTACTAATATACAGTAGAATGGTCATATCAATAATTTATTATAAGCTCTTTAAAAATCTAGGAGGATTATAAATTCTTCAGTAAAGAAAATAATATAGAAATACAAAAATCTGATGAAGGTGACACACACACAAAAATATATGTACCCAAATATCACACAACATCCCATTGATACATAAAATTATGTTTAACAAATGTTGTAAAAATGTAATTAACAAAAAATAAAACCCAGCTAAGTATATTGAATTTGATAAGAATCAAGTCTTTAAGGATTCCATGGAAATAGGTAAATATTCAAGTTGAATAGATCCATAACCAACAAATGTTAGAAAGCTGTAATTGCATAATTATTGAAAAATAAGTCTTAAGGTCCAAATGCTCTTTAAGAACAATTTTTAAAAAATGAATAATGAAGTGTAAAAAAATGATGGAACAATTCTCTACTTAATTTTTGGGTCTAGTATTGCATCATCTTCTCAAATGGAAATAGAAAGAAGCATATTCATTTATTGAAAGGGTCTCACAGTCAACCTGAAACATCATAATATTTTCTTATACAACCTCCTCACTGAATAATACAAGCACATGATGAATTGTAATGTCCCCAGTCTGGTTCATCACAAGAAGAAAATAGATGTATTACTTGCTTGGTTTATATTTTTAATCTCTATCAAAAGTGTGAATAACTATACAGGCACAAACATTCATCTCTTTATGACAAATTGTCACATATAATAATAAATACTGACATCATCTCTGCAAATCAAATGAAGTAATTATGAAACTGAATTTTTGAATAGAAAGCTTGAATGTACGGCATAATATATTTTACAAATTAAGATTTTTGATAGTTTGATTGGAATCAATTATTGTGAATTAGTCTCTGTATATTTGTAATAGGCTGACCGTCAATATAATTTGCTGGACAAAAACATGAAAGTACACTATTTTAAATGTGTGTAATTCTATAAAAATATCACACAAGCTGAGTGAGCATTTTCTTAACTTTTCAGTTTTCCCTTCCATTTTTAAGAAACTTTTGTAATACATCTCATAAATAGCATTCAAACCAAACTGAAGCCACATCTACTTTTTCTCAGTACCTACAATTTCTAGCTAATCTCATTACCAACTAGCTAGCATGCCCAGTTTATTAAATGCCATCATCCATCCTCCCATCCAAGATTTCAACCAAAACTTTCTGTCAATTCTAATAAACCTGGCAAGAGTGTGTAGTTGAAGATAAAATTATGACTTTTCATTTCAATTATACCAAATATTTTTAATACATTCTCTTTCTTCTGAAACACTTTCTCAAGAATTTTGCCTACCTTACAGATAGATGCCTACATGATTGCCTATTATACTTCTGTTGCTTAAGGCCTAGGAATGCCTTTCCTTTTCTTTATGAATGGATGAGAACACTTGCTGACAACCTTTTTCTGTGATTTAAGCTAAAAGCATCAGTGCTGAGGGAAGCTAAAGCCACTCATTATATTCTATTACTGCAATCACATATTTTTGTAGAATTTAGCCAAATATCCAAGTGATTCCAGTTAGAATAATTGGAAGTTTTGTTCAGAAATATAGTGGGAAACAATTCATTGCAGGGGTGGAGCTCAGCGCTGATGGTAACAAGATTTAATGGAAATCTTTTGCAAATGAGAAGTATGCTAATTAAGAAAGGAGAACAACAGAATAAAATTCCAAGCCAGACAATCACAAGAGAGTCAATGTTTGATTGCATCATTTAAGTCCTGAATGTAATCTTGACTGACATTTTAAATTATGCAAGTCAGGTACTCTTAGTTTGTAGGTTAAGGAAGTTTGATTTTGTTCTCATAACTTATAATTAAGACAGCTTGCCTAATCTTTGTCTGTTCTTTATAGACATTGCCATCCATTTCTAATTCCTCATTTTACAGGCCTGTTTGAAAGCTCTATCCAATTTCTAGATACTCTTTCAAATATACTGACACTTTATCTTACCCCAGTTAGAATAAATAAGATTAATAAGACAATTGAGAACAAATGCTAGTGATTATTTGAGGAGAGAGGAATCCTCATTCAGGTGTTTACAAGATTGCAGATTTGTATAGCCACTCTGAAAATAAGTTTGACTACACTCAAAAAGGTAAAAAGAAATCTACTATATACCCAGATGTATGACTGCTAGGCCTATAACCAAAATACTGTACCTCTTACTCCATAGCTAGTTGCCATGTTCACTCTATCCATTAAAGTCAGGAAATGGCTAACCTGAATATCTTCAACTGATGAATGGATAATGAAAATATGGTACATGTACAATAAAATATTATTCAGCAGTAAATAAAAAAAATAATGAAATGTACAGGGAAATGAATAGAATTGAGAAATATATTGAGTGTGTTAACCAGGTCCACAAAGACAAACAGCTCATGCTCACTTTCATTTGTGACTATAAGCTCTAAATCTTAAGATGTCCATGTATTACCTGAGGCAACAACAGAAACCAGGAAAGTAAAAGGAGACCACATGTGTCTAGGAGAAGGGCTAGTGAAAGAGATAGCATGATACAGGTGATATGGAAGGGGTAATGGAATAAAAGAGATGCTGTCTTGAATTAGAGAGTAAAGAGAGGACCATACAGAAGAAGAAGAAGGCAGGAAGAATAAACAACAGTATGGATGTTTAAAATAACCTTAGGGAACCATATTATTTTATATTTACCTAAAATTATGTAGAATTTTAGATATATTAAAATATCATGAATAAATACATTTGTATGTGTGTGGTGTGTCTGTGTGGTCTAATGTTATGCACTATAATATGATAATGTCTTCCCCAAAAGCATGTGTATGTTTTATGTGGTTATTTATTACCATGTTTGTAATGATAGTTGTTTAGATCCCATCTAGCCTCGTCTTACCCTGTGAACTGTTTAATTACTCCCTTTCAAATGATCCTTCCATAACATTCAACATTTCTTAATTCTGTACAATGAAAATATTGCATCTTATACTATAAGATATGTTGGAGCTGCTCCATTCTGGCAAAATATTATTAAATATTTAAAATCTTTGAAAACTAAAATTTTATACCTAGCTAGTGTTTAAATTACAAAGTATATTCTACATTATACCACAGCTTTTCATATGATTCAGCTATTTAGAAACACTCCTATTTCTATTACTTCTTTCTTACTTCCTGGCCTCTGTACATACTCATCTCAATATTAAAAATAGAAATTGATGAATTTAGAGCAGGGAAGATGTTTGAACAAATAAAGACATTTTATGCTCCTTGTGGCATTTTGAGTTTTATCCTCAAAATTCCACTGAGAAAAAGAGAACCAACTCCTTGAAGTTGTCTTCTGAGTTCTAGATGAATGCTATGCCATTCCTTACATGCAAGCCTGAACACACACTCACAAACACAGACACAAATCAATGAATGTAATATAAAATTCAAGGAAGAAAGAAAAATATAAATTTGAAGCAGAAATCTGCATATTGAAGAGAACTTGCTGACTGGCATGTACTTTAGAGAATAGATCATAAGTTTTTGGGTTTAGTTTCTATGAATTGTATCTCTGGAGATTTTAGTCAGAACTCTTAGAATATAAGAAACACATAGTGAGCTTCCATGTGGGAGTAGAAAACTTAATCCAGGTATTCTTTAAGAGCAACTGCTTGTAACTGCTGAGGCATCTCTCCCACACCTTATAAATATTTGTAAATAGAAATTATTTATTTAGAAGCACCCAGAAGATCACCAAAGCAGCTGCAACCTTTGTGTGATTACCTAGTTGTATTCAGTTAACAGAATAGCAGGGTTTTTGTTGTTGTTGTTTGTTTGTTTGTTTTTGTTTTGCTTTGTTATTTGGTTTTTCAAGACAGGGTTTCTCCTGTGAAGTTTTGGTACCTGTCCTGGATCTCGCTCTGTAGACCAGGCTGGCCTTGAACTCACAGAGATCCTCCTGACTCTGCCTCCCGAGTGCTGTGATTAAAGGCGAGGCCATGGCCTCTACAAGCTTCATCAGAGACTAGTGAAGACAAAAATAAAATAAAATAAAATAAAAAACTATTGTCACTACATACAAACTAATTTGTACTGTGTACCAACAAGAACCTGCTCTAAATTCCCTTGCTACATTTACAGCCCCCATACTGAACTAAGGAAGAAGGTTATTGGTTATTGAAAATATCAAGATGGGGCCATCTAATGCCACATTCAGTAGTGTATTAACTATACAAAAGTGATACTGCACTATGTAAGAAATTTTAAACAGCCTTGAATTCCATTTTTCTTTCTTTTTTAAGTAATGAATTATGTACAGGGCATATAAATTCTTTATAAACATGAAAAAAAAAACTGTTCCAAAATCCAACTCTTCATCTTTCTCCTCTTCTTTTAGTGAGGTGAGATAGTTTCACTGTTACAATCTACCAAATAATCAGGACAAAATTATCTTTGCACCTTAATCTTTTCTAGAATGTAGGGTGAGAGAACTATTTCTAACTTACTCTATAGAGCCTACTAATATCAATATTATAAAGAATTAAAATGTTACAGAAAAAATTATATAAACATCTCATCTAAATGCAAGTAAAGGAATGCTCAATAAATATTAAGAAGAAAATTTAGTTATACATATCACTGTACAGCATATCCAATAGGGATTTGTGATAGATTTGCAAGTCAGATTTTACATGCAAAAACCAATGTTTCCAATCCCCAAAACATTAAAGAAAAAAATAAAATGACCATATCAATTGATACTCAGCATTTGCATTATTCAGTCACCACTTATGATATCAAACTTTAGCAAACTGGATATGGGAGAAATTGTTGAGGGCGGAGAGGATGATTACAATATATTATAAAAGTATAATAAAATATATTAAATATAAATTTTACATATAAATAAATATATTGTACTTATTAATATAAAATGATAAATTGAAGATGGCATAATAAATAGCATATAAAATAATATATTATAATTATTTTATTTTATTTTAAATTTTATTTTTCTTTATTAAGAAATTTTCTACTCACTCTTCATGCTATGCACAGACCCCCCCTCCTCCCTCCTCCTACTCTCCAGCCCTCTTTCCCAAGCCACCTAGCACATCCCCCAAATGGGAGTCAACAGAGCAAGCTCACTGAGCCTAGGCAGGTCCAATCCCTTTCCCACTGCACCAAGGCTGCACAAGGTGTCACACCACAGGCACTGGATTCCCAGAAGCCTGCCCATGTACCATGGAGAGATCCTGATCCCCCTGCCTGGGTGCCCTGCAAACAGTTCGAGCCAAACAACCATCTTCCGTGTGCAGAGGGCCTAGTCCAGACCCATGGGAGCTCCACAGCCACCAATCCACAGTTCATGGGTTTCCACTAGTGTGGCCAGTCATCTCTGCACATCCTCCCATCATGATCTCGATAAATTTAAGATGGTATAATAAATAGTATATATAATAATATAATGATTTTAATATAATAAAATATTAATTTAAAAATCTCGTGCAAATGAGTGAGAAAGAAGTATATTTGGTAGCTGTCTCTATGCCACAGGCACACATTATTGTTGAATATGGATAAAGAGCGCATGACAGATGGCCAGGATAGGATGAAGAAACAGTGCAATGAAGGTGCCATTCTCTCACTTCAGTTGAATCTCATTTTCAGGCAAGCCTCGGCAACAAAAGAGCATGGCACAAATTACATATCAGATTCAATTTCCTGTCCTCACTATCAGATGAAATCTCAAAGCCAGATTTAATATGATTTCCAAAAAATAAATAAATGCAGCTTTTTGTTCTCACATGTATGTGCATTTGGGGTTAGGATTCACAGGGAAACTATCAAGGAATTTTTTTTCTAATTGTTGTTTATATTTCCCTTTATGATCTAAATTCTGTGAGGTTAAGTTTAGATCTGCATGAATAAATATTACCTGTGAGCAATTAGTTGTCTTACTGCAATAAAGTGGGGAATATTCTGCATTTTAATAAAATATAAAAGAGAATCTAGGTGAGATAAAATAACTTGCCTAAAATTTAATAAATTCTCAATGCCTGCATTTGTATTTGTTTAGAAAACCAGAACTCCTCTTTGCTAATTCTGCTTATGGTTCTTCTATGACAGGAGAAAAAAATGGAAATGATTAGCTTATACTTTGATTGTATCCTGCATATAAACATATAGAAAATAATTAAATGCAAGTGTTTGAATAGTGTTAAACTGAATGTTATAAAATACAAATGAGATGGTATCTGAATAATCTCCTTTATGTAGTTATTTTGACATAAACATGCCTTACAAACCAAAACCAAACCTCAGTGCCTGGTGTGAGATGCCTCCTTAAGATCCACTAGTCACCCAGGCCCTTGTCTGTAAGCTGCCTAAAAATGCAGGCTCTTGAAATTCTTCTTGACTGCCCATAATAGCTAGTTAATGAGACCCTAGTAATGGAGATATAACATGAGTGATTGTAAGGCACAGAGAATTCAATCTGGATCTGAACTGTAGGCTTCTTCCTTGCTGGAGAATTTTTATAGTGCTGAAAGCGGCCAGCAAGCCAAAGAGCAGGCAAAGGAGGAGATTAGATGAATGTGGGGTGTATTGGATACCCACTTGAACGCAAGAACATTTCTGTTGGGTGGAAGAGTATTGACTGATGACACACTTTCCTGAACCCTAATCTGGGTCAATAATAAGGTCCTAGTGTCTTTTTTGTCAGACCTCTACAACACCAAATCATGATTCCTCACTCAAATTAACAAGCCCCAGTTCAGGACTGTCTTGTAAGAAATGTCACCGCATCAGAGAATGAACAGTTTAATACTAAGCTGTTTGCCTAGTGCAAGATTAAAAATGTTACCCTACCTATGGGAAGATAGGGATTCAATAAGAAGAGAAATATTAGCCCCAAGTACAATGGAAAGAAGAGAAAAAGGCACGTATGTCAGCCCTTGAGGGGGATAATGGAGGAGATGACCTAATGGGAGAAGACACTACTGTAAAACTGAGGTCAAGGATCCCTTCCTCATCGGCACAATAGTATTGTATTGGATGGATAGTAGCTGGAGCACCCAATGAAGACAATCTCTGTGACTGCTCTGAGATGTATCACAGGCTTGTCCCTGTGGTATTGCTATGAGATGTATCACAGGCTAGTCACTGCGCTATTCCTAGTACTGCTCCCCTGAGCAGTTCTTAGACCTTCCTGACTTGTGATCTGAATGTCCAGCCATTTGGATAAACACAGGAAGGATGTCTTTGCCAGTGCTGTTCCCTTTGGAACTAACAGCAGAAGCTGCTTTTTGTGGAGTTCTCATCTCCATAGGCCAGATGTTTGGTAAATCATACGTGGTGGAAATGGATTTTTGCACCAAACAAAAAAATAAACAAAAAACAAAAAGCAAACCCTGGTTCTAGAACATAGTTTGAAGAAAACAAAGTCCTCCAGCACTTTGGCCAAAGCCTTCAATCAAGGCAAGAGACACTGTTTTCTTTCTGTATAACTCATTTATCCACCATTACTTTTCCAACTGACAAATTATTCAAATTTAAATATTCATAACTTTGTATGTAATTATCTATAGAGAATGATTTTTGGTACAATATAATTCTGAAATATTTTAGCATTTACTTAAGTACTCTATTTTATGTTAAAAAACAATTATGATCATAAAGAGGAATTTTTTCCTGTTGAGTATTGATAATTATTATATATAATAGTAGCTAATAATTCAGATTTTACAAAGAGGCACAATAGTGATTTGATGTCCCAGTTGGCAACAAGATAATTAAAATAATTAAAAATCATGAATATGTAGAATATGAGAGAATAGAATTCACCATAAATTATCTTAAAACTGGACATTTTATGTAGCTTGCTTGAGGCAAAAATTAGTTCCCTTATCACTATCCTGTGTCAAAAAGGTATGCGAGCTGTAAGAAGTGATAAATGTGGAGAAAGACTGAAGTAGCACTTTCTTGCGAAGCTTAGCAGGTTGAGTAAAAAAAAAAAAATCCAAAATAACCTCAAGTACAAGAGGCAGGTTTATATGTCTCCTACCAAGTGTTTAAACCTCTGTGGTTAGCAGATAATTGGTGGCAGGCATTCTGGGTGTGAAAGAAGAATCAACAACCTTTGATCCTCCTATGAACCCAAAAGCCCCATTTGAATCTCACCTAATTATGTGCAAGTGTCCTTATTAAGGAGAATTACCATCCAATTAAGTGAGAAACTATGACATCAGATTGCACTAAGTTCCATGGAACCAGTGCCAATTAAGTGCATATTCTGTTGAAAAGCACTTTCTGTTTAATACAGAGACTAGGTTTACTACAGAATCTGAAAATTGAAAATAAACATCAAACTTAAAAAACTGTCATAATAAGTAGAATAAAAAAAATCACTCTATGAAATAAGCCTGTACATTACTTACTAAATGAATCAGTTAAAGAAAGCCAAACATTTTCTTTAATTAAAAAATATGACTCATAAGAAATATAATGTAATATATGTGATTCAGTAAATTTTATTATTGTACATTTGAAATTTAAAATCTGACATTGTAGAACAAGTATAAAAAATGTTTTTATTTTGAAAAGGAGACTAACTTATGGGCCATTTTATATAGTTACTATTTTGGGTCTGAATTGTGTTAACAAAAATATCTCTAATATTTTATAATTTCTTTTAAAATTACCTGAATATGTATGCATATTGGATCACAAGATAACTTATCTACTACTTTTCATCTGCATATTCCAGTCTCTTTTCTCAGGATTTTCTTGGTAATGAGTCTTTTGTTGACACATAATAATCAAGAGGTCAAATTTGGTATCACTCTAGTTAAGTAACATCTGCAACATGTACTCTTTGAAATAGTATAATTAGGTTTTCTGTGTTTCTCCTCATAAAATTCATAGCTATAATCCACATTTAAATTGTTTAGGAACAATCTATAATAAATCTAAGAAAACTTTAAATAAATCAATCATAAAAGCAATAAGAAAGGACAAGTCATGGTCATATGTTGGAGAACTGTAAGAAGGCTTGTGAAGAGAATGCAAACCAAAACCTTATTTTAGATCATGCAAAGGAAACCATAGTAGAACAAATATGGAAAGTTCAAATATTCTCTGTACTTTTAGAAGGCAGTTGGTTATATAATATGATAATATGAAAGGAAGCTTGGAAGGATGTATAGCAAACAATGCATTATTTTCACAAATCTAAAAATTAAAATTTATTTCCAAGTAAATAATTTAATTTGCCATACACTTGGATTTTTAAACAGTTAATATATTCTTTTGCACATTTTAATAATCTAAAAACATTCAAAATTCAGAGAGATTGCTTTCATACTAAGATTTCACAATATGAAATATATCTAAATATGTGTAGAATATATTCAAGACATTTATGAGAGTATAAGATGCCATTTTTCAGAACATCAGGAATCACCTGAAAGGTTCCAAGGAATGAAAATTCACGCTTTAGATTTTGATGTTGTTCTTAACTTTTTGTTTCCTTTTATGATCTAGAAGATAGTAGGTCTTACATAAACTTTCCAACTATGATATATATATATATATATATCAATTCAGTTTTAGTGTAACTCTTGCTCATAGAACATTATACACAAATATCATGTAATTTATTACAGATTCAGGCACATACATGGAGAGATAGAGAAGAGGTGATGGAGTGGGAGTAGAACCAATGTTTCCTGAAGACTCATGTACTGAAATCTTGACTTTAGGGTAGTAATATTGAAATAATGGAATGTTAAGGTATATGAGTACCCATAAGAAATTCTAGGATTGCTAGAGATATGCTATCAAAGGGAATTGTGGAAGCATTGTCCATACTCTCTTTTTATTTTATTTATTTATTAATTTAATTCATGAACACCATCTCCCCTCCCTCTTCTCTTCTCATTGCCTCCCTCCCATGTCTCCTCTGCCTCCCTTCCCCACCCACTCCTCCTTTGTTCATATTCAGAAAAGGGCAGGCTTCCAGTGGGTATTGACAAAACATGGCACATCAAGTTGAAGTAAGCCTAAGAACCTTGCTTTGTATTAAAGCTGGGCAAGGCAACCCAGTATGAGGAATAAGGTCGCAAATGTCAGTAAAATAGTCAGACAGTCTGTTAGGAGACCCACAAAAAGATCAAGCTACACAAGTGTTACATATATGCAGAGGGCCAAGGTCAGTCACATGTAGGCTCCCTGGTTGTTGGTTCAGACTCTGTCAGCTCCTATGAGCCCAGCTTAGTTGGTTCTGTGGTTTTTCTGGTGATGTTCTCCACCCCTCTGGCTCCAACTATCCTTCCTCCCTCACTTTAGCAGGAGTCCTCTAGATTGGTGTAATGTTTAACTGTGGGACACTGCATTTGCTTCCAGTTGATGGATGGAGCCACTTTGATGACTAGTGGACTAGGCACCAATCTATGCGTATAGCAGAATATCATTAGGCATCATTATATTGACTTTTTTTCTACTCTTGGTCTCTGGGCCATTGAGCAAAACAATCTAAAGAATTAACACAATCCTCATTAACATTCCAACGCAATTCTTTACAGACCTTGAAAGAGCAATACTCACATCTTCATATGGAAAACCAAAACCCCAGCATAGCTAAAACAGTTGTATAAAAATAAAGAGCTGGAGGCATCACCATCCCCAGATTTCCAGCTTCACTACAGGGCTATAGCCTGGAATACCGTATGGTATTGGCATAAAAACAGACAAGTGGATCAATGAAATCAAATCAAAGATATAGGCATATATCTACACACCTGTGAACACCCGATTTTCAACAAAGAATCCTGAATTATACAATGAAAAGCAGAAAGCATCTTCAACTATGGTACTGGTATAACTGGATGCTGCAAAGTAGGATGCAAATAGATCCATATCTATCACTATGCACAGAATCCAAATCTAGTGCTTCAAAGACCTCAATAGAAATCCAGATGCACTAAACATAACAGAAGGAAAAGTAGGGAGTATCCTTGAAAGCCCTGGCACAGGAGAAAACTTCCTGATTAGAACACCAATAACACAGACACTAAGATCAACAATTAATAAATAGGACCTCATGAAACTGAAAAGTTTCTGTAAGGCAAAGGACACCATCAATAGGACAAAATTGCAGCCTACTGAATGGGAAGAGATTTTCACCATCCCCTCAACTGACAGAGAGTTGATTTCCAAAATACATAAAGAACCGAAGAAACTAGACATCAAAAAATAATCTGATTAAAAAATGGGTTACATATCTAAACAGATAATTATCAACAGAAGAATTGCAAATGCCTGAGATGAACTTAAAGAAATGTTCAACATCCTTAGGCATCAGGGAAATGCAAATCAAAATGACTCTGAGGTTCCATCTTCTACATGTCAGAAGGGCTAAGATCAAAAACACAGCTCATGATAGAGAAGATGTAAAGCAAAAGGAACACAAGGAATACTCCTCCATTCCTGGTGGGAGTGAAAACTTGTACAGCTACTTTGGAAATCAATATGACAGCTTCTCAGAAAACCTGGAGTCACTCTCCCCCTAGACCCAACTATTCCTCTTTTGGACGTATACCCAAAGAGTGTGCCATTGCACCAAAGGGATATTTGCTCAAAATATTTATAGAAGCTTTATTTGTAATACCCAGTACATTGAAGCAAACAAATGGCTGTCTACTAAAGATTAGATAAAGAAAATTTGGTACATTAACACAGTGGAGTATTACTCAGCTGTTAAAAAGATAACATCATGAAAGTTGAAGGCAAATGGATAAAATTAGAAAAAGAAAATTCTGAACTTGGTAACTCAGACCCAGAAAGACAATCATGGAATGTACTCATTTATAAGTGGATATGAGCTGTAAAGTAAAGGAAAAACATGCTACTATCCATAGACTCAAATGGACTAGGTAATGAGGAGAACTCATTAAGACACTAATATCTTCCTGGGAAGAGGAAATAGAAGACATTTTGTGATTGGAATGAGGATAGGGGAGGGTAGAAACATGAGGGATCTGGAAAGAGTGAGTTAGGAGAGAAAAGTACTTAATGAGACAACTGAAAAGGGGGTCATTTCAGGGTCAGGTAGAAATCTAGTACCAAAAAAAAAAAAAAAAAAAAAAAACCCTCCCAGGAATCTACAAGGATAGCCCCAGCTAAGACTTCTAGCTATAGAGGTTACATAGCCTGAACTGGCCACCTCCAATGACTAGGTAAGATTACCAGTGCAGGGACTGTGTCACCAACCCAGCCATATAACCATCAACCTACAGTCTGTCCTGTCATTGGGATGTACTGGGATAAGGGTGACACAGAGATTGTGGGAGTGGTCAATAAATGATCAGTCCATTCTCAGACTCATGCCATGAGTGTGAGTCCATCCCTGATACTACCTAGAGTACCAGGACCCATTCTTTCTCTTCTTAGCTCTATCATGTTTTGAGCTTGTTGACTTGCAACAGCCCCAGTGCAATGGGGCCAACAGATTGTGGACCTAAACTGTCAATCTTATTTTCCAAAGAAACCTCTTTCTTCTTTTCAATTGATTATCTCAAATTACCAAAGCTGACTAAAATCCATTCTTCTAATTCTTTGTAACACAAGGAATAATTTATTGTCAATTATATAATTCTGATATAACACTCCCAAACATATTGTAAATCTAATAAGAAAAGGGGTTATTATAAAATAAAGAATGTAATTTATTTACAGACACTAAAAACCAGGCAAAGGATGAATTTTTTGCATTGGGCATGATAGAATGAATTTAAAATGCAAACAGTAAGTCCTTGCAAGTGATTGAAAATTCACAAATAGTCTAAACAGTCAAACAAAACATGCCAGCACTACGCTTGATCTCCCTGTTACAAACTGGTATTCTCATAGTTTTGATGTTGGCAGGTACATAATAAAAGTATACAATTCTTTAATGTTAAATAAAACTTCTTGATAAAAATGACATTTTTTTCATAAAAATAACAAAAATTGTTGACAGTTTCTTACAGCTAGCTCTGACTGGGACTTTTGTCAAGAGTTAGTGGAAATCATCATGCTGAATGTCTGAGTCTTTCCCTCCCAGATTTGCATGTCAGTTTATACTTATGCAAAACACTATCGAACATTCTCTTTTTTGCCCCTCAAAGAAAAGCTGATTTCATCACTCAGCTATAGCAATATCACGCCCAGCACAGAATACATAAACTAAGGTAATATTAATTCTTCTCAGAATAAAAAAAAATTGAACCATCAATTTGTAAATTATAACACCCATGCACAGTGTTTCCTTTCCACTTTCTATTTCACTCTGTGAATGAAGGAAAAAAACAATTTTTGAGATGTTGAATGAGATATAACAGGAGTGTTTGAAATGATCATCATTGGTGACTTTGGAGCAGAAACATATGTCAAAAAAGACAATCCAGTACATTAATATGTGAAATGTAATCCAAAGATATCTTCCCAATCATTTTGAAAATTTATTCATTTATATAACTTGACAAAACATGTTGAAAACCTGATATTTAGTAACATTTTAACTGTGATGTACGATGACACCTCCAAACATCATTTTCTTCTTATTTCAGATTTTTAATCATTTTTTACAAAGTCTGTTGCTTTGTGATCACACAAAGAATAGTGGATATGAACATACTCAGGAACAGAGATGAGCTTGGGAGACAAACAAGCTTATTTCTGGTAGAAAACCTACAGAGATAAATAGTAGGACACAGAAACTATGAAGGGGGAAGTGGAAAAACTCGGACAAGGGACTTTAATTGCAGAAGTCAAAGGAGGAGAATACAGAGGGTTGGGGAGGAATGGAATAAATGGAATAACACTAAGATATTTGAAAATGCCACAAGGAATTATGTTTCTTGTTGTTTCTCAAAATCAAAATATATATATATATATATATATATATATATATATATATATATATATACACACACACATGCACACAAATATATATATAATTTGACAAGAAGAATAGTTTCACATGCAATAAGAATCCTTTGGGGTTGTATTTTGGGGACAAACAATAGCTGTGTAATTGGACTCAAGATAATTCAATAGGAGGAGATTCATGTCTGGTACTATAAAACTATTCCACTCTCCATGAATCTTGAAGCCATGGAACTCAGAAGACAAGCTACCACTCTCATTAACCAGTTTACTTTTTAATTCTATTTTAGCTGTTTGTCAGAGTCTACTTTTACAGGAGAAAGAGAGTATTACAAAAAGCCACAACTGGTCAAAAAACAAAAACTACTACTGACCTTGGAGTGCTCACCCTAATCATACATCAGCAACAAAACCCCTGTATGAAGGACTCAGGAAACAGCACACAAGAAAGTCAGAGAGATGGTAAGAGCTAGAGGACAAGGAGATCTACTGTGATGTTTTCTTCTTCTTCTTTTTTTGGGGGGGCGGGGAGAAAAATTATCTCCATTTATTTCAGTTCATATACATCCATTGTTAAATTTTAATTAATACAAAAAGAAAAAAATAGAATCTGACAAATATTTACAAACAAGATCTGTTCAAATAGATTCTGCTCATTTAGCCTGGTGCAGAGTAAATGACAATTTGTACTGGTGTATTCAAGGCGACAAAGTCTGTAGTCCAGGACCACTTATCCCAGCCTTTCTGCATGCCTCATCTGTGTCTACCATGAACAATAAACTCATTGTTGATTCCCAGTTGTGTGTGCACATGTATACATAGCAGCTCCTTTCATAGAAAGAAAAGACATCTAGAGGTTGCCTTGTACTTCACCTACAGGAATCATGATAAGATATAGGATGGATACATGTAACCAGGGCTAGATTTTATAAGAAAAAATAATTAGCTGACAAATGAAGGCAGCAATAAAAAAGCATCTTTTTTGCAACAATAAATAAATACAGTCAGAAAGGTTTCTGTGACTCTAAGCAGCTTCTTCACTGAAGAGCAGACTTGGCATTTCCACGGAGATACACTTGACCCCATAGTATCCTTTTTTTCTTGCTATTTCTTTCTTCTTCTTCTTTTTTTTCAGTAAACCAAAGTTTCCTGCTTCTGCCACAAGAGTAAAGCAATTTGCTCTTGACAAGACAATGGTGCCATGGACTTTGCTTTTCCTTTGTCCATTGGACAAAATTGGCCAAGAATACAATTGGACTGTTGTGACCAAAATCAACTGGGGAAAGAAGGGTTTATTTCACTTATACTTCCATATCACAATCCATCATTGAAGAATGTTGGACAGGAACATAGACAGAATTCTGGTGGCAGGAACTGATGCATAGGCCAAGGAGGAGTTGTACTTACTGTATTGGTCATCAAGACTTATAACACCCAGGACCAGAAGACCAAGAATGGCACTGTCCATGATAAGGTAGAACCTCTGGTATCAATCATCAAGCAAGAAAACATACTACAGACTTTTCCACAGGGCCATCTGGAAGGGCCATATTTTATAACTGGGGTTGCTTCTTCCAAAATGGCTCTAGTTTGTTTCAAGCTGACATAATTAGCACAATTAACCCTTTATCAACTTGATACACAATCATATCAGTATTAAGACATAACATTCCCCTTCTTGTTCATTCCTAAGATCTCATGTTAGTAATAGTATCACAGTGTAAAGCATTCCCACTTTATAAAGTCCCATGGTCTTTAAAATTTTAACCACTTTGAAATTTTGGTCTCTTTAAAGCCTCCAAAGTCACTTTCAAAGTTTGAAGTTTCTCTAAAATATCCAATTTCTCTAAAATATCCTCCCTCAAAAATATCCATAATCTCAACTCTAAAGTCCCTATAAAATTCCAAAGTTTCTTTAAAGTTCAAAGTTTCTTAACCATAAGACTCCTGTAAAATAAAAAATAAAGTTAATATCTAATTTCAAGAGGGAAGAACCAAAGTAGAGCCAAGTTTAAAAAAAAAGAAAGAAAGAAAGAAAGAAAACCAAAATCCAAATCCAACAGTGTAAGTGACAGAGTAAGGACATAATGAATTAACTCTTCATCTTCTGGATGCTATAGGGCTTCATACAACACACATAATAATGTCTCCTCTATTAAGGCCAGCTCATAACACAGTGTAGTTCTTGGTATTAGTCACATTGTACTGTCATCTCCAAAATGATGGGATCTTAACTCCAACGAGTGTGCACTCGAAAAAAATCGATAGTTTTGTTGTTTTTATTTTTATTTTTATTTTTTTTCTTTCCAGTCTCTCTTCACTAATTTTGGTCACATACTGTCAAGTCTTAGCTACTCTGTATTACCTCTGGATGCTTCCAAAACCAGAACCATGTGTGTAACTCTTACACTACCAAGTCTTGCTGCCAGCATTAGCTTTCTTCTCAGCCCCCTCTGGGCCCGAGCTTCTGTGTGCCGACCCAAAGGAAACACTTTACAGAAGATTCTGTTTCAGTGATGCTGATCTCTTCTTAATCAATGCAGGTGCTCCAGCCCCAACTGGCCAGCATCCTTTGTCCCAGCAATGCAATGGTTTTCCATAGGTGCTGTCCTCACGTTAGTCATGGTTGCTAAGTCAGCTTCAGCTAACCAGATACCAAAGTTTTTAAGACAAAAATACTTCCCAAACAACCCCAATATAGTCTTTGTTTCTCTCTGAGACTTCATAAGCCAGGCCTCTGTCACTGGCCCTTCTCTCAATCTTCTTATCTTTCAAATTTCCAAGGAATAGTCCCCTGAGTTCCAAATATTCAAAATCTGCTTGAACCCAATATTCCAAACTCCTTCCATAAGCTTTTCCAAACTACATGGTCAGGTCTTTGTCAGTAATACTATATGACCTGGTGCAAATTTCTGTCTTAGTTGGGGTTTCTATTGCTGTGATAAAAATGTAATGATCATATAATAAAAAAAAGTCAAAGAGGACAAGAAGAAATAAAAAAAAACATGCAGTTAAAAGAAGAAATGCAATGTTGAAGCCAAGTCCTATGCTGAAAGAGAAAAAAGATATCCTGATGTGGAATGGAAATAAATAGTGTGATGATTTTAGGGCAAGACTCACACAGCTAATTCGAAACTTCTGAAAGGTGAAGGACTGAGGAGTTTTTCTTGTCCTGAAAAGCAAAGACAACTCAGAGTTTATACAAAAGCAATTCAAGGAGAGGGGTAGATTTCATCCCCCAAAGGAGGCATTCACTGGCCAGGTGATTTTGGCTTTAGTATGGCTTTTTAAAATCCCTACGTCTCATCTTAAAAGGAATAAAAGATAATTTATCATGCGTCCATGAGTGACCATGGCCTGGGAACATAGATTTAGATTATTCTGATTCCATGTTCCACCATGGAAGCCTACAGTTTTGTAGTTTTTTAGAACAAAGAATGCCATAAATCAAAGCAATTGTAAAATACATTTGTGAGTACACCAGTGAGATAGGCATAAGAGATACAGGGAGACTATAGGCCAAAGATGGCTTCTGGTGACATTCTTACCTCTTAGATTGCTGAAGCTAGTGTTCTGCTAAGTTAATAACTTTCTTTTTAGTCATTTTCTTTTCAATCCTGGCCATATCCTTTTCACCCATGCTCCTCTCCTAGTCCCTTAGTTAATACCTTCTAATAAGTTTTTATTTATTGTCATGAGATTTTAGTTCATATCCAGAGTGGGGCAAGGAATGTCTGTTTCAGAAGACTAAATCTAGCCCAAGATAAAGTAATTACCTTTGAACCTACAAAATGCAAATCTCTGCACAGTACCGAAATTACAAACCTTTGATCAGTATATGCAGAAAAAGAGATTCCTTCCAGTAATTTTTCATTCAAAGTCATACAGAGCTTCTGCTCAGGAATTTTCATTCACAAGAATTATGAAGGATACATGAATAAAGTGTCTGTGGAACTCTCCCACTCTTATGGAATGCCACTGAAGCCAGGCATGTGGTAGGGAGTCCTTTCATTGAGTTCTGCACAGAGCATGGTGTGAAGCTATGAAGGTGAAGCCTGAGTCAAAGATGTTAAAGATGTTAGAAATGTGGGATAACAGCCAAGCAGTTTTATCGGAAACAAGGTATTAGAGTTAAGTTCTGAAGGGCATTAGTTACAGCCTTTAATGTCTGGTGAGTTGATCAAGACTTCATTCTTATATAATCTATTTTCTAAAGGATTTATGAGAATTGTAGTTCCAAGAATCTGTAGTTCTTGTATAATTTTTGTTGAAAACATAATCTAACAACCAATGCTATTTAATAAGATGGACTTATGCAACTTCATCTTGTGAATGGACTTTGTTGATGTTTCCCTATTATTGCTTCTATAGCTCTTAGGCTATAGTAGAATTACTAGTCATTACTCTCTGAAAATAATTTCACATAAGTTATGCTTTTATTACATGCATACAGCTTTAAAAACCAATTCTGATACAAAGAATTCAATCATCTAAACATCTCCATTATTAAATTTTCTAGTGATATATTCATTGTAGAAAAAGAAAGAAAGTTGTTAAAACAACTTTATCAATTTTAGGGCATATTGTACATATGTGCATATTGTACATAAGTACACATAGCTATTATGTGTACTTAAGTATTGGTGAAATATAAATTTAGTAACTTCCATAAATATGCCTATGTTTTATTTTTGGACAATTATATTATTCCAGGCATGTATCATTTAAATAAAAATGTTTGTATTTCGATTATTTCAGATTAGGAATAGATCTCTGCATCAGGATTAGAAATGAGAAACTAGGATTTTGTTTTTCATGAAATGTATGCTTAAAATTCACTAAGTAATCAGTAAGACTGGCATAAAAGAACACATATTTAATCTCATTGCATTGATAAATAATACAATAAAGGAAATGGAGAAGAAACATTGAGAATTGTACTCTGAATTACTGATTTCAGGTGATAAGCAAAAATAAAGCATTCAGTGTTAAATTTTCAAATGATATCAATGAACTACTCAACTAGATTTTTAACTATACTGACAAACTAATCCTCAACTACAAAATAATAGAATCAAGTGAAAATAAAATCCTTATAGAAAGTCAGAGCTGTCAAATCAGATTGTTAATTATTATTTTAAATATTTTATTTGACAATTGAATACATAATTAGGCAAATATCAGAACAAGATTATTAATTAAAAATTATCTATCACTTTATCTTTTTTCTCATTTTCTCTTTAACTATCTCTGAACTACTTTTTCTACTTTTGAGTTACAGATTGACATCAAAGCCTTAGCACATGCTTAATTAGAACTATCCCAACGATTGATATCTCATGTCATCATTCTTACAATTTTACACACATTATAGCTCGAGAGTTGCAGAAAAATAAACCATTACAGAAAAATTTAGTTTTGCAACACCAATATCATTATGTTCCCTACAATCTTGTAGAGAGCAGATGAAGTCCCAAGTGAATGTGTAGTATTTGCGTGGCGCTGGCTATTTCTAGGACCCCTATGCCTGAAACCAATGGAAATTGAAACCAAAGATGTCCTTGCATCAGGCTCAGAGGAATGACAAAGATTTCTTCTGGTCCAAGCATGGACCTTTAACTAAACCAGTGTATCAGAAACTATCAGCCACAGTGACTTCTTCCTCCATGAATGGAACCTGAAACTTCTCTTCAGAGAACTTCACCACCACCACCCCACACACACACACCAAGATCAACTAACTCACCTTCTCCTCTGTGTACTATAAACCCAACTCTTCATTCCATGGTATAAAATAAATGCACTGAATTTCTGGGTTGTTTGTGAATCTCCATCAGCACAGAGAGACCACCCAATATCAGCTTTTCTGTTTCTGTGTCTGTCCTTTCCTTATTCCCTCATTGTCTCAATCAGGAAAAGTCCAAATGTATGTAGGTTGTGGTTTTATCTCAAAAAGAATAAATGGTGAAATCTCATAGTTTCAAAAGTTGATGAAAGAGGATCTCAAATTTAAGAACTACATAGTAAGTTTGACCCTGGACTCAACTGATAAGTAACATTTAAAATTTTATAAGTAAAACTACAAATAAATGAAAAATAACAAGTTTGCATTTTGTACTCTAATTTCCCTGAATAAAATAGATGTTAATCAATTTCATGGCCATTATTTTAATTTTATTTCACAAACAATTTTAATATAACTTAATAAAATTATTTGTTTTTGCTTTTTAAAATTAGATTTTTTCATACAATATATTCTAATTATGGTTCCCCTCCCCTAATTCTGAGATTCTCCAACCTCACCATTGACCAAAATCTACATCCTTTCTTGTTTTTTCTCATTGGAAAATAAACAGGCAGGTACTTTAAAATGATAATAAAAAATAAAATAAAAACCAGCAAACAAAGTTTTTTTCTTTTCTTTTCTTCATATAATATATCCTGATTAGATTTCTCTCCCTCTGTTTTTCAGCTCTTCTCTACTTTCTCTCCTATCCTGATCCACCCTGTTTCTGTCTCTCATTAGAAAACAAATAGGACTCAAAGGGATAATAATAAAATAAATTGTTATTCAGTAAAATGAGACAAACATACAGGATATGGACAAAACAAGCAAACAAAAGGGAATGTGGCCACAATGTGATCCCAGAGATCTTCTCCTTCAGACCCTCAGCAATCAATACAAAATCAAACCACACCGAAAGCCGTAATTTATAGCCAAAAGTCCTGCAGAGTAAAATAATAATAATAATAATAATAATAATAATAATAAAAATAGAAAACAAGAAAAGATAAAATTATTAAAAACTAAAAGGTCTCCTTACACCACAATGTGAGACAATCAATGTCAAGAGTCTGTTGAAGCCGGTTGGTAGTGGAGCACGCCTTTAATCCCAGCATTCTATAGGCAAGCCAGGCGGATCTCTGAGAGTTCAAGGCCAGTCTGGTTTACAGAGCAAGATCCAGGACAGGCACCACAACTACACAGAGAAACCCTGTCTTAAGAAAAGAAAAAAAAAAGTCTGCTTGAATGTTGAATGATCATTTTCCCCATTGAGATTCCCATGGAAAAACTAAATTTTCACTTGCACGTGGTTCTCAAATGGAGATAGCTTTTGGGTTCAGGATAGGGGCTCCTTTCTGCTTCCACTCTCAGCACTGGGACCCCGTCAAACCCCAGACCTGTTCAAGCCTATACATGCTGTCAGTCTCTGTAAGTTCACACGTGCCTCGGTCTTGCCGTTTTTTAGAAGACATTACCAGAGTTGGTGGGTAACATCCAGGAAACAGTGTTTTCAGACAGAGTAGGGTAGTACCACATAAGAACACTTAGAATAGTGATAACATATAAAAGATGATCACATGATGGCTTATGCAATATTAAATCCCAGCATGGAGGAAAAAGGGATGCCTGGAATCCCACCATTAACCAAGGAGCGTTTGTCAATTGATGGCTTCAGGAAGATGAAGAGGCCTTTTTTTATACTGTGAACTCTTGTAAGTGGATCATAGTTTAAGTAGACCTTACTCCCAAAAGTGGATAGAGAAGGCAAACTGGACTCAGTGAGAAAAAAAAAAAAACTTAAAATTTTGTGGTTAAGGAGGGAAGACAAACAGGATGGCTATGGTAGGATTCGTGGGATGGAATCAATATTATCAAAATGCACAGTATGAAATACACAGAGATTTAATAAACCTGTTATTGAAGAAGGAAAGTATTTATTTTCTGGCTTTAGGGCCACTATACTTGGCATTACCATTGCTTTGAATAACGTTTCCCTAACCCTTGCCTAGCCTCTCCTTAAAATTTGCAGCTACCTTCATGAATTTCATCATTTTAATGCTAATTTGAGAGTCCAGCTATTTTTACTTCTTTTATACTAGTATAGTGTGTCTCATGTTGTCAAATTACTGCTTATAACTTTCCAAAAACACTTTCATTATACATTAAAATAGATTCCTAATATATTTTATCTTTAATATTCTTTCACATTTTCTTTCATGCTAATTGCTTGAGGCATATTGAATAACAATAGAAAATGAATCACTGTGTGGAATAAAAATAAGAGGGAGGTACAATTTTTAGCTTTATTGTTATATAAAACACTAAATTTATTAGCAAAAGACATGACATGTATTTACATACAAATTCCAAAGAACACTTTGGAGCATCCTCGAATTAAGCTGATTTTATTGAGAATTATGAGCAAGTAGAACAAAAATTTTGGTTGATGTTTGTCAATAAACCAAAGGACACTCTCTCTCTCTCTCTCTCTCTCCTCTCTCTCTCTCTGTCTGTCTCTCTCACTCACATGTGCACACACACACACACACACACACACACACACACACATTCATACCCACTCTTATGCAGCTTCATAGTTGATAATCCATGTTTATCTTGTACCCAGATGGTTCATTCTGTAAGTGTTGATAAAACTTTGGGATTTAGAACTTTTCAGATCAGCTGTTAACTATACCATGTTGGATGAATGGAATTTATATATTGACCAAATAAAGAAAGTAGAAAATATTTTGTCTATCATAGTGAGTTTAAGAATCTCTTTGATACTTGCATTCTTTTATTTATTATTTGCATATGTGTGCAAATGCACTTGCATAGACTAAGCATGGAGGGCAGAGGACAGGTTGTTGGAATTGGTTGTTTCCTTCCACATTCTGTTTACTGGGAATGAAACCCAGGTCATCCTCCATTTGGCAACAAGCAAATTTACATGGAGCAGGGGTGGGGGGGGGAGATTTGTATTGTCAGTGCCCTTACTCTCAGGAATGCATACCTAGTAGAAAAAATGTTGATTTGGATGCATGTCTTGCTGTACATAACTGTGTGGAAATTTGGAGTATTGGTGGCCCACATTGTATGCATAAAGAATTCTCCATATGTATGATGGTTATGGTTGGATAGTGGGTGGATTATATATGCATACATTTTTGGAAGTTGGGGTAATAAGAGTATATTGATATTCATGTCATAATAAACTGAGAATAATAGTAAGAGTTTAATATTTCCTTGAGAATAGAGTTCTTACCAGAACATAAGAGTGATATAGCTTAGTTTTTAAGAAAATTAAAATTAAGATTTATTGCTGATGAATTTAATAAAACCCACTGGTGTAGAATAAAATAGCAGAGTTTAAAAAAATCAAAGTATTAACATTTTTTATTTAACTTTTTGTTTTCTTTTAAGACAGGGTTTCTTTGTGTAACAGCCATGGCTGTGCTAGAACTTGCTTTGTATACCAGGCTGGCCTCAAACTCACAGAGATCTGCCTGCCTCTGCCTGTCTAGTGTCTAGGGATTAAAGATGGGTGCTATCATGCCCAGCTAATATATTTTCTTAATCAAATGAATCTTATAGGACATAAAGGTGTCGCTATTGGTTCATTAGTTCAATAAAAACAGATGCCATTCATATAATATTGAGGACATTGAATTTCTCTACATTTGGTTTATTTTTCATTTCCTTAAAGTTGAGAATTAAACCAAGTAGTGAAATATTTTTTTTTATTTTCAATGGGATTTTATAGACACAAAGAAGATTTTCGTAAGGAAATTAAACTCTTTAATTACTATAAAGAAAAACCTAGAAATAAAATAATAAATTGAATCTATGGAATATATATATATATATATATATATATATATATATATGTGTGTGTGTGTGTGTAAAACATTTGTATACCTCAAAATTGAAGTATAAGTTATTATTTTCATTGTAAATTAAGCTATTATTAGAAGTATTTTTATAACAAATATAAGACCTAACTTTATACACAATTCTATGTTCATTAAACTATAGATTTCCCCCCCGCCCCAATCACATGTAATAAAATGAATGGTTTCATAAACTCATTACCACAAGTTACACATTCTATATATCACTGGACAAGGTAATATTAAATTAAGAAATATACAATATGAGAAGGAACTCCAGTTTCACATACTTTTGATACAATGCTTAGCCTTAAAAGTCAATAGTGGTTTTCCCTTAAAATGTATTTCTTCCTTTAACAAAGAACCATCAAAAATAATGACAGAAGAAATTTCTTTTTTTTTTTTTTTTTTTGGTTTTTCGACACAGAGTTTCTCTGTGTAGCTTTGTGCCTTTCCTGGATCTCACTCTGTAGATCAGGTTGGCCTTGAACTCACAAAGATCCGCCTGGTTCTGCCTCCCGAGTGCTGGGATTAAAGGCATGTGCCACCACCACCCAGCCAAGAAATTTCTTATGAATATTAACATCATTAACTTTTTGCAACTCTTCCATTTTTTTTCATCTTATTAAAATCTTTCTTTATGGTTACCATATTTTCATTTTCTATGTGATATTAACATGATGGCATTTCCAAAATCATTTTAGATCTCACAGTAGAAAGATTTGGGGCAAATTACAGAGGTGTGACTCACACTTAAATAGCAAGAGCAAATTTTGTACATTTTTTTTCACCATCCTTCTTTTAAAGCATCATAGATTTATTTTATTTGCTGTAAATGAACCATGTATTTCTGAAAGATGTAAACAAACTGAAATTGATTGTAATGAAAAATAAAATTTTTAATTATAATTAAAAAACAAAGTGTTGGCAAATTCCTAAAATCTGTCTCAGATATCAAATGGGAAATGAACTATTTTTTGAGGAATAGAAATATGACCCAGTCACTAATAGCAAGGGCATTCATTTTACACTGTACACATTACATAAACAGAGGAGAATAATTACTGCAGTTCTTCTTGTCTCTCCAGTAATGTCAACCTTGAATTTCAGCTTTTCAGAATAACATTTCAAAAGAGCTAGAGGCCAATTCTGGTTGAATGTTTTGCAATTATTGATAATTAACAGTTACTGAAAGTTTAGGATGCAATTAGGCGCTGTAATAAACATCAGCTAATCTGATAGCTATCTAGTCTAAAGTGATTATATAAATAGATTAAGTTTAGATTGAGGTAAAAGAGAACAGCACTCTGAAGGGCTGGATGAGAGCAAATTAAGTAAAGGAAATCTTGTGTGTGAAAGAACTCCTTGACTTCTTGTTAAAGCTACTAAACCTGTACAGAAATAGAACTCAGTTATTTATCCATAAATATTTAATTGACTGTCCACTATGCTAGCCAATTACCTAAACATGAGGGAAACATTAAATCTCTTTACTTACTGAGTCTAATTGTTGTAGAAGATTTGCATAAGAATTTCATTATGAAAAAAAGATGCTTTCAAAACATTTCTATGAAGACAAAAATAGTGTGTTGTAATATAAATCATACAACATATGAAGGAACACAGTAATTCCACTAATTCATTAGCTCGTCATACAACAAATATACAATCATGGAGTCCAAAGTTCTGGACTGAGTATTTCCAGAAAAAGAGGGGAAGAGAGAGAGACAGAGACACAAGATAGAGACAGAGAGGCAGAGAGAGAGAGAGAGAGAGAGAGAGAGAGAGAGAGAGAGAGAAAGATTGAGACAGAGAAGACAGAGACATTAACATAGGCAGATTAAGAGAAAACATTTTTTAAGACACAGAGTAAACTTAGGTTGCCAAGCTTGATATGGTAAGGGGAGATATTGAAGAAGGAGGTAGAGGACATAGAATGTGGGGTCCCAAATGCCTTTGTATGGAGTTATGATTTTCATAGTAAATTCATTAAGAAGGACTCAGTGGTTCTCAAGTAAGAAAATGTTGAAAAGCAATTTATATTTGTGGACAATTCCCTGTACCCACACATTTATCTGCCTTCATTGCAAACTGAATTTTATAGAAAGTACAATCTTAACCAATCTTAATCAATGTTTCTGTACTGAGAGAATTGAAATGAGCAGGCTTTAGCTATTATGAGTACTTAAAGACATTATATTATCAATATTGTCTCAATTCAATGTCCTTATTAGGCTAAGCTGCAGTATAAAATGATGAATAATATAAATGTACTCTTCAAGTTTCATTATATTTAATAAAATGTCTAATAATCCTAAGCAAGAAAAATGGAGAGAAAATTAAATATCTTGCAAATAAAGAATATTATCAAACTTTCTTTGAAGCAATTCATGAGTCACTAGATCTTATAGGTTCCTAATTTCATGTAGGTGTAACATTTTCTCATTTTAAACCATTGAATGTAATTGTAAGTGATACTGAATACATTAACAGTAAGTAAAATAGTAATGATAAGTCAACCAAACTTTTAATATTAAGTTGAAGAAAAAGAATAGTGAACAGTGAGGAAATTGATGGCTTCATTATGTTTGCTCAGTGCTATGTTAGTAGGTAAAATAGAGAGGGTTATGGTTGTGGAGTCATTTAGTTTAAATTTCTAGTTAACACCTGCTGTGCATAAACTTGAAAATAGTGAGGCTACTCACTTTAAAGTACAGATAACAAAGAAATACAGATTTGGTAATCACTCTTCATAATGTTACAATTTAACCCACTGATGATCTGAAAGAGTTTGACAGCCATAGTCTCTTGCATTTGGATGTTTGGTCACCAGCCAGTAGAACTTCTGGAGAACGATTAGGTGTGATTTGTTGAAGAAGTCGTGCAACTGGGGTAGGATTTGAGAATTCAAAAGCCCATAAAATGTCTCTGTCTGTATCTCCTTCTCTGTCTCTGCCATGTCGTCTTGCCTGCTGCCATGTTCCCCACCATGTTTATCATGGACCCTAATGTTCCGGAAAAGTGAGCCCCGAAGTAAACGTTTTCTTTTAGTGTCTTGGTCATGGTGATTTTCATGGCAATAGAAAGTAACTAAGACAACTATAATTATCTAATTAGCACCTTTGTAGAACAGAAATAGCTAAGTGTTTCTTTATCTCAAATAGAAATGGTTGTGAATACTCTAAGATTTGACCCTAAGAGGGACACACATGGAGGATGCCAGGAAGGGGAAATATTTAAGAAAATAGTATTAATAATTGTCTTAGTATTCACTAGCAAAGAAGAATAGCAGCTGGCAGTAGAAACTGGATCAAGGCTATTGCTTTTAAATTAATTTTTTTTTGTTTTCCCCTGCAACTCCACATTACATTTTAAAACATGGAGGGCACAGATCACATACACCAAGAAATAAATAAACAAACATCAGTATACACGATCATATCTTATGACTATAATTTATTGCACATGAGAGACTAAGATTACAAGAAAATTAGTAATTTTGAAAATAAGCACATTTTCCAAGGTATAATTTCATACTAATGTTTATATATTTTTTTCAGCCTTTAGGCTCAGAAATAAGAAGAAATTAGAGATCATGAAAATGTAAGCTCTACTTCTGAAGAGGTTACAAAAGGTAAGAAGAAACATCTAGAAGCAAGTCACTGAGTGGCTATTGGGAAAAATGGGCAATGGTTACTTTCTCATGAATAGTATCTTGGCATGTCAGGGAGGCTAATTAATATTTGATTAATAGAAACAAACATCTCTGAATTCTTTGTAAACATGAACAGATAGTAACTGTGAAAATATAACTTATTGTAGTAAGAACTGACATTCCTTTGTCACAATATCATTCTCTCTCTCTCTCTCTCTCTCTCTCTCTCTCTCTCTCTCTCTCTCTCTCTCTCTCTCTCTCTCTCTCATATGGTAGTTGTGTCCTGTCCCCATTTTATTCTAAAATGTCTGGTGATGTAGATACTATTTCATTAATTAGTTGTACATTTATGTAAAACCTAGCATAGGAAAGAACATAGTAGAATACAAAGAGATTCTGAGCCAAGCTTTCTTTTGTCTTCTTTGAGCAAACAGTGACCAAGTACATTTTCCACATCCTATGTGGCTGGCATGCTAGGTCAAAGGAACACATGGAGTGTTGCACAAAAAAGATTCTTATGCCATCCATTCTCTGCTGCTTTTAAGATGGCCATGCATTTTTACAGTGATCAAAGGTAGAATTACTTTCTGGAATATCAGCAGAAAGAACATAGGTCATTTTCTGGGTCAAAAATATATATTAACTCCCTCTGCCATTCTTCATTCCTTCCTACTTCTGATGCAAAAGAAACAGTTTAAGTTTGTCACACGGAGTAAAATACATGAATATTTTTCCAAATATTTACAAAGATCTGAAAGTACAGATTTGGAGGACTTTTAGATGAGAGCTAACGAACCATTTCCAAGGTGCAGTCTCAAAGCTTTAAGGGGCATAAGGTCTTTCATTTGGGACAGGTTCTTCTATTGACAGAAAATTCACAGTGTCCAGGGGATTGTGGAAGAACCAGAATCATAAAACTTGAAGGAGACAGAATACTAGGTAGTGATGGTCAGAGCCAAGAATCATAAGAACTCTTTAAAATGTGGTCAGTGTTTCTATTGGTAATTGGCTTTCCATGCAACCATTGCAGTTAGAATTGACTGTGGTGCTTGGTATTTTACTCAATTAGTATCCCTATTCTCATACTGGAGAACTTGTTTGAACAAATCTGTGTCTGTGTCCTAATTCTTAGGATGATAAATTACTAATATGTAGCACCTTCCTAAATTCACATTTGCCCTATTGGATTAGGAGGCATCCTGATTTATGAATATTCCACAAAACTAGAAGTGTCCATATATTCTCAGAGCAACTAACAGATACATTAATTGGCAAGCACGTATCTGCACACTATAAATAGACAACATATATGTATAAACTTGGACATATATATGAGCACATACACACACACATACACAAACATATATATGTGTGTATACACACAAACATATATGTATATGTATATATATATACACATATATACATGTATGGGCACACACGCACGCACACACACACACACACACACACATATATATATGTGCATGCACACACACATATATATGCATGCACACACACTCTGAAATTAGTAAATTAGTGATTGACTAAAAATAACTCCAAATCACTTGTAAATTCTCAAAATTACAAATACATAACTTTTAACTGAAATCAATATGGTATTTACTTTTATTTTTGCTAAGATATACCCATCATATCATATAATGATTGCATGGCATAATTGTTATTAGAATTAACAGGGAATTTTAAGAAATAGCTTATTGGAAATAATAAGAATAAAAATATTTTTATCAAGTAGAATCTGTCATTTTTTGACTATATCTTACCAGTAATAGAAAAATACAATTAAAATTATTTTATTACTTCAATCACATAGATTACAAAGAGATTGTCGCATAGATTACAAAGACATTGTCATTTTGGAATACTGATTTTTATGATGGAAAAGTCTATAGTCCTTTAGGGAATGAGAAACTAAAAGATACCTCTCAGACTGACAATCACATTTTGAAATTAGATGGCATAGGAGGATTAAGTGGGTAGAAATAGTTGGTACAAATATAAAAGAAAGCTAGCTAGAATCTGCAAGGATTTAATCAGAGCTAGAATAACTTCCTCGGTACTACTGATATAGCCTCATTATTTGAAATGCAACACAGTAGTGAAATGTAATGTAATGCTTCTTAGATGCAGAACTAGAATGGGAAGCCAAAAATAGTAATGAGAAGATCGTTGATGGGAGCATGAGAAAAAAGTAAAGGAGAGCAACATGATTTTAAATGCTCATTATTGTTATTAAAGGTGAATTATATTTCAAATACTCTGATGCTATCATGCCTAAATCTGGAGCTTTTCTCATAAAATGAAGTAGTGAGAAATCATCATTGCCAACCAGTTATATCATCACCAAAGATCACTCAAATTCCCAAAAGATTTTAATGCACAGGAAAGGAAACTGTATTACAGAATATTAAGAGCAGCCATAAATCTCTACTTCCAAATCGGCTTACATCTTAGGTAATTAAATTTTAAAAGCAGATGTCTGCAGGAAACCAGAAATACAACATTGCATGCATAGTTTGATAGTATTATTTTGAAAGGAAGGTATTTTTCTGTAAGGTTGAGAATTATTGTAACTATCTGAAATGATTCTCCAAATTGAGCCATAGATGGGAGTAACTGATGTGAAAATTAAACTCTAATATGCATATAAGTGAATTAATAATATTCCTGTAATGAGCCAAGTGTTAATAGTAAAATAACAGTAATTAAAAATATCTATTTACAAAGATAATACTGATATTGGAAAAGTGAATATGAAGATCACAGATTATAATAACATAATCTAATTTTTTAAAAGAGCTTACTTGATTGTAAACAGCATTTGATATTTGGAATATTCTAGACAATACAATCATTGAGGTCTTGCATATAAGCTTTTGGATAGCCTTTTTCAAATTACTCTACACATATTTACTTCATTTTGTTAACTAGTTATTTCTATTCACAGTGAGTTAGCCACGAAATTGATAACAGATTTTTTTAAGTTAATTAGCAATTTGACACATTGATTTTTAAGACCATTGGCTTTACTGTTTGAAATATTGTTCTCATATTTCAAATTACTCTAGTTTTTCTCTTGTAGATTTAGAAAGCATTAATCCCTAAAAGAGCAGGAACTAGAAACAAAACAAAGTAAAAAAAAAAAAATACAGACCTCTGGAGGTTGTGTGTAGGAATAATTCATTTGTATAGATCAGATAGAACCCTGTCATACCAGAACAGTAGTGCATGCCTGTATTGTGGCACTTAAAAGAAAGAAGCCAACAAATCATGACAAATTCAGAGCTATCCTTTAACATATATTATATTCCAGGACATCCAGAACAGCAGTATCTAGTATAAAAATTACAAAAGGATGAGAAGCACATGATAGATAGATAAACAGATAATAGATGATAGATAGATAGATAGATAGATAGATAGATAGATAGATAGATAGATAGATAGATAGATGGATGGATGATAGACAGGCAGGCAGATAGACAGACAGACAAATAGTTTTAGTTCACTGCTCTACTACATTGTTGATGTTTTAACTGTCAGCTTTACTGAACACTTTTGAAGACGCTATAATCTCCTTTTCTGTACATCTGGATGTGAACCTGAATTCAGCCACATTTACATGTTATAAGGTATGGAAACACACACACACACACACACACAAAAAAAAACCCTCTTTTTGATAATTTATTCTAACAGTTGAAATAAGAACACAGACAAAATACAGCAGAGAAAGTGATTCCTTGATGAGATTTATAAAAAGGTAAAAATATTGAGACTATTTTTCTATTTTCTATTTCCTCTACCTACCAGGAAAGGATTTGCTGTCATATTTTGTCTGGAGGAAATTTAATACCAATATTAGTAAAACTTCTCAAATCATGATAAGTCATGTATGCTAGGATATTAAAGCAAAGAGAAAATAATCCTTAAAACCCCAAGTATGTTGTTAATTTAATTTCCATTTATTTTTCCACCAGCAGTATTTTCAGTGCTTGAAAAAATGCATAGATTAACATGTTTCTTTTAAAAAATATTTATTTTTGTTTTCTTTTTATGGGTATTTTGTCTGCATTATGTGCGTCTCAAACACCCAGTTCTTGTGAATGTTGGAAGTTAGTCAGATCATTTGAATATTAGGCAGACCACCTAGAATTGTGAGCTATCAAAGGGCACTGCAAACTGAACCTGGTTCCACTGGAAGAGCAGTTAATCCTCTTAATGCCAAGAAACTGCTCCAGCCACAAAGAATTTTTAAAAGTCATAAATCATTAGCAAATAATTAGTTACAAATTACTTTAAGACTACCAAGTTAACAATGTATCAGTGAAAAAGCAAATGCTACCTTGTTTCTGTGCATATAAATCAGCTCTGAACCATAATATCTTAGCTATCTTCAACAGGGCAACAGAAGCTGGGCATGGAGTAATTCTTGGAGACCTTCTCTTGTACATTATAGACATTGCAGGCCACAAAGCCCACATGAATAATTTGGAAGAAAGCTCTCCAATGCCCTTCTGGTAAAATTAAAATTAAAAAGAGCAATGAAAAGTCATCCTTTGTCAGAACTGGGAGGGAGATGATTTTCATCTTATACTGTGTAACTTTGGAAATGGCCAGTCCATTCTGTTTTCTGAAAGAAATGCAGTAGTAAGCTGTTCCAAGACTAGTCAGTGAAGAAGCACTTTGAAGGAACTGACATTTAACCCTTTTTATAAAGTAAGATGTAGCCCCATGTGGATTCATAGATGAAGGGGAATAAAACAAGATTTCAAGGTAACCTACAATTGGATTTATGTATCCTAAAAGGTACACAAAATGAGTTTTATCTTTATAACAGTGTTTCTCATTCCAACCTTCAAAGGAAGTAACACAGAAAAGCACCAAATTCCCAAAATTCCTGTATTTTAAAAGAGATTACTAATAAATTTGTTCACACTTTGCCTTATGAGAGTTAATCCTCTTAATTTTCCTAGACACTAAGAAAAATTGCCTAATTAGATACCTGGAATTCTAACACTTGTAAAGTTGAAAAAAGGATAATACCCCTTTTAAGTACCCCAAGGGCAGCCTGGGTTACGCAGTAAAGTGAGAACAAAAAAAAAAGAAAGGAAGGAAGATAGGAAAGAAGTAATAGGAGAGAGCAGGGGGTCGGGCAGGTTGTGGGGAAAGGGGAGGAGGAAAAGAGCAGAGAAGAGGAAGGGAGGGAAGGGGAGGAGAGAAGACAGACTGCTTAGCAGCTAAGAGCACTTGCTGTTCTTCTAGAGGCCAGGGCTTGTTCCCCTGCATTCAAATCGGGTGATTCCAATTCTAGGAGATCTGGTGCCCTATTATGACTGATGTTGGTGCCAGGAATGCACAAAGTCTATGTACATTCATGAATGTAAAACACTCATACATGCAAATTTTAAAAAGAAAGGAGGAGGGTAAGATAAAAAAAAACAGCTGAAGAGATGAAACAGTGATTAAGAACATATGTTGCAAGGTCTCCCTTGGGGAGGAGGTGGGAATGGGGGGTGGATTGGGAGGAAAGCTGTGGGGTGGGAAGAGGAAGGACAGGGGAATCCATGGCTGATATGTAAAATTAAATTAATTAAAATAAAAATATTTGTATATATAAAAAGAACATATGTTGCTGTTGCAGAAGGCCAGAGTACTGTTCTCAGCACTCACATCAGACAGGCCACAACCACCTCCAACTTCAGTTCCAGTGGGATCTGATGACTCCTTTTTATCCCCATGGGCAATTTCACGTACATGGTTTTCATTCTTATACTCAGACATACACACACATTCACATAAAATTAAAAATAGAGTTAAATGATTAAAATAAACAAAAAAGAGAACTGTCTGTTAAAGTAGGTTAAATTAAATAGTAACTATCTGTGGAGCCTGAATGGACCAGACTAGGGCCTCTACATACAGGAGACAGTTGTGTAGCTTGGTCTGTTAGAGGGGTCCCTGGCAGTGGGATCAGGATCCATCCCTGGTTCATGAGCTGACTTTCTGGAGTCCATTACCTATGGTAGGACACCTTGCTCAGCCTTGATGCAGCGGGGAGGGGCTTGGTCCTGCCTAAACTGAAAGTACCAGGCTTTGCTGACTCCTCACTGGAGGCTTTTCCCTTTGGGAGGAGGGGATGGAGTGGGGGTTAGGGAGAGGGAAGCCTGGGGGAGTGAGGGGAGGGATGAGAGGGGGAATTTGTGGTTGGTATGTAAAATGAATAAAAAAAAAGTCTTAAATAAAAAAAATTAACTATCTGACCTCAGGAAAATGGTCAAAAAAGTAAAGTAACCATGCTATCGTGACTCCTCAGATTGTATGTGCATGTAGTCTAGTCAGTTGTTTAGCTCTAGGTTTAGTGAGAAAGCCTGTCTCAAAAAAATTATGGAGAGCAATAGAGGAAGATACCATAATATCAGCATCCATATATAAACACAAAAACACACACAAAGAAAATTTGGCTTGATATACAAATTTATCACAAGATTGAAGGGTTGTTTCAATATAATGTCTGATCAAGACATCCAGAAAAAAAATTCAATACAAATTCTATTTCTAATATTTTTTGAGAAAGGTATAGTTTTAGAAAAATCAATTGAACAATGTATCAATGGTAATTACTGTGCAATATTTAGTGAGTAGAAAGACTAGGAAAAAAATTCATGGTGCACCAATTTGTTTTATAATACTCAAAGAAAGTTTAGTACAAGAGATGGACCTAGAGCAAGGATAACAACATACCAACATAGCCTCGCCCAACCAGTCCATGGAAAGAGTAGTTAAGAATCCATTTGACATGAGAGAATTCAGAATATTAGTAGTGCATCTTTAAATAAATAGGTTACACATGTGAGACCTTCAGTGAGTTGTTACTTATGTAAGTTACATTTCCTCATCCAAACATGGTAGCTATCAACTCACAGAGTCATTGGTGAGGTTTATATGAAAGTCCATGTAAAAGCACATGGTTTGCTCTTAGAGTGAGAAACTAATTAAAGGCTCAATAAATAGCATTATTTTTATAAATTGCAAGTTAGATGATGGTACATGGTTCTTTCATTTGAAAAATTTAAATAACTACTGTTAGGCAGAATAGGCCTGATTTTGTGGTTGTAAGAAGAGCAGAATATATATTTAAAATTAGTAAATGAAGCATACAGGTATCTCATTTATCTATTTGAAATCTGAGATTCATATTAATGGCATTTTATTTCAGTGACTGATTACTAAAAAAAAATCAATTTAAGTGAGGAGCTGCTTATTTCACTCACAGTTTTAGAAGAACTGGCTCATGATCACTTAGTCCCACGTCACTGGTCGTGGTTGCTAGCAATTAAAAGCAAATGTGCCTGGATATGTCCCCAAGGATGACTCTTAGGAACCGAATACCCAGTTGGTGTGCTCTTCTTTGAGGAAGACAGTTTCTCCCACTCTCAGCATTCCTTCATTCCCTCGGGTTCCTGGGATAGAGCAGAGGCCTCCTGGTCTAGCCCCTGTCTATATTAGCATGTCTGCTTTTGTCCTCATTCAGCTCATGTGCAGACAGTCAACTGTGAAACATTATATGGACTGAGCAAGTTATATTTATTAATATATGGGTATATACTTATACAAATATACAAGTAACAACAATTTTAGAAAAGGCCATGACTATGAAAAAGAGTATAGAGGATAAATGGGAAAGCTTGAAGGGAGGAAAGGAAAGGGAGGAATGATGTAATTATATTATAATCTCAAAAAAAAAACAAATAACGTTCTAAAAGGAAAAAATTGCATTAAAACAAAGACAAAAACTTGGCACTATGCTGGTTTATCAAGGGAAAAACATACAGCCATAGAGTAATTATAAAAAGCTGTATAATGCTCATCTTATTTCTTTTAACACTTAAAGTCCTTTAAACATAAAATACAGTGAGATAATTATTCAATACAATGTTAAATATCACCATGGTACCACAATATCTTCATGGGTGTAATACAGATATTACATACTAAGATTATAAAAATTCAAATTAATGAGTACTGGAAGAGTATCTTTCATCCAACATTCAAAAATAAAATATAAAGATTTAAAAAGAAACACACATAACCCATATAATGCCACACATACATAATTTCAGCTCTTAGAGACCTTAAGTGTGACAAGCTTAAGACCAGTTTGACCTACATTGTAAGTTTATGTCAAATAACTGGGAGCTGAAGTTGAGGTTTAACAAGAGCACAAGAATGTTTATAAGGCACAGAAATTTGTAGTGCAAATTCTAATTGGTCTTAATATTAAAAATCCGGAGCCAGATATTGGGGTAAATGCCGAAATACTAGAGAGACAAAGGAGCAAGCCACAGCCACCTATTACCTCATCAACTCCTCAGCCCAAAGGGGGCCAAGCTCCTGTCCTCTCCCTCCTCACATTCCTCTCTCTGCCGAGTTATATCTCCTGTCTCCATCTTCCTGTTACTAGGAATAAAGGCGTTTGGCTCCCAAGCACTGGGTTCAAAGGCATGAAGATCCCAAGTGCTAGGATTAAGGATGTGTGCCATGGCTAACTAATGGCTAGTTCTTGACTCTGGTCTCCAGACAAGCTTTATTTGTTAGAGAACAAACAAAATTTCACCACTGTCTCATGTAGAGAAAATGGCTTAGGTTTGACACCTAATGAGAGAGGAAGAGAGGGAGAGGGAGTGGGGAGGGAGGGAGAGGCAGACCTAAACATATATGCAGCAATGATACTTAAATATGAGGAAAAATGAAAATATTCAATATAAGAAAAAGGCATGCAGGCTAACTGCTCTTTCTTTATACAATTGTGTGTCTGTGATGACCTTTAAAAGCTGCTTTTTAATTTAATGTGGCTAATTCTATATTAAACACACTCATGAACATATCCAGAGTTGTATCTCCTAGGTAAATGTGAATCTACTAAAGTTGGCAGTCAAAGCCAATCATCACAGGAAGTATTTAATTGCAGAAGAAGAGGAGCTATAAACTTAGAAAAGGCAATGACAAGTATAAGAGGCAAATGTGGAGATTATTCATATATATAGAAGGCTGGCTTCTTTCACCCATGTTGAACTGATTTTAAGGAAAGAAGCATACTGTTGCTAAGATATTTCAGATATATATTGATTATGACACCTAATATATTTACCAGACAAACACTAATTTATCACAATTTATAATTGTCATTCCTTTGGCAAAAATAACTTTAAAATGTTGAGGGATAATTTCTTTGTGTGTGTGTGTGTGTGTGTGTGTGTGTGTGTGTGTGTGTGTGTGTGTGTATGAGAGAGAAGGTGAGTGAGACATTAGAGAGACTCACAGTAAGGAACATGAACATTTTCATCATTAACAAATTCTAAGATGACTCTAAAGTGATTTTCTTGTGATAATTTATATTTTGTTATCATATCAGATCTGGATTTGCATCAATTTTCAGTTCATAAAATGTCCTACCCTATTTATTGAAATGTAAAGTTTGTGGATCATTTCATTAAAAATCATAACAAAACAGTGGCATTTAATATCATATGTACTTATGCCAAGTCAAATAATTAATTATTCTTATGAGTTAGAATTTTTAATATATAATCAAATAGATCAAATTATAAATTAGAATTTTAAATATATGCTCAAATAGAAGCATGGGATTTTTACTTCAACCCCAAACTACTTTTTATTTGCATTTTACAAATATTTACTATATGATCTCTGTTCCATTCAACCACCTTCTGTTGCTAGGGATACAGTGTCATGCCTTCATGTACTCCTGAGCTATACCATACTCTTGTAAACTACTACTGACACATATCTCATTTCAAGGAATCTAGATTGTCTGGCCTGTCAATAAGATGATGAGTAAAATTAAGTTATAAATGTGAAGAGTTATGAATTTCCAATGAAATGCCTCATTTCCACTGTAATAACACATTTCTATGTTTGGTTTATCACTTTCAAACACGGAAAATGTGGATTTACTCATCAGTGGGCAGTCTACAGCCCAGAGCATTCACTGTTCCATTTTGGCAACATTCCATGTGTTGTGTATGCCCTATGAAATCTCGTATACTTAGTTATTTACTTTGCTACTGAGATGCATATAAAACTCTGCCTCGAAAGTCAATTGGGCAAAAAAAAATCACAACATAAAGCCCAGTTGTTATTAGTGACATTACAGAAAAATGGCCATTTTCATATTTAAATGACCTGAAATACTCTTCACATCTACTGGTGGATATAAGTTCAAACATACAACCGAATAATAAAGAAATAAACAGGAAGGTCTCTAGTCCACTACAAGATCTTATTAATCAGTATTAAAGATGGTTTAATCTGGATCATTAGTATCTCTTTTCCTCCCATTTCTTTACTGTTATAGATAAAATCTTTTCAGCCAATCTAGTTCAATATTCTTCAGTAAAATAGATAAGCTTTTTTTGTGTCAAAACATTTAATTATAAAATTGTTCATGTTAGTTAAGAAGTAAATCATTTAAAGGGTAAAAAAGATTAAATGTAATCTTGAAAGGAAAATGCTTACTGATAAAAAGAAGAGAAACTTACAGCCAAAGAAAGAAAGTAATTTGTCATTTGAAGATACTTAATGAGCTTCAGATACTCTTTGATGATGAGAAAGGGTATAATATACACAAAAATGCTTTAATGAAGTATCAAATTATAACAGATAATGAGGTTCTTTTTTTAGGATATGCAATTAGTAATTGTTGAAATTCTCCATTTCTTTCTAATCATAAATCTGTTGATGACACATGTAAAACTATTCTCACCAAAAGTGATAAGTTCTGAATCTAGATCAAAAGATCAAACTAACATTTCCTTTACTGCTTTAATTTTTCATTCAGAGAGCTTCAGTAGCAAAAAAAAACATGTTCAACATTCTGGATTTCAGAAAGGTTTCCATTAATACACTTTAATTATAATAATCAAGAAATTAACTCCAGCGATTCTTTTTTTAATTTAAGGACTGAAGGTTTGTAGTGTGATTTCTAGGGAAAGAGGTCAGGGGCAGTATCTAGTAATAATTAAATAGACTAGTATTTTGAAAAGAACTACCAAGAAGGTATAGGGTTGAACAGAAATAATAGTATGAATAATAGGACATTTGCAAGTAAATATATTAAGGTGAATTTGAGATGAAAATCACAATGAATTTTCTATACAAGTAATTCTTTCATAATTATTTAAACTTTGAGTAAATAAAAGTAAATTTATAAGGTATGCATATATATATATATATATATATATATATTTTTTTTTTTTTTTTGGTTTTTCGAGACAGGGTTTCTCTGTGTAGCTTTGCGCCTTTCCTGGAGCTCACTTGGTAGCCCAGGCTGGCCTCGAACTCACAGAGATCCGCCTGGCTCTGCCTCCCGAGTGCTGGGATTAAAGGCGTGCGCCACCAACGCCCGGCAAGGTATGCATATATTTATGTATATCTGAGTCTCACTTTTATTATCTACAACTGATTAGATCTATGATTGTCTAGAAAAGATTATCTAATAACATACTTAAACTAATGAATAATTCATTAATATTAGAAGTCTTTCGTTTACATATATATGTGTCTAACTTTGTTTGTATACTTATTGAAGTGAGAAGATGCTGTTGGATCACCTGAAGTTAGAATTATAGGCTGTTGTAAGCTGCTTGGAGTGGGTGCTGGGAACTGAACTTGTGTCCTCCAGAAGAAAAGAAAGTTAATCAATTACCCAAATACCCAGCCGCAATGATCACTAATCATAGATATAGTTTGTCTATTACTCAGGTTTGTAAAAACCTCCCTTTATAAAGGGAAAATCAAGTTATCCTCTTTGTTTTTTGTATCATGAGTAAAATAACTAAAGAATGGACTCAAACAGATGTTAAGCACAACTTTATTATAAATCAGAAGAAAACCTCCAAGGCAATCAAGACGTAATCTTAGCTATTTGGAAAACAGAGAAGTGAAGGAGGGGCTATGTCTTACCATTTAAGTAGAAGTGGAGATCAAACACGTGGCAGACAAGCAACCAAATGTCATCGAGGGAGGCTTTAGAAGAACGAAGTACGAAATGTAGGAGAAAAATAAATAAATAAAACATAGTGTTAAGGAAAACACAGTTAGTAAAGAAAGAAAAAATAGAAGTTATTCTTTTCCACAATGGATAAGTGGGACAGTTGACTAGCTTGAACTGTTTGGGAAGCCCCCAGCAGTAGAGCCAGGACCCGTCCTTGGTACATGGGCGGACTTTTTAGAGCCTGGGGCTGAGACACTTTGCTCAGCCTTGGTGTAGGGAGGAGGGGACTGGACCTGCCTTGGCTGAATCTGCCAGGCTGGGCTGACTCCCCAGGGGAGACCTTGCCTTGGAGGAGGTGGGAGTGGGGGGTGGGTGGGGGTGAGCTGGGAATGGGAGGAGGGATGATGGGTGAATCCGTGGCTGATATGTGAAATTAAGTTAATTATAAAATAAAAATACTATAAAAAAATTCTCTAACGTGGGACAATTTGTGAAGCTACAAGGCCAAGCTCAGAATTAGCTACTGTATTGGCAGCAGGGATTCTGGGAAGGAAAATACAGCAGCTTTTTATCAGACTAATAATTCCACCTCTTTAGCTTGGTTTAAAGTGATTCAGCAAGTCTAGGGGTGGTTTCTTAACCAAGTGTTCAAACCACTCAACTGAAATATCAGGTGTCCAATCAGGCCAGAAATTTTTTCTCTTGACACAGGAAGATTGTCATTAATGGGCCTTTATTTCCACTATAACATAAACATGTGTCATATGCACATGTTAAGAATATTGAGGAAGATGCCAATCTTACAAAGATGTTAATAAACAGGTAATAGAAACATGACAACTAAAAGAAGTATATTTTGTTACACATTTACTTTAATGTAGAGATGTATTATTGCAGGTTTAGAATTCTTGCTATAGACAGACTGCGTATGTTGCACTGGTTTGGACCAACATTGATAGAGATTCACTTAGAGAGCTAGTGCCTTAACATTGAGATAATGAAGAGAAAAAAAAACATGAGAGAAATGAAGCATGACATTAAGCAGTAAATAATATATAATATATATACACACATAAGTACACACACACACACACACACACACACACACATATATATATATATAACTCTTTTGTAAAGATACTGAACATCATTTGTCAATTTGAAATTTTAATATATAATATATAATATATATATATATATATATATATATATATATATCCCTTTTTACATTTGTGAAGCAGTGGGAGGCACACACGTTCTAATGGGACATGAGAGGAGAGAAAGAGCTCAACTTGTGTGAATGACATCTCTCCTTCCACCAAGTAGATTCTGGTTATAGATCTCAGATAACTAGGCATCAAGCACTCTTATTCACTCAGGCATTTCATCTAATCCACACTCATGTTGTTGAAAACATTTTTTTAAAAATAAAACCATTGGGAGATGGCTACAGTATAAGAGGGTATATTTCATGTATGAAATATAAGAGTTCCTTAGAGTATTAGCTTATAGTCTGATGATCTCCTATCATTTTGTCAAAAAAAAAAAAAAACCAAGCAATTTTATAAAAACACTTCAGATCAAATTTAAGTTTATCTTGACAATAAACGGTAACTTTAAAAAGACCAAATTATGGTTCAGTGTATGGTAGTACCACAAAAATCAGTTTATGGGTTTTAGAGAGAAAAAAAAAAACTCTAAGAGGAAGAATTTTTTTTCTAGGATTCTTCCTACTCGTGATTACAGGTTAACTTCTCAATTTACTTAGCTTGTCATTCTGCACTACAAACTCATCCTACAATCTCCCGAGTCAGTTTCTTAAAACTAAAATCATTCTTTTATGTGTCAATCTTATTCTTTAAGAAATAATCAAACTATTAATACTGACTATGTTTAAAGACAAGTTAATTGTACTTGTTTTTTTTTTAAGTTTTAAAATGTAGGACTTTAGCTGTTTTATGAAATTAGCAAATGAATACAACCATAGTAATTAATGCGACAATGATGATGAACAAACATATATTTCCAATCTGATGTAAAGCATAAAGCACAGATCTAAGTTCAAGAGGAATAAAAAGCAATTTATTTGAATGAGAATGACCCAGGAACATGGATTTGGGTTACACTAAATGATATACACCACTGTGAAAGAGTTTTTAAGACCTGTTAGAATCATAGTACAAATGTATGTGATAAATCCAGACATGTTCCTATCTTGGGGAGGATATCTGGAAACCTGCATGTATGAAAATAAATCATATTTGTCAGTTTCAAGTATCATCAATGAATATTCTCTCAGGTTTGGGTTAGTGGGAAGTGATACTTTATTAAACTTAGCATTTTATTCATAAAATTCCATAAAGGTATTATGTCAGATACTGAGGTTGATAGGAAATTGTAACTAATAAGTAAAACTAGTTCAAGGTAATTCATTCTCATGCAATCCTCCATTTTTATCAACCATTGGTTTCTATGTAATTACCCAGTTTGCGGAAATTCTACCTGTTGAGATAAATTGAAATAAATAGTTTAATATTCCCCAATTAAAAACAAATAAACACACAAACAAACTAGAAAAATTGTAAGCCAATTCAGCTAGTTGAGTTCTCTTATATGGTCTAGTTCAGAAAACAATTAGGCAAAAATTTTTGTTGAAATTATTAGATAAAATTTCCCAGGGTATCACACAACATTTAATCAGATGAGTATAATTCATGTCACAGACAAAATCAAAAGCTAATGGGAATGAACAACCATAGTCATTTCAATTATTGCTTATTGAAAAACAGAGTAGCACCGTGATTTCAGAAGAAAATTTTGGAATTTCATCAGAAAACTAAACATATTCTTACCACACATCTAGTAGTAGAAGTCAGCTCACTTGGAATTCTTGCAAAAGTACAATAAAAATATCTCCACCAAAAAAAATTTAAATTTTTTTAATTTATTTTACATACCAACCACAGATACCCCTTTCATCCCCCCTCCAGCTACCATCAACCTCCCTTCCCCTCTGACCCATCCCAATCCCCTCTCCCAACAAGTTAAATTCTCCCATGGTGGGAGAGCTAAGCCTGGTACATTCAGTTGAGGCAGGACCAAGCCTTTCTCCACTGCATCAAGGGTGAGCAAGGTGCCTGACCATAGGTAATGGGATCCAGAAAGCTGGCTCATGCACCAGGGATAGATCCTGATCCCACTGCCAGGGGCCCCTCAAACAGAGGCAGCTACACAGCAGTCTCCCTTATGATGGCCCCAGATTAGACTACTAGCAATAATGATGAGGGTGCCTGAAATGGTCTACTCTGATAATCAGATTGGTAAATACCCTGTCGTCATAGAGCCGTCATCCAGTAACTGATGGAAACAGATGTAGAGATCCACAATCAAGCACCAGGCTTAGCTCCAGGAGTCCAGTTGAAGAGAGGAAAGAGGGATTATATGAGCAAGAGGGAGTCAAGATCATGATGGGGAAATCTACAGAGACAACTGAACCAAGCTCAAAGGAACTCATGAACTTTGGACTGACAGCTGTGGAAACTGCATGGGACCAGACTGAGACCTCTCCACTTAAAAACTTGCACATATATGTTTACAATCCATAACTGTCAAGCCATGGAAGCATAAATGTTGTCCATAGGACAAGAATTGACAAACTGCTGTATATACAGATAGTGGACTGTTTAATAGTGCTAGAAGAAAATGAGTTTACAAAGCATAAAAAGAGATGTTTGAAGATTTATATTATAAAGTGAAATACAGAGGTCTGAAAAGACTGGATAATGTATGATTCCAAGTATAAAACAATTGGAGGCACACAAAATGAAAAAAGTCCATATATATCAAGAATTATCAAAATTTAAGTGATATGTTGGGATGAACTGACAAAACACATACTAGTTTTAAAGATGTGTGACTTTTCTGTAAGATGGTTATATGTCATTGTTCTCTGTCCAAATCAACAAGATGTAAACCAAGCCTGAACTCTAATATAAACTGTGAATTGTATACTATGATGTCTCAGTATAGGATTATAAATTGTACCAAATGTACCTCTCTTATGGATAATGTACTATAGTTTCATGTAATGTATGGGAATCCTGGGTTCCTTCCTCTTAATTTTGACATTGCTCTAAAAGTTAAATTTATTCAGTAGAAAAAAATCTTCCCTAAATCAAAGAGGTTATTATCCTTACTGTTCAAGATGTTCTCAACTTTCCTAGTAACTTATTATGATCAATCCACGTGAGTCTATTAAGTGGGTGAAAGAATTTATTAAGGTATAAATTGAGGAAATACACTCATGAATACAGAATGGAGTAGACAACTGAAGTCATACTCTGATCTGACCAGGAGCAAATCCACCTCACAGCCAGAAGCAGGGTGAAGGGGAATGTGACCCATCTCCCTTCCTGTATAAGAGGTCGTGTGCAATGGCAGGAAGCACGACCCCCGGGACCTATAGCCTAAGGTCATGGGTGGAGCAAATACCACTACATTTCCCCTTTTTGTCTAAATAAGAAGGTTCTAAACTTAATGTAAAATATATACAATAAAAATGATTATCAATATCCAGGAATAACAAAGGGTAGTCACATACACAAAAATCTAACTACAACCAGCAAGAATAACATCAAACAATAAAGACATGCTAAATGTCCGGAAATGTCCAGGACATAGAAAATGGTAATTACTGAGATTAGTCCAATAGCTGTCTTTTCTTGAAGATTCTAACTGTAGTACTCATATGTACTAACTAAGAAATGAGAAGATTGTAACTGTACCTACATAGTCTTCAACTCTATCAAAAACCTGAGAAGGAACATAATAATACCTGAGGAAACAGAAAATGCAAGCAAGCAATTTCCAAAATTGTTACAAGAATAGACAGAGACAAGTGGCAGCCTGGACAGTCACCTAAAGTTTCTCAGCATCCTTGGGGCATCCAATTTGGCTACAGACCTAGAATATCTGACTGACCATTTTCAGAAGCAGGAATTTTGAAAGACTATCTTACCCTGTCTTGGCAGAGCTTAGTAGGCACTTTTCTTTGTGTCCTGTTTGTCCAGGACGGACAGTGTTCATACTGGCAGCAGTTGAGGCAAGGGCAGTTCTTTGTCCAGCAGGCCATTTTGTGTCAAGGAGAAGAAAAATTTCCAAACGGAAATGTCGTAGAAGTTCAACATTCTCTCAGGATCAGATCAGTGCTACCAAAAGCAATCGTGTCTTACATCAACAGAATTCTATGTCAGCAAAACATTTAAATGCCATATTTTCTAGGTCTATGAAGTGTTTGAAGATTACCTATCCATTTGACATATGTTTCTGTAAATGTGGAGAACCTAACTAATATAACTATAGAAATGACAAGCATGGATGACTATAGCTCTGTAAGTCTTCTCTGCCTAAATAATCTAAGGACCAAGGCTTCACATTAACAAGGTAAACAGTCTATAAACAGATGTACTGTATAAAGACAATGACCTCAAAATTGTGACAAGATACACAAAAAATTTTAAACAGAGGTAAAAATGTATAGTACAATAAGCAATATGACAAAAATATCCTTAATATATATCAATATACAAAGTATACTAAACAGAGGTAGAACATACATGCAGTATGATAAATATTTTTGTATCAATATACAAAGCATTTCAAACAGGAGTAGGAATATGTGTACAATACAACAAACATAGTTTTGTATTTGTATCAATTTACAAATTATCTTAAATAGGAATTTAAGAACAATTTACATTTATATCAAATATACAAGAATCATTATCAGTGCAAATTATCCAAGACTGATCATTTGCTAAATCAGTTTACTAGTAGATACAATAATCTACCCTAATATAATGTAACTATTCATTCTGTTTTTCTTTACTAAAGGAGAATATTGAGTCTAAATTTTATTAGTCTACCCCCAACCCTATAACCATACATCCATAACCCTGAGAAAAATGAAACCTTTTGAGAGGAGTGTCATTTTCTTAGAATTGCTTTCTGCTGTTTAGGGGTGACAGTATATCTGTGGGGTCCTATAAGAAAGCTTAGATAGTTAGGTATCAATAGGGCTAGCCATAGGTCTACAGCCAGTCTCAGAGTAATGGATAAGATTTTCTGAGTCTCTGACAAGAAGTGTAGTATGATGGACCATCTCATCTTAAAACTGTCCTGAAGAATTTTCAGTCCAAAGCTGATCATTAAGTAATCGGTGTAATAGCATCATTCTGTATTGAGTAGAGTCATTGTTGTGGTGTCCCATCTTTCTACTTGGAGACTTCAGATATTGCTGTTGGGAAAACTTATTTTTCACTGTGTGTGGTTCATATATTGTGCACCCCAATAAACTTATCTGGGGGCCAGAGAACAGAATATCCACTATATTAAACATAGATGTTAGGCAGTGGTAGCACATACCATTAATCCTAGCTTTCAGGAGGCAGAGATCTATCTGGATCTCTGTGAGTTCAAGGCCACACTCAAAACAAAGCCAGGCATGGTGGCACATACCTTTAATCCCAGGACTTGAGATTTCATGTCTTTCTTGGGAAAAACACATGCCTTTAATCCCAGGAAGTGATGGCAGGAAGCAGAAAGGTATATAAGGTATGAGGACTAACAACTAGAGATGTTTAGGCTTTTATGCTTTTAGGCTTTTGAACAGTTTAACTGAGATCAATTCAGATGAAGACTCAGAGGCTTCCAGTTTGAGGAAACAGAACCCGCTGAGAAGTTAGCGAGGTGAGGTTAGATGTGGCTTATTGTGCTTCTCTGATCTTTTACAATTCACCCTAATACTTGGCTCCTGAGTTTTTTATTTAGTAAGACCACTTAAGATCTGTGTTACAGCTGTGGAAAACTTGAACATTATTAATATCAAAATGCAAAGTTTGGATTTAAAGATGACATGACATATAAGAAAGGATTCTGAGGAATCAAGAATAAGCAAATAAGAATAAGAAATAGAATCCTGATAACAACAGTCCTTAGATTATTGGTTTTCTTCTGTCTCACACCAGTTGGCTCTTCCGATATAACATAGAATCTCTTAATTTTTTCTGTTAACAATGTGCTTGGGTTTAGAGAAGGAGAGAGCCACATTCCAACTCCAAAGCCAGCTTGATTTATAATTGAATCAGGACCACAACTATTCTAGAATTAAAGAGATACAGATGTTAGGCAGTGAAATATTACCCTGTAGACTATGCTGGTGCCAATACGTCCTTCTTTTATCTGGTAGACATCTAGGTGTCCAAGGCCTTATGGTTTCTTGAAGATGGGTATTTCAATTATCCTATAAAGAAAAAAAAAAAAAACACAACAAAGACAGAACCCTGCCCCAACCCTTGTTTGTTGAGTTTTCCTTACAACATGTAGCAATGTCACATTGATGGATGAGCTATTACTTCTTCTCATCAGGGTTTCTCCTGTTTGAAGGGAAATTTTATTAATTTTGATGGTATCCATAGCTTTTTTTCTCTTGCAGAAACAAAAGCAAAACCTCTTCCCCAACATAGGACGTATTCTGATTTACATTCCGAGATCAATACATCTTTGAAGTAAACTAATTGGTTTAGCTCAGGAGTTGTGTTTTTTGTTGTTGTTTTGTTTTGTTTGTTTTTTTTCTGTTGTCCAATGTCTCTCTGCAGCTGTTGTTCTTTTCTCTTCTGCATTGAGAAAATTCAAGGTTAACAAAGCATCATGTAATCTATTTATAGTAGTCATTGTTACCTGTTTTGGTTTATTTAGCATATCCTTCAAAGTTTGATTGGATTTTTATGTGACTGTTTGGCCTGTGGGATTGTGTAGTATACCTGTAACATACTTTATATTGTAATAAGCAAAAAAAGTCTCATTTTATTTGAGACATATGCTGGCGCATTGTTGATCTTAATTTGTACAGGTATTCCCACAATGACCATAACTTCTAATAGGTATATAATTACAGAGTCAGACTTTTCAGAACTCATAGGAGTTGCCCATTGAAATCTAGAATAGGTGTCAATAGTATTGTGTACTTATTTTAATATTCCAAATTCTGAAAAATGAAATACATCCATATGGCATTTTTCATTTCTTTGTATACCTTTAGGATTATTTCCTGTAGGTAATGGAGTTCGGTTATTGAAGGAACAAGTAGGACATTTTTTTTATAATCTCCTTGCCAAGTGATGGAAAATTCCTTTTTCAAATCTTTTCTATTTAAATGATGTTTCTTATGAAATTCTGAGGCTTCTAGCACATTATCTATTAGTAACTGATCAATCTCATCATTACCTTGTGCTAGAGGATCTGACAGACCCATATGGGATCTGATGTGTGTTATACATATATAGGATGTTCCCTATTTCTAATGATTTCCTGTAAATGTGTAGATAATAAGGTTAATTCTGTGTTGTCAGGTATAAATTCAGAAGTTTCAATATGTAAAACAACACTCTCTGCATATGGAGAGTCAGTAAATATATTGAGAAATTTCATGAAGTCCATTAGTACCATAAGAATGTCATACAGTTCTGCCTTAAGCTATAAATGAATAGTCTCAGACTGTTACAAATGCAAAGATGTGGAAAGTCCCTTTGATATGTAAGCATGCATATCTACTATCCATCTTCTCCTGAGGGATGATATCTAAACCTTAGCAAAAGCCTTGCTTCAAGTCCTAAAATTACCTTAGGGCATGAAGAAATTGGATACATTACCTTTGGGTGTGGCCACTCACTAAGGAACACAGATAGTTTAATGGATTTTCCATCTTCAGATATTAAAACGACTCTTTTGTCTTTCGTTGCTAGAGTTGACAATTCTGATATTTCTTCTAATTATAACAGACATCAGTATATAGTTTTATTTTCTTATTTAAATGCATATATTTTACTTTTGCTTTAATTGTATTTTCATTTTTTCATTAAATGTATGTATGCATGTACAGAATCTTAGACTACTATATTAATATAGATACAGATATTTGACAGATTGTCATTGACTTAATAAATGGCAGAATCAACAACAAAAATACTCCTTCAAGGGAAATATTACTCAATGTTTAGGAGAACATGCTGCTCTTACATAGGACCCATGTTCCTTTCCTAACTTCCATATGATGGCTAACAACTGCCAAAAAATCCAGTTCCAGGTCATCTGAGGGCCTCTTCTGAATTCAAGAGGCAACAGACTTACATTTGGTGCACATATCTATATACACACAATCACACATACAGTTCAGATAAAAACAAGTAAATATTTAAAAAATATTTTCGTAATGTATGTTGCTCTTTCAAGGCTTTGATATAAATTACAATGAACAACTAAAAAGAATGTTAATGGAGCACAATAACAAAAACATATGATCATTTGTCTATGAGGTACATAATAGGATTTTTCATGTAATGTAAACTCAGTGATGCCTGTGACCTCATAGAAAGAACTGTCTTCTTCTGCATAATATTTCTGTGTGTATGAAATACAAAGAAAGAAATTCTAAAAGCTATCGTTGTCAAACATATCAACCTTAAAAGAAAAATATTAGTTAATTCCTAATAGCAAACAATTAGCACTTTCAATGGCCATTAATGATCCATCAAGTTCTAGTGATAAAGTGTGTGTCCACCCTTAGGTATGTGGTTTGAGCATATGTGCACGTTCATGCTGCAAGAAACAGAAACAGAAATGCATTCTACTTCTGTCAACATTTTGTGTCTTTTAATTCTTATATGTGATTCTTAAGAATATTCCAGCTAGAATTGTTTTATACGTTAAATTATTTTACAGTGAATTTCAACTTAATGATAATTTCCTTCAAGCAACTAGCTTCATATATTGAGATCTTACATCCTGTCTATCTCTGGTAGCTAATAACCCATAATTAATGATATTTGGCCTTGACTCTGTACCTTATTATCAAGTTTTAGAGTGACTTAACTCTTGAGGAAAAAATGTATTCGTGAAATTAATTCATATATTAGAAAACTATGAAAAAACTTTCTTCTATTTTTTAAAAGGTCTAATACATCATTTGAATAAGTAAATGACTTACTAATTCCTAACTAAGTAAATCTTAATGAACCTTAACCCTCAGTCTATCAGCAAATATTTGCTGTTCCTATCTTGCCGGTAGGGAAAATCTCTCAGGGGATTCTGAGAAAAGAAAATTTTACTGTAAAGAGAGAGGAATCCTAAATACTATGAAAAAAGTATATATACTAATTTTTCAAAGGCATAACCATGAGCACATACTGATTACACAATGCACAGAAGGAGAGCATTGTATCTGAGGTTGCTGAAAATCAAGGACTTCATTAGATTCCGTTTAAAACTGCCTGGGGATGAATGTGCTATTAAGGTTTGTTACCTTAACAGGATAAAATTTACATATTTTCAATGTCAATTACATAAGAAGCATATTTAATTTTAGCCAAAAATCCAATTAAAACCTTTCCTCTTTTGAAAAAAAAATAAAAGAAGCAAATGAGGGTCAACAATATTAAGGAATTTAACTAGGGCCACAAAATCAGCACAAAATAAAAGTATATTTTGAATCTCAACTGAATTCTAAAGCAGTTTGCTTGCTAAAACATTGATCTCTGTTCCTATGTAAGGAACTTATGTGGTATACTTCCTTCTTTGGATTTGCTGAGTGTAAGTACTACAGTGAAGGGCTAAGATATAGAAATGAATGTTAGGAAATTATAAACGCAGATACTGTAGCTGCTGGGGAAAAATGACTCACTTTGGAGGTACGTGATCTCTATTCTAGTGAGAAGCAATAAACAACATCAGAATTGAGAGAGATGGAGGAACAGATGCACACTGATGTCTGCAATCTTCCCATTACCTCTTCAGAAGAGATGACTTATAGCCCATGTTCTAACTTTCTTTAAATTGACTAATTATCACTCCTAGCTTGTAACAAACCTTCAGAATTATATTAGACAACACTTAGTTTCTTAATAAGTATTTCTCTCTCTCTCTCTCTCTCTCATTCCTTTTCAAAATTGTAAGGTGATAAGAACTTTCTCTAATCACAGTCATTTAAAATAAAACAGAAATGTGATTTTACTGTCAAAAGGCTGCATCTTTTTACCCTGGAGTGATGAAACATATATACATATGTGTGTATATGTATATATATATATATATATATATATGGATATGGATATCTCTAACACAGATATTGATATATTAAGTATAAATATATATATAGAGAAAATGTTAACTTTGTAGAAATATAGTAAAAATAATAAATTCAATTAAAAAAACCTTAGTGAGCAATATTCCTAATTAAATTGTCAAATATTCTACCCATCCCACATTGTATGAAATAATTCTTTGAAAAAATTTAATATTTATGAAAGTTTTCAATTTCACTTTTCATTTTTTTCAAATTTCTTACCTGAGTTCTTTATTTTTATACCACCAACAACTCCTATGTTTCTTCAACCTACTTTCAAATTCATGACCTCTTACACACACACACACATACACACACACACACACACACACACACACACACACACACACACACCTACTCAGCTCATTTAGTGTTTAGGGCTGAGCACTTGAGATGGATTCCCTCTTGGGAGACTCAAGTGATTTGGCACTGCATAAAACTTATTCTCCCTTTTTCAGCAGCCATTGGCTGCCTGTTGCTCTTCATCTAGATGTGTGTGGAGCATTATGAAATACCCACTGACATATGCAAATTTTTGCAAGCACTACTTGTATCATATGACCCTCTTAACGGAGGCAAGAGAACCCCAAAATAATAAAAGGCTCTGGAAAATCAGTATTCGGATTCTACACGATAAAGAGAAGCAGAAGTATTCATTCTAAGGATTCTTACTTTTTTTGACATTGTGACAATAAAAAGAATAGGTAATGAAAATAATGTAATTATCTTAAAGTTAAATTCAGAATAATTAAATTTGAAAATTAAAATTAATACATTTATTACTGCATGTATCAAGAAGAGTGATATTTTCTACTGGTAACATTGAATGATTAATTTTCTAATTTATTGCTTTCTTGAGTTCTGAAACTAAATACAGAAATAGAGAACAGGTGAGTGGTTAGTTCCAGACAATTGAAGTGAAAAGCATGTAGTTTAAGTTGAATGAAAATACAAAAATAAACCAGAGGTATGACAATGGCAGTAAAAGATAATTCTGACATAAAAATAAATATATCTGAAGTATCTGTATCAAAAAGAGAGGTAATTTGTGAACTTAGCTAACTTTGGGTTAAGAAGAAAATGCAAAGCATCTAATATTTTTAAATGGTTAGCATATACTTGCTTCAAAATCTGAGTTAAATATAATGACATTAACAGGTTGCTTTTATGAAGCTGTAATTTGTATATGGGAAACACATCTTTGATTACTAAAAGAATGAAAAATAATTTCATTATTTCATTCATTAGCTCAGCAAATGTGTGTGATTTGTGGAATTTCTGCAATACAGTGGACAAGATTAGAAGATATATAGTGAGCCTATAAAATGTAATCAGGACAGAAAAAGGAGACTTTGGTCTTCAAAGACAGGGATCCTCACAAAGTACTAGTAAATTTGATGACAGCAGATCAAAGATTTTACACAAGATCTCATAAATAGTTTTGGCTAGTACATGAAGAAATTGCATGTTTTATTGACAGCTTAATACATAAACTGAGGACAGACAGAACATTACAGTGATGAGAAACTGCAGAAAGTGCAGATTACTATAGCAGAGTTGTGCAAAATCTCTCAGTTGGTAAGAGAGAGCCAATGAGCATCACAAATATGAGCAAATCATGTCATGATGCTATAGCCATTCTGGTTTCTGTTCATATAAGTTATTTGTTTTTTAATCCCATATTATCTAAGATAACTGAAAATTATTTATTATAAGTATGTTAAAATCATGTTGGCATTTAATATTCATAGTCCCTTTTACTTTTGCTTGTCTCTTTTATTATTCAGGGAATAGTGTATATTGGAATATTTGATTGACTATAGAAGTGTTCAAATCCTCAATTTTTTAGAGGTCTGAATTCTGGCTATTTGTTATATTATTATTAAATTAGCTAGTAGTGAATGCCACTTGACTATTATGTAAAGTCTACATGAATGGAAATAACAAGAGTATTTATGTTTCTTCAATGAATTATTGCACAGAGAATCCTTCTTAGAATGTGTTATTTTTTAATTGTTCACCTGTAAGCCTTTATAACACCTAATATAAATAGAAGTTATAGAAATATATGCCTGAATAACATTTAAATGATACTTAAGTACAATGCTACAGTCCAGATCAGATGAAAGTGGAGTGACCAGTGAAACAAAATAAATCAAATAGAAATAAATTAACAGGTTATGCCACATTAGTGACATAATGGAGGACATTTGGGGATGATAATGATGAAATAGCTGTAGTAGAAATGAGAGTTATAGTAGTACTGACAGCACATCCCCTTGTAGAGTGGAAGTGTCTGTTCTCAACAGTTCAACAGTTCTGCTGTCCTGTGGATCCCCAGAAATGACAAAACAAGTAAGAACCACGTGAAACATATGACTATGCAGTAACTATAACTTTATGGACATATAGAAAAAAGCTCATCAAAAATGTTCAAATTCTCATAATTGGTTTTCCTATGAGTGACCCTTATGATTTCAGTTAAGCAGTATTGTCATAAGTTATTTTTTCAAACATTGCAATCATAATTTTTCATCGAACATATAGAAACTATATCTTCACTCTACTTAGAATAAACTCTAAAGTATGATGCACAGGCTAGTTAATAGAAGGATATAGAAGTAGGATTTAGTTGTGAAAAAATAACTGTGGTTTCAGGTCAAATGATCACAAGATAATAATTTCATTTGGTTGGGTATAAGGTTGTTTATACAAATGTCACAAATTTTTTTAAAATGTCTTTTTAAAAACTCACATATTAGGCAGACAAAATGGCATTTGAAATTCTTTCTTCAACATATTTTTTCACATTAAAATATTCAATAATTAGTACTTCTTGAGAAATGTACTTTAATTAGAATATCAAATGTTTGCCATCTTAGAAATATGCAGAAAAGCAAACAAAGCAATCAAGTAAGCAAACTCAAAATGCATGTTGTAAAGGATAGTCATAAGTACTGTTTCCGGATATCTGTAAGAGTTATGAGACACAGAAAGATGGTGTTTTGCAATGGCATCATTTATAGAACACGATCATTTCAATGTAGAAGTGATTCACATATCACTTGGTGTCTTACTTTACATTATAATGATCAAACTGATGTGAACACCAAAAAAGGCCATGAATACTCCAGAGCAGAATACAAGATTCGAATGCAATATAAATGTAATAGTGATAAATGCTTAGTTTGGTTTCATTAATATGTAACAGGCATGGAAAATATACCACATACTTTCAAGCCACAGTTATGTGGAATTAATAGGTAAATCTTTTATATCTCAAAGGCACTTTTCTCAGATGATTAGCTTGCAGAGAAGAAATACATTATGTATAGAAAGCTTATTTCTAACGCATAGGTATGCTTTTTAAAGATGGGAAATACACCGAAATTGTTAAAAGAACTACATTGAGAAATAGACAAAGAGAAAGGATCAATGGACTTAAGCTGTACTGTATATTAGTAGACATTTGAAGAAGTTAGTAAGAGAAGGACAACATATTAGTAACTGTGGCAAAATCCTCTTTAATTTGAGTGGTTTATATGAGGGCATGTTGTTACATTTTCTGTATACTAAATATTTAAATCATGGAACTAATAAAGTGTGGGAAGTTAGAGATGGCTTAGTGTTTAAGGATACTTGCTGCTTGTGCAGAGGACATGGTTCAGTTCCCTGAACTGAAGACTCACACGTGGTTCAGAACTGTCAGGCATTTCAGTTTCAGGGGATCTAATCCCCCTTTTCAAGACTCAAAAGGCACCAGGGATGCATGTAGTAAATACACACACATACATACACATAAGAAAACACTAGCATACATGAAATTAAATTTAAAATCTAATAAAATTCAATGGGTTAAAATAAGTTTAAATAAAAGTAAGAGATTATACAGAGAAAACAGAGAGAGATGAGTAAGGACAAAAGATTTCACTTAAATACTAAACATTTTCCTTCTACAGGGTTGCCTCATCCAGCCTTAATAAAGGCGTCTGTGCCCAGTCTTATGATAATTTGTTATGCCATGTTTCTCTGATGTCTGCATGAGGCCTATTTGTTTCTGAAGGGATATGGAGGTATAGGGGATATGGGGGAAAGGGTAACTCTCAATGGAAAGCCATTGTACTTTTGGATATATACTCCTAATGATCCATGTCAGCTTACTTCAGAAGCACCTGCAAAACCAGGTTTTTATAGTATCATCTACTACCGCTGTAAACTAGAATCATCCCTGGTCCACATCAGCATATAAGTAAGTCTTTCACCATGTGGTATGCATACACATAGATGTTTAATGTAGTCAGAGCAAAAAAAAATGAGATTGTCAGTAAAAAAAAAAAAAATGGATGGAACCAGAGAAGTTCATGTTAAGAGAAAAAAAAATATTTACTTCCTAAATACAAAAATTGTGTTTACTCTCACATATGGAACTTATGAAGAAATCCACAAGAAAATGTCATCAATTAAAGGGGAATGGAAGGATTACGGAAATAAGGCAGTAAAGGCAGAAACAGTCTAAGAAAGTAAAGATGGTAAATATGATCAAAGAACATTATACAAATCATAAAATTTTAATAAAGCAGTCATGACTTAGTACTCAACAGTCCCATCCAAACACGCATGTACACACACACACACACACACACACACACACACACACACACACACACACATGAAATATAGCAGAACATTAGTTGATCTTGGATTCAGACAAGTTACCTTAAAAAAATAGATAAAATTAATTTTTTTGCAAGCTTCACATGACCCAAAATATCTTAGTTAGGGTTTCTATTTATAAAGAGACATCATGACCATGGAAATACTTATAAAGGGAAACATTTATGGGGTGTCTCCCTAACATTTCAGAGGTTCAGTCCATTATTATCATGGTGGGACATGATAGTCTTCATGTAGAAATGGTATTGTAGAAGGGGCTGAAATTTCTATATCTTGCAGGCAAAGGAAAATAACTTTCTTACTCGGTGTATTTGAGCATATTATGAGAATTCAAAGCCCGCCTCCACAGTGACACACTTCTTCCAACAAGACCATACCTACTCCAACAAGGCCACACCTTCTATTAGTGCCCTTGGGGGCCATTTTATTTCAATCCACCAAACAAAGTGATTAGAAATACTGTATGATTTGAAAATTTTACATTTCAGCCAAAAACAAAATTATTTTGAATTTGTGTCTATTAAGTTTCAATGAATTACAATTTCAAAGCCTTAAGAAACAATCTGTATTTTCTAAGAAAAGATACAACCTAAGCTTCACAAATATACTTGGGTTTCTTATTGATACCAAAGGGGATTATGTGTTTGTTTGCAATATGCTGTAATACATATCAGCATCAAACAAGAAACCAACAACTACAAATTTCAGAGGATTCATTTATCAGAAATTAATATAATTTATGTGCATATTTTTTTATAAAAGACATTAGGAAAACTTCATAAATTTTTCTTCAGATGCAATATAACTATATTCCTTATAGCCAGCATTTTATATTATTTAAGCTATATTTCTGACATATGCATAATAATATATATTTCATTTTTAGAAATCCTAAAATATGTAGCATTTCCTTGTTAATTTATTCCTTCTGTTATTTGAACAAAAGTGGCAGACTATAGAATCAGAAAATATCTTTACCAACTACACATTCAACAGAGTATTCATGTCTAAGGCATAAAGAACTCAACAAATTGGACATCTGTTGTTGGTTGTTTTTGTTCTTTTGGAGGACCTGACATCCAGCTCCCAAATAAATTACACATGGAGGCTCATTTTTAATTAAAAATGCCTGGCCTTAGCTTGGCTTGTTTCTTGCCACATTTTTTGTTGGTGTTGTTGTTTTGTTTTTTGGGACAGGATTTCTCTGTGTAGCTTTGAGCCTTTCCTGGAACTCACTTGGTAGCCCAGGCTGGCCTTGAACTCACAGATCTGCCTGGCTCTGCCTCCCAAGTGCTGGGATTAAAGACATGTGTTACCACTGCCCCGGGAACTTTTTTTAACCTTAAATTATCCTGTCTACCTTTTGCCTCTGGGCTTTTTTCCTTTTCTTACTTCTGTATCTTACTTTCACTCTTACTCCAAGACTGGTTGTGTTGCCTGGGTGGCTGGCTACAAGTGTCCTCCTCTCCTTGTTCTGATTTTTTTTTCCCTCCCAGACTTCTCCTTCTATTTATTCTTTCTGCCTGCCAGTTCTTCGTGTCCTTTCTCCTACCTCACTGTGGACCATTCAGCTTTTTATTAGACTATCAGGTATATTAGACAGGCAAAGTAACACAGCTTCACAGAGTTAAACAAATACAGCATAAAAGAATGCAACACATCTTTGCATCATTAAACAAAAGTTCCACAGCATAAAAAGTTAACACATTTTAAAATGATATTTTATAGTAGACATTAATAAAAAAAATAATTCAATTAAAAATAAGATATTGATCTAAGAGTTCTCAAAAGGTGAAACCGAACACTTAAATGTTCAACATGCTTAGTAATCAGGAAAATGCAAATCAAAACTACTTTGAAAATTATGTTACAGTTATCAGAATTGCCAAGATCAATAAAACAAATAACAGCTCATGCTGTCAAGGATATGGGGTGAGGGGAATACTCATCCACTGCTGTTAGGAATACAAACATGTATAGCCAGTATGGAAACCAGTGTGACAGTTCCTTGGGAAGCTGTGAACAGATTTCCTGCAAGTTCCAGCTGTACCATTCTTTGGCATATAGCCAAAGGATTCTACATCCTACTGCAGAAACATGTTCCACCATGTTTATTGCTGCTGTATTTATAATATCCAGACATTATAAATATCCTAGATGTCTGTCAATGGATGAATGCATAAAGAAAATATGGTACATTTATGCAATAGAATATTGTTCTTCCATAAAAAATAAAAATAATGAAATTCACAAGTAGAAGATGAAGCTGCAAAAATCATACTGAATGAGATAAACAAGACTAAAAAAATAAGCAAAAACAAATAAAACAAAACTACAGTATGTATTCAATTATATGTGTGTCTTATCTGTCAAGTCTTTGATAAGCCTTGTAGCCACAGAGCTTTTTTATAGAGTAAGGGACTATGAAAGAGGAAAGGATCTCTAGGAAGTGGAAATAGAATAGTTAATAATAGATAGATTTATGATTTGGGGGGCTTCAATCTGAGGATAAAATTGGGAAGGGAAGGGAAGGAGAGAGTAAGAAAATGTATACAGAGAGATACAGAGAGGGATAGCTAAAAATAAGAACCATTTGAGTAGTCATTATAGAAAAGTCATGGAAAAGAAACTTCTTAAAATATATACATATATCAAAGAAATCAAAATACAATCACCAAATAAGAGAGGGAAAAAAGTCACAACTAGATGTTTCTTGTCATCAAATATTACCTCTAGTGCCATGAGTGAGATACATCGAATGGAGTTGTTAGCCAAAAATACCTCATGGAAACCTTCCAAAAATCCAAGCTATTGCCATGGCTGTTGACTGTTTTCACAAACTAATGCTAAGTCTCTAATGCTGACAATAATGCTACATAACTCACTGAAGATGGAAGGTGAGCTGATGTCTACCTAGAACCCTCACACTTGACTTGTATTCATGGAACTCTGCTTAATACTAGAAGAGAAATGAAAACACCAACAAATCTACAACCCCTGCAATCTACTATGATGGCCTTCCTGCAAGATAAGCTGGTACAACAGTGGTACAAAAGTTGTGAGAGTAACCATCCAATATCTGATTGAATTTGAGGCCCACTGTGGTGGTATTCTAATTGTACAGAAATGTGATTTTGATTGTATGTTAATAAATAAAGTTGCCCAGGGGTCAGAGCTATTAGAGCCATAGACAGAGTGTGGCGGTGGTGGCACACGCCTTTAATCCCATAGATCACTGTGGGTTCAGGGATACAGCCAGCATTGGAGACATATGCCTTTAAGACCTAGGGGGCTGTACATTCAGACAGTGACGAGGCAGTCACATGTTTGGGTTTACAACCAATGAGAAGGCAGAACAATAATACTATAAAAAAGACATACAGACAGGAAGTAGCTCTCTTTCAGGAAGCTGGGACAGCAGAAGGAAGGGTGAGATTTTAGCTCTGAGTTCTGACCTCTTGGCTTTCTCTTTTACATTGTTTCTGTTTTTCTTATTTAATAAGACGGTTGGTCACATCAACATCTGGCGCCCAACGTGACAAGAATCCATTAAAAACTGCTTGGCTTGGCGGCAGGTCCGCTTTCCTGTAAGGGCGGCAGGCGGCCGGTGGCTGCCGGTGGCGGCAGGTGGCAGCAGACGGCTGTTGACTTCCTAGCCCGGGTCTAGGTCTGCTTGACCTCAGACTGGACTAACTGCGCTGCTTGCTTAAAGCCGGTGTTACAGGTGTTACGAACAACTCAGACCTGCCCTGCCGAACAGGGCCCTGCCTGTAAAGCCAATGCACGTGGTCAGAGCTTAAGGAAGCTAGACCCAAGCCTTGACTCGGCACAAGAGGGAACACGTGGCTGGATTTAAGCTTTAGCCGGCTACTCTTTCTTGTTCTCTCTCTCTCTCTCTCTCTCTCTCTCTCTCTCTCTCTCTCTCTCTCTGGATATACACCTGGGACACTAGGTGGCTGTTTTGAAAATCCCCTCAGATTTCTACTGTTCTACACAGATTTGGTAAGTCATAACATATCAGATATTTTAAAGGAAACTATCTAAAAGAGAATTTTTTTTCCACATAAAAAAAGTGGGTTTTATGTGTACATTGGAAGAAAATTGGTTTTTGTTAGAAATTTTATGCAGTCTGACAATGGAACAACTGTATAATATTAGTATTGGTGGAATTATGCAGCTTATCACTATGCTAATCCACATTTTAATATTTAAAAAGATAGTCAATTTAAGTGCCAGGATAACAGCTTTAGAAGAACTTGTTAAACCTGTAAAAATTCAGACAGAAGAAATTAACAGTGAAGTTGTTTCAAGTTGGGATCATAAGGTTGCAGAAAGAAAGCCTGTTTTCACACAGTCACCCTTAATTTATCTGTAACCGTACAACAGATGCCTGATCAAATGGCTACACAAAATATTTGGGCTCCAATTGAAATGTTGGATTTAAAAAGGTTTAAGGAGGCAATAGTATCTTATGGCATGCATTCCCCATATGTAAAGCAAATGTTAAATTCTTGGTCAACATATAATAGGATAGTACCACAGGACTGGCGGGACCTTGCACAAGGTGTTCTGGAACCCAGCCAGAGACTTCAATTTCTGACCTGGATTAAGGAGGAGGCTAAAAACATAGAAAAACAATGGAGGGATAAAGGAATACAAATTTGCCAGGATCAGCTTATTGGAGAAGGCCAATATGCTTCAGTACAAACACAATGTTTATATGATGTCCAAACCCCAATTTTATGTCGAACGGCAGACTTGAATGCATGGGACAGAGTTGAGGAACCAGGAAAAAAATCTGAGTCATTTACAAAGGTGATGCAAGGCCCAAAAGACTCTTTTACAGATTTTTTACAAAGACTGGCTTCAGCAGTAAAGAGAATGGTCTCGGATTCAGAAGCTGGTAAGGCAATAATTGAATCTTTGGCCTTTGAGAATGCGAATGCAGCATGCAAAAGAATAATGAAGCCATTAAGGGCAAGATCTGCACCTATGGAAGATTGGATTAGAGAAACAATTAATGTTGAGGCTGATGAGCATGATGATACGTGGGTAGGAGAAGTAATTTCAAAAGGTTTGAGGAGGTTAGATGTTTTGGATGTGAAAAGCAAGGACATTTGAAAAGGGACTGTAGACAGGTCATTCCAAGAAACAATGTTTCTTCAAGGAACAATGGCAACAGAATGCCCCTTCCTTCTGGAGTATGCAGAAGGTGTGGTAAGGGCAAACACTGGACCAACGAATGTAGATCAACAAAGGACAGACAGGGTAATCCTTTGCCTCAGTCTTCGGGAAACTCCCAGAGGGGCCTCGCGCAGGCCCCCAGTGCAAATCCAGTTCAAACCTTTCCTGCAGCCATAGAGGAAATGCCTGCTCTGGAGAGTGATTAAATAACCAAATGCCTATTGGAATAAATCATGCTGGTCAGGTTGATGAAACAGAGAGAATAGAAAATTCAGGAGAAAACATAAAGAAAATTTTTTGGCAAACTTCTATTAATGAACAAAGACCAAAATTAATGATAAAAATAAATGGTGTTTTGTTGTCTGGTCTGGTAGACACAGGTGCGGACGTTACCATAATTGCACCAGAATTTTGGCATCCAACTTGGCCTCTTCAGGAGGTAAACGTTCAACTTTTAGGAATTGGGACATTATCTCAGGTGAAATAGAGTGCAAGATGGCTGGAATGTATAGGTCCAGAAGGACAGAAAGGAAAATTACAACCATATGTGGCTAACATAACTATGAACCTGTGAGGTCGAGACTTGTTGCAACAATGGGATACTCAGATTAACATCCCTCCAATCTCAGAAACAAATCATAAACTAGCACATGTTACTGAGAGAAATATTAGAAGATAATGTTCTAATGAGTGGTCACCAGCCATCCATATTATACAAGAACAGGGCACAACAACTGATGATCTTCCAAAGACACCAACAGCTCTACCTTTAAAATGATTAACAGACAAGCCTGTATGGGTCCAACAATGGCCTTTAACAACAGAGAAACTCCAGGCTTTAGAAGAGCTGGTAGAAGAACAGTTAAATGCTCAGCATATTGAAGAATCAACCAGCCCTTGGAATTCTCCTGTATTTGTTATTAAAAAGAAATCTGGTAAATGGAGAATGGTAACAGACCTTAGAACAATTAACAAAGTAATTCAGCCAATGGGCTCTCTACAATCTGGGATGCCTTTGCCTACTCGGTTACCAAAAGGATGGCCTCTCATAGTTATTGATTTAAAAGACTGTTTTTTTTTCAATACCCTTACAAGAAAAAGACAGAGAAAGATTTGCTTTTACAGTACCTACTTATAATAATTCTCAACTGGTTAAAAGATTTCAATGGAGGGTCCTCCCACAGGGAATGTTAAATAGCCCAACTCTATGCCAATACTTTGTACAACAGCCATTGGAAGTGATACATAAAAAATTTCCTAAATCTATAATTTATAATTATATGGACGATATTTTAATAGCTGACTCAAATGCAGATACTTTAGAAATAATGTTTGAAGAAGTAAAGAAAATTTTGCCTCGCTGGGGATTACAAATTGCTCCTGAAAAGATACAAAGAGGAGATTCTATTAATTATTTAGGATATAAAATAGAGCTACAAAAAATTAGACCCCAAAAGGTGCAAATTAGGAGAGATAGACTACAGACTCTTAATGACTTTCAAAGATTATTTGGAGATATTTCTCATCTATGAACTATTGTTGGGGTAAAAAATGATGAACTGACTAATTTGTTCAAAACCTTAGAAGGTGACAAGGACTTAAATAGTCCAAGAGAATTATCACCTGAAGCTGAGAAAGAATTGGCCTTGGTAGAAAAGAAAGTGCATGAAGGACACGTGGATCGTATTGATCCAAGGCTGGATTGCATTTTGGTTATTTTACCTTATAGGCATTCTCCTACTGGAATATTAATGCAGATGGAAGATATTATATTGGAATGGATATTTTTACCAAATAAACCAAATAAAAAATTAAAAACTTATGTGGAAAAAATCTCTGACTTGATTTACAAAGGAAAATTGAGACTTCGTCAATTAGCAGGCACAGACCCAGCAGAAATTGTCGTACCATTAATTAAGGAGGACATTGAAAAATTATAGACAGAAAGTGAACCTTGGCAAAGAGCTTGCAGTAATTTTTTGGGAGAAATTAACAGCAAATATCCCAAAAGCAATAGAATTGATCTTATAAAGAGAGCTGATTGGATCTTGCCTCGAATTGTACAGCAAAAACCCATATCTGGAGTTCATACATTTTATACAGATGCCAACAAAGAAGGAAAGGCAGGTTACAAATCAGAAAATTTAAGTAAAGTGGTTCAATGTCTGTATAATTCAGTTCAAAAATCAGAATTGTATGCTATTCTGTTGGTATTAATGGATTTTTCAGAACGTCTCAACATAGTAACTGACTCTCAGTATGCTGAAAGAGTGGTGTTACATATTGAGACTGCAGAATTTATCCCTGATGCTTCAGAATTAACTTCACTATTTATTCAATTACAAGATACAATCAGGAAAAGGAGTCATCCTTTATATATAACTCACATTCGATCCCATACTGGTCTGCCAGGCCCTCTAGCACAAGGCAATGATGAGATTGATAAATTATTGATAGGAAATGTGCTGGAGGCCTCAGAATTTCATAAAAAAAAACATCACATCAATAGTAAAGGTTTAAAAAAAGGATTTTTCCATAACCTGGCAACAAGCCAAAGAAATAGTAAAGAAATGTCCTACTTGTTCCTTCTACAATCAAACGCCATTACCAGTAGGATGTAACCCAAAGGGTACTCAGAGAAATGAAATCTGGCAGATGGACGTGTTTCACTTTGCAGAATTTGGAAAACTGAAATATGTACACCAAACCATCGATACTTATTCAGGATTTCAGTGGGCAACTGCTTTGAGTTCTGAAAAAGCTGATTCTGTAATCACTCGTTTGCTAGAAGTTATGGCCATCATGGGTATACCTGCACAAATCAAAACTGACAATGCTCCATTATATGTCTCTGTTAAAATGAAACATTTTTTTTTTGCTTATTGCAATATAAAGCATATTGCAGGCATACCACATAATCCTACAGGTCAAGCAGTTATAGAAAGATCAAACAGAACTCTAAAGGTTATGCTAAATAAACAGAAATGGGTAACAAAAACCCCCAGAAATAGACTGCATAATTCTCTTCTAACTTTGAATTTTCTGAATGCCAATGAGAAAGGAACAACAGCTGCAGAGAGACAATGGATAATAGAAAAAAACTACAGAATTAAATCAGCCTATATACTTTAAGGATGTGCTGACCTCAGAATGGAAACCAGGGTATGTATTACATTGAGGACGAGGTTCTGCTTTTGTTTCTACAGGAGAAGATAAGCTGTGGGTACCATCAAAATTGATAAAGATTCGATTTGAACAAGAGAGACCTCTTAATTAGAGGAGGTGATAGTTCATCAACCAGCATGAACATCCAATTTAAACTAACTTGTATCAATAACACATGCCTTTTCATTTAATCAGATAATAACTTGCCAAAAGGAAACATCCCCAAAATTAGTCTTGGGGAAAGGTTTTTGTTTTTGTCTTTTAGGAGAATGAAGGTTAAGGAATCTGAAGAACACTGGACAAATGAGACAACTGAAGAAAAGGGACAAATCATCTATCCCAAGAAATAGAATGAAACGGTGTATGGGTATATATTATCTAAAAAATTTTATGTCTTCCTAAATGTTTGTTTCTGCTTTTCTCTAATGATTTAACACTATTGGTCTTCTAATAGTCCCAGTTCAATTAAAATTTAAAGCAGACTTTGGAGTTGGAGAATGGCTCTCTCCTTCTTTAAACTCAAGCATGTTGTTAAAAGGAAAATGCAAACTCCCTGTATCATGCCAGAATAAAAGAGCCATCTTCTGCTATGGTACAGGACAAAAGCAAAATTAATTAAGGGACTATTCTATTACTAATCTCAACTCTTTGATTCGATTCTGATTCTTTAAACTCTTCTTAAAGTATGAATTTTATATCAAAATTTACAAGATATATATATATACATTTTAAATTTTGTTAAGATATGAATGGTCATATAGAGTACTAACTAATTCTAGAAAAAACGCTAGCTGCATATTTATGTTTTTGTGTTCGAGTCTCTTATCAGTTTTCTGCAGGAAATCACGGCCAGGCCTAACATCAACTGAAGTCTCCAGAAAGAAGATGGGGCCCCACAACAACAAATATTCCACGTGGACAATAATAATATCACTAAGCTGACAAACATCATCCACAGATCAGCTTTGAACTACAAGGTGCTCAGAGCAATTTTGAGATGACTAGCTGAGATGATCCAGTCTCAAAGACTACTTGAATAAGGACTTGAGATAAACCCTGAACTTTGGCATTATACAGAGACTGGATAATGAAGGATATAGTTACCTTTCCTAGAATTTGACAATTAACCTAAAATTTTTCTTTCAGGATAAAGAAAACTTCGCCCATACCCAGCAGGAAGCAATTTTAAGAATACGACGCCCACATTCCCAAAGAGGTGGTGTGGGGCTGGTGGTTTTTTCATCTTTTTAATGGGTTTTGGGTCTGGGATAATTTTCATTATTTAGGGGGGTTGCTTACAAGTTATTGTCAAGGGTTAGGAAAAAGGCTAAGCAAAGGAGATTAGATTTAAGGTTCTTGTTTAAAAGAAAGAAAGAAAGAAAGAAAGAAAGAAAGAAAGAAAGAAAGAAAGAAAGAAAGAAAGAAGGAAGGAAGGAAGGAAGGAAGGAAGGAAGGAAGGAAGGAAGGAAGGAAGGAAGGAAAGAAAGAAAGAAAGAAAGAAAGAAAGAAAGAAAGAAAGAAAGAAAGAAAGAAAAGAAAAGAAAAGAAAAAGACAATTACTAGTTTTAAATACTTTACATTGGATTGGATTGTTTTATATTGTATACAAATTTGAAACTGATATTGTTAGAAAATGCTATATGTATATTTCTAATTGTATTTATACCATTCATTTAACAATGTAATGCAAATTTCTGATCCTTGAATGTTATTATTACCAACTATTAGGATATAAAGAAATGAAAGTTAGTAGTTAGACATTATCATAGAACTTGTAGTCATATTAGATATGTTTTAAAAATTGAGCAGAGATGTTTTAGACAGGTCATCTTCAAACCCTTCAGAGATCTACAGAATATGGCATTTAAAATGTTTTAATAACTTAGAAAATTTTTCTTTTTTAAGACATGTCGGCTCCTGGCAGTACCAATCTACTTCAGAGAAAATATGGGCATTGAAGAAACTGCATACGGAGTCAACATTCATTGTGGCAAAAGTTAGCCACTGGACAACAAAGTATCCTCGAATCAACAGGACAAAATGAACAGACAGAACATGAAACAAAAGTCTATTGATTCTTGCCAAAATAAGTGTGGTTATGGCTTTATCAAAAGGCGTTTTCTGAGGCCAGGACAATATGGCCCCATCCCTGAAGTGGCCTTCGCATCCGGAAAAGGTACGGTGCCCTTTTCTTTGAAGGCAGCTTAACAGGCAGAGGGCCGATGGCTTCTGTTGTGCAATGGAACAGCAGCAGAAAGCTCACGCCTCTCGATAGTAAACTGGCATTTAATAGTGGGATGCTGAGATGAGCCATATATACACAGCCAAGAAGAATGAACAGCTGAATTAAAAAACTGTCAATCATTTCCAGAATTTAAAATCCTGAATCATAACAGGACACTAGTGGAATTCATGTGTTTCTGGTACATGGACTGCTCTCACCCAATGTGAGGTTGAACTGTTGACCTTGTGTACATCCTACTTCACAAATGAGTCTGTCAGATACACTAAGCCTATAGGCTGAAGATGATGCCCCAACACTGCGGAGAAACCTCAGGTGACTGCCCAGGCAGCTGGCTGTTTCTGTCAACTCACAAATTTTTTGGAAGTTGCTTGCATGCACTTCCTGTTTTTATTTTTGTTAGCTAATATTATTCCCTTCTTGGGTCTCTGAGGGGGTTGAAGATTAGTTAGTTATGGTTGAAGATTAGTTAGTTATAGTTGAAAATTAATTAGGATAGAAAGTACATTAGATACATCTTGGATTTACCAAAATAGGATAGATAATGTAATTATTTTCTCTGATTTGTCAAATACCTGTTTAGGTATTTATTATTTGTATATATTGTATATAGTTATTGTACTTTTGTATATAGTTTTTCTTTTGTTAGTTATAACCTTTTGCTTTCTTTTTCTTTTTATTAAAATAGAAAAGGGGAAATGTGGTGGTATTCTAATTGTACTGAAATGTGATTTTGATTGTATGTTAATAAATAAAGTTGCCCAGGGGTCAGAACTATTACAGCCATAGACAGAGTGTGGCGGTGGTGGCACATGCCTTTAATCCCATAGATCTCTGTGTGTTCAGGGATACAGCCAGCATTGGAGACATATGCCTTTAAGACCTAGGGGGCTGTACATTCAGACAGTGACGAGGCAGTCACATGTTTGGGTTTACAACCAATGAGAAGGCAGAACAATAATTATAAAAAAGACATACAGACAGGAAGTAGCTCTCTTTCAGGAACCTGGGACAGCAGAAGGAAGGGTGAGATTTTAGCTCTGAGTTCTGACCTCTTGTCTTTCTCTTTTACATTGTTTCTGTGTTTCTTATTTAATAAGATGGTTGGTTACATCAACAGCCTACTCCATGAAATGGAACTCATGCCTGTTACTGCCAGGGTGACCAAAATACCTGAGATTAGCTGGGCCACAGACATAGCAGGAAACTAAATACAACTGTCGTACTAAAAGAATGTATCAATAAAATGACCCTCGATGACATTCATGGATCAGTATCTTTCTTGGCCATCAGCAGAGAAGCTTCCTTCTGCCAACAGATGGGAACAAATACTTAGACCCACAACAGTAACAGTACAGAGAATGAGAGATCTTAGAACACTCATTCCTAGATGTGGTATCTCTATCAAATCCCCTCCTATAGGGTTCAGAGAACTCTGTGGAAGAGGAAGCAGAGGATTCTAGAAGCTATGAGGGCATGGAAAACACCTAGGAAATAACACCTTTTAAAACTGACAGGACCCACACACACAGGAATGCACAGAGACTGTGGCAAGGCACCCAGGGCCTGCACAGGTCTAAGATAGATAGGGTATCAGTATTGAGAGAAGATGAGAACATAAGGCCCCATCACAAACCCAGGAACTGTCTCCAACTGATATCAATTCACAAAGGAAAATTATTTTTCTCAACCGAATCTTACTGGATGTCAAGCAACACATAAGGGTGGGCCCACGCCTAGCAGGAGATGGGAAAATCAGAACAAATTCAGTAGTGTTTTGTGTATCATAATGCTTTGCTTGGGCACATTTTTTTTAACTTTTAAGCCTTTGTGTATTATCACTCTTACGTTTATTATTTTCATAATATATTTAGGTTGTTAGAGTTTCACTATTTTATTTATTTATACATTTATTTATTTATTCATTTATTTATTTTGTCTTGTTTTTTTCAAGACAGGATTTCTCTGTGTAGTTTTGGTGCCTGTCCTGGATCTTGCTCTGTAGACCAGGCTGGCCTTGAACTCACAGAGATCTGCCTGGCTCTGTCTTGAGAGTGCTGCAATTAAAGGTGTATGCCACCACTGCCTGGCAGTCTCACTATTTTAAATATTTCCTTTTGCAGATAAAAATGCAAAATTATGTGGATATATTAACTCTAGACTAAAAATTGTAACAAAGATGAAATTCACTTTGAATGATTAGAACCATTCATAAAATACTGTTTTTAATTTTATCACCTTCATCATATATTTTATGATTTTGTTTTAAAAGTATTGTTTTAAACTTCATGTGTGATTGGTTGATATTGCCAATGTGAGCAGACTGAGAGAATTTTACATTTGTGAAACATAACTCCTGATATGTCTATTAGAGCATTTATGGAGATGATTAAACTCTTATTCAGTCAAATGATTAACCGACTAACGACTTCATAATTTGAATAGAGTATTGGGTAGTGTTTGAGCTCTGAGGGCTAGAAACAAGTGAGTTGGAGAATGTAGGTTAATGAGGGTACAGCTTTGAAGTCTTTGTCTTGACCTGTCTTGTTTCCACACCTGGCACTTTCTGTTGTGTCTCTAAGACATTTCTCAAAGAGACAAAAAGTTAATTGACACAATACGACTCTCATTATATGTTTCTAAATGTCTCCCTTTGTACACTTGCCATATTCAAAAGTTTAAATTTGGTGATAAGTGTTAAAACTTATTATAATTTCAAAATGTCTTCAAACTAAATTAAGGTAGTTACTGAATTGGAAATATAATACAAATACAGACAATTTATTTCCCCCAGATTCAATAAATAAATACAAATTTTATAAAAACAATTTTAGTATATCTTTGTGTTGAATGTAAAGAAAATTTGGGGAGAATGGGCTCAAAGTCTAATCTATGGAAAAAAACCTATGGACAAATTTCTCCAATCATTTGAACATTTTCTCATTTTTTATACTTACATTTGCTTATCTTATCAATATTTGTTACTTTACTGCTCAAATATTGTGGTATGGCATATTAATGAATATCTGTATTCCAAGTGACTTTGTTACTTGGCTATTAATAATTATAACTGCTTGCTTCATTTTAGATGCACTTTTCACACTTTCAACACTACTGTTGTTTTTCATAGTTTTATTTTTGTTTTATTAATGTTGGAATAATTATAATATACCCCAAAAGTCATCTAAAGACTGTATGCAGGGCCTGTATAGTACTCGCTTCATTCTTACAGAATTTCTGCTGTCTTGTTTTACAAATTTTCAAGAGTACTGATCACAGAACAAAGATACACTGATTTTCTTCCCCTTTAAATAGAACAACATTTAATATGTAGTTATTATATGTAATGTTTGATGTTTATTTTTCATTTTTGATAGTTTCTTAATGATTTAATGGTAAGATTTTGTAGATGTATGTTGTGCATTCTGATTATCCTCACCCCCAATCCTCTTACATCACTCATGTACTAATGTTATCCCTCATCCCTCCCTTGAGTATGGAAGTATTCATTCAGTATAAAGTGGAAGCAAGAACCATCCTTGTCCTAAGGTCAATATATAGACAGTAGGTAAACCAGAAGGACCAGTGCCTTGTAAGACCCGTCTGACCTACGCCTGACTGCTGACAGTCTGTCTTATAGAGATCTAATATGTACATCTGAGGTTGCAATGTGACAACTGGCTTTGGCATGCAGAGAAGACAGAATTTCCTAGTCCTTCTTCCAAATTTCTTGCTGTTAAATTCATCCTTTATCTCTTCTCAGTGTTCCCTGGGCCATAAAAAAGATGTTGTAAATATCCCATTAAGTTTGAGCACTCAGCCATCACTTATTTTCAGCCCCTTAGTAAGCCATTAGGCTAAACAAATAGGTGGAAACATAATTATCTTATGGTCAAGCTATACCATTCCTCAGAGGTATATTTGTATTTCTTGTGAGAACAAATTTTTTTCTCTTGTCGTTTTCTTCCTTTCCAGAATAATTTTCTATAACATCTTGTATGCTTCTATTTTCTATTTTCTAAAGTAATTTATTTGCTATCATTTTTAGATGATACTCCCATCATTATAGAGTTGAAGACATGAAAAAAAGGAAGTGGGTATGGAAATTTTTAATGGGCCTCACAATATGAGCATGGGGTAGCAGCCCTTTCTCCCTTGATTCTGAAGAATCAAAAGCTGCCTGACTTAAAATCTGAACCATGAAAACTGTGTTCATAGTAACCAAGTCAGCTCTACTAAGCAGCTAATTTGTCATGGATTACTGAAATTCTTTTTTTCTTTTCTTTTTTTGTACTGTTATAATTCTGTTTCTAATATGTTTTTAATTGAAATAGAATAACATCACTCTCCTGCTTCCCTTTACACACTTCAGCCCTCATCTCTTCAAGCCCTCCCATATTCTGCCACTCTCTTGTTGATAGCCACTCTTTTTCCTTGATTACTTTGTTTTACACAGGAACACACACACACACACAAACACACACACACACACACACACACACACTCATTTCCAGGAGAGATTAAGTCTGCCTTCTTTCAGCAGTCATTAGTTACATATAGTTTTTTATCTATATGTGGCACAATGCAAATTTTTTCACATTCCAGGTTAACAAATTCATCAATATTGCAATTGTTAGGGTCTTGTATTGTGTTTATGCAGTCATATCTAGGAAAGACTGTAAAACAGAAGACTTCCTTCTATTCTGGACCCCTCTTCTGCTATGTCTCCTGATTCAGGATCTGTGGAATATATTTATCCTTAAGGGCGGGCCCCCAATGGTCTGTTTATCTCTGCATTGTGTCCAGTTGTGGATTTCTGTGATGGTCTTGTTTTACTGTAAAGAGAGAATTATGATGATCAGGGGATAGCTACACTTAGTTCTGGGTACATTAATAATATTTAGAATGCAGTATGTAATTATTCTGGTATGGGGTGATATATTATATTAGGTACCCTAATAAAGCTTGCCTGAGGATCAGAGGACAGAGCCAGCCACTAGATTAGACACAGAGTTCTGGAAGTGGTGGCCTACACCTTTAATACTAGCACTCAGGAGGCAGAGATCCATTTGGATCTCTGTGAGTTCAAAGGTACCCTGGACTACATGAAATTGACTCAGCTGAGGAGTTGGTGAGGTGAGGTTGGCTATGGCTTGCTTTGTTTTTCTGATCTTTCATCTGTTACCCCAATATCTGGCTGAGGGTTTTTAGTTAATAAGACCATTTAAGATCGAGTTACACTGGGATAGCAAAATAATGGTAGTAGATTCTTTTTAAGGTCCATGACCTCAATATCCCTATGAAATGGATGAGATTTCTGGCAGCAGGAATGATTTCCTTTCTGTTGGGTGGGCCTTAAGTCCAATTAGAGAGATGATGGCTGCCATCGACATGTGAGAGCCACTTTATTGCATATACAGGAGTCTTGCCATAATGGTCATTGTTTTAGATTGGCAGTACTTTTTAATTTCCTCTTTCTGTAGCATCTTGAAAGGTATTTTCTGGTATGCTGGAAGCTAGAACAAAGTAAAAAGTCTCACATGTCAAATCCAGATCATATCAAACAAATTCTGTGTCCTATATGTTCAGTGTCTTCAATATTAAGGTCAAACTCTAAACCCCTGAGAAGCAACCAAGGCCTACATAGATAGTCTATACTATTTTGGGCCTCACCTGGACTACCATGACCAAGCATTAAAAAGGTTTCCCTGATTTGTACTTGGCTTTGATATTATATGGTTCATGTAGGGGCATTTCCAACCCAAATGGCTTAATAACCTTTATACTGATATTAATGGGTCCCATATGGCTCATATATATCTACTGCATGTAGGAAATATGATATATATTATATAATTTTAGAGAAATCTAAAATAATATGATTCCTTTTAGAGATACCAAACACACTGACAAAGAGATCATGGATAGATTTATATATATCATATATATACTAGGATCAAAGACATTAAAAATCTTGGAATAAACCTAACTATGTTTCAAATATTTGAAGAAAGCTATTGAGAAAAACACTAGCAAATGCAAAGACACCCCATGTTCATGGATTGGTACTTAATGTCTAAAAATGACCATCTAATTAAAAGCAATTTACAGATTGCTTCCAATAAAAGTCAAAATGTGGTACTGACACAAACACATATATGTAGAGAATGCAACAAAAGAAATAAAATAGAAAATGCCAACATGAGTATTAATAACTAGAAAAAAACAAATGCTGGAGACAAGATAGAATTTTCAACAAACTCTGCTGTAAATACTGGAGAAAAATCACAATCCCTACAAAAAAAATCAAATTAGACCTATATACATGACCCTCTACAAAATGAAATCCAGAGTGGTCAAATAATTAAATCAGAGGCCTAAAATGCTAAAACTTTGAGAAGAAAACATAGGCAGTATCCTAAAAAGTATAGGTATAAGAAAGGATTTTCTGAAGAGGATACCATTTGCCCAACAATTAGAGACAACAACTGACAACTGGGACCTCATCAAACTAGCATGCTTCCGAACAGCTAAGAGCATAGTCAATTTAGAGTAGAAGGAACTGAAAGAATGGAGTAGAATCATTGCTAGTTATATGTCTGACAGTGGATTACCATCTTGAATGCAAAAACTAAAAAACAAAGAGTCAGTGAAAGAAAAGACCTGTGTAAGAGGATCAAAACAAGATTTTTCAATAAAAAAATAAATATGTTTATACCTTGAAATCTATTCATTACCTTTGCCAAATATAGAAATGCAATTTACAGCAACTGTGAGACTTCTCACCCCAGTCACAGTGGACAAAATCAAATGACAACAAATTCTGGTGAGGTTGTGAAGAAAGAGAAACCCTTAGTCACTCCCGAAGGAAATGCAAATTGGAGCACCCACTGTACAACTAACTCAGTGTGGAAAAGTCTCAAAAATTAAAACTGAATCTAAAACGTGACTCAGCTATGCCACTTCTTGGCTTATGCTGAAAGGACAAAGCCTTCAACTTCACAAATATTTGCTCAACAATGTTGTTAGTCACCCTTTTCACAAGAAGGAATAAATGGAAACAACCTAAATGATGTAAAGTACCTATAAGCCTCAAGCCATGTGGCAACTTATAGATTTATAGAAATGGGTTAATTTAAGATGCTATGTGAGCCACAGTGGAGATTCTCAAGGCACAGAAAAAGTGTGATAAAACAGGAGGATTGGGTGAAATGTGAAAATAAGAATTCTGAACTTGTAACACATTTGAAGTTTTCTGTGTTAGAACATAGAAATTTTTCTATCGAAAAGGAACAAGATATTCCCATATGTCCATAATCTAAGAAGACATACTTTAACAAATTATTTTTGCTTCTGCATGCATGTGTGAGTCTCTCTGTATGCAGGCCACCTTGTGTGGTTTCCACTGAGGCCAAAAGAGACGATCTCTTACAGCTGAAAGTACAAGTAGTTGTGAGCTGTCTGAGTTAGGTGACAGAAAAGGAACCAGGGTCTTCTAAAAGAGCAGCAAACACTCTTAACTATGGAGCCATCTCTCCAGCTGATGTTTTAATCCTGATTACACAAGCAAACATATCTTGAGAAACTCACTTGTTACTCACTTAACTCAATACCAATACTCAGGATATATTGAAATTATCACACAACTGACAATTTATGAGATGGTGGGAACTGAAAGGGATGTCAGGCCCCAGAATCTGTGCAGCACATACCCAGACATCAAATTCTCCACATAAAGGATATTTATTATCCTGGAGGGGAAAGGAGGTGGGGGTGGGCTGCAAGCAGCAACAAGAAAGAAAGAAAGAAAGAAAGAAAGAAAGAAAGAAAGAAAGAAAGAAAGAAAGAAGGAAGGAAGGAAGGAAGGAAGGAAGGAAGGAAGGAAGGAAGGAAGGAAGGAAGGAAGGAAGGAAGGAAGGAAGGAAGGAAGAAGAGAGAGAGAGAAAGGAATGAAGGAAGGAAGGAAGGAAGGAAGGAAGGAAGGAAGGAAGGAAGGAAGGAAGGAAGGAAGGAAGGAAGAAGCAAAGTAGGGTATTTCTGCAGGAGTTGATTTTTAAGAGGAAAGGTGGAGAGTCTGTGTTAGCATAAGTTGCAAAATCCTGATTGGACATATTACCCAAATAATGATTTTAAATATTGGCCCCTGGTGTTTTTTCTCAAGAAGGAGTCAGTGGTGAAACAAGGGAACAGATCTTGGGGGTTAGCTTTAGGAATGTACTGGTTTTAGCAAGGGAGACGAAAGGGGGCAAAGGGGCAAAATCTGTGTGCAATGATTGTCATGGTCAGGTTTGTGTTTGCCATGATTGGGCCTGTTAGAGCCCCCTTATTCCCTCCTGTTGGTTTCATTATTGCGCTGCTGGGTGTTGGGTAAGTGGTCATCATTCTCTTTGACTGCTTCTTGCTGACATTAGGGTATCATTGTTAAGTACCCAAGGAAGCTGGGTTTCTGGTTAAGGCCAGAAAGAACAGACGTCAATACATTTCCAGTTTCTGTGGGGACTTCTGGTCCCAGGGAACTTCACTATGTGAGAATGGACCAAGACACGTAGATTTCTAAAAATATCTGGGGCTGGCACTGGAGTTGTTGGGGCAGTCTGTAATTGATCTGAAATTATTAGAACAGTAGATTAGGGACAGATGGTAAAGGTAAGGTGTTTAAAACTTGGATGTACATTTGAAATTTTAGGTTCATGGTCCTGGTAGTTAGGAAGGGGAATCGAAAGACGGGGAAATGGGAAGAGATCCCAGGGAAATAATGGGAAGAGATCCCAGGGAAGTGGGAACAGATCCTACCCTCAGGAATAGACGGAGGGGAAACTGGCTGTCAGTTGGCAGGAGTAGTTATTTGGAGTCTATTTGATCTGTAATAGGTAGATTCAAGTTGATTTCTTGAAACTTATATAAATCTTTAATTTTATAAAAAAGAGTAATGTTTTAAATATGTAGCATTACCATTTTGTATAAACTGTATTGAAATTTATATTGTAGAAAGGGCAGTAGATTTATTTCTTTGAGTCATAGTAAAAGTTTGGGGACCCAAACAATATCATTGAGAGAAGAAAATAAACCTGAAACAACTTTTCGTATGCATTAAATTTCTTTTTCAAACTCATACATTAAATCACTTCTTCAGACCCTCATAATTTGTATTTACATGCCTTAAAACGTTTCTTAGACTGTAACTTCAGTCTTACATAATTTGGTGAGTGGCAAAGGTTGTGTAGTGGAGGTATAATTAGTTCAGTGACATACAATGTAGGTTTGGGTTAGATTCTGAAAACAAGTCTTATCTGCTGAAGTGAGAGTCATGTGTGTTTGGACAAAGAATAAAAGGGACTTAGTATTAGAGTGAAATATTTAATGTAAGTAGAATAACATCCTGTTTTCATGGAGGGTTAGGGGTTTTGTTACTTTGTTTATGTAGCAGGGTAGGTTGGAAGGAAGTGTGGGAGGAGTCATAAGGGATGAAAGGGCAGGTTAATGAGCTTTCAAGTTGGCACAACTATTGTCTTTACAGGTAAGAAATGGAATAGATGAGTTTTGATGAGAGAAGTTTGGAGGGATAGAATCTGAGGTGGTAGGAAGAATTGGAGTCCTCTGAAAGAGTTTGAGAGAGAGTGGTGGGAACAGAGTGTGAGGGGAAGGTTTTTCATGTCAGAGATAAGGAGTGGAGATGCACAAGGTGGTCTAAAGTGAGATGTAAAATGTGGACTGTCTCTGATCACTCTGAGGATGACAGTCTGGGTTAGTTGTTGGGAATATTGAATGTCAGTATCCATCTATGCCAAGACAAAAGGTCCTGGGAGTAGACATCCAGGGGCATTGAGAAGAAAGGTATACAAATAGAAGCTATGGAAATTAAGAGGAGGGAGACAGAGGTGTGTGGGGGCTGTTGTTAGAGTAGAAGGCAAAATTTATGTCAGTTGGAAAGGATATATATTTTTAATAAGGGAAAAGGACATGAGTGAAAGGGGAGAAAGGGATGAAAAAAAAATCTTAAAAGCAGCAAGTTATGGGTAGTGTTTGGAGAGGCTGGAGGACTGGCTGAGTACTCAGACTATGGATGAGAGAGATGTTTGAGTGGAGGGAGTGACCAGGGTGGGTTTAGCTTGCCAGTCAACATCAGAGATCTGAGAAGGATAAATTATAGTAGGAGATATGACCTATGTATTAACTAAAATGAAAGAGACTTTCTCATTACCTAGAATATACAGTAGAGATTTTTCTATCATTTAACTTAAAATATCACATCATATTCAAACTAGTTTGTGGCCAAGAGTTGAATTTTCATTCTTTTTCTGATTAGTAACATTAGAGGATAATTGACCATTTGCTGTCAAACCCCAGTGGTAGAACCCCAAAAGGCTTGGGGAACTTCATGGAAAAGGGGGTGAAATAAAATATAACAGCTGTAGAACCTAGATGCATGCTATAAGATAGTGTCTTCTCAACAAGAAAGGGGTGCTGTATCTATCAAATTTCAACAACATGTCTGTCTAAACAAGACCTGAACAGTGACAATATAAATTGACATGCCAAAAATTTCTCTGGGCCCTACATTGACATGAAGAGCTACCGTCAATTAACTGTTGTTGAGAAAACAAGAACTGATCTCTTCCAGGACAACAACTCCTAATAGTTGATCCAGTCCCAAGTTGTCAGACCTAAATATGTACAGAAGAGCAACAATAAATATATTCACTACATTGTATTTACACACACATCTGAATAGACAATAAAATGTGGTAAAAGAAGAATAGGAAATGAATTTGAGAAGGAGTTGGGGATGGAGCAGGATTTGGAGGGAAAGTTGGGAAGGACTGTAAATATAATACTCATGTGTAGATGTAACCAATCGTATTATTAAAATAAGAAACACAGAGCCAAGGTAAAAGAGAAAAGCCGAGAGGTCAGAGCTCAGAGATAAAATCTTACCTCCTGCAGTGCTCCTAGCTTCCCCAAGAGAGGGGGAGGTACTTCCTGTGTCTCTGTTTAAATAATCTTTCTGTTCTGCCTTCTCATTGGTTGTAAACCCAACCACATGACTGCCTCATCACTGCCTGTAAGTACCGCCCTCCAGGTCTTAAAGGCGTATGTCTCCAATACTGGCTGTATCCCTGAACACACAGAAATCTACCTAGCTCTTCTAACCACCACGCTCTTACTATGGCTCTAATAGCTCTGACCCCAGGGCAACTTTATTTATTAACATAAAATTAAAATAACATTTCAGTACAAATAAAATATCACCACATTTCCCCTTTTCTATTTAAATAAAAAGAAAAAAGGCAAAAGGTTATAACTAACAAAAGAAAAACTATATACAAAAGTACAATAACTATATACAATATATACAAGTAACAAATACCTAAACGATGTCTAGTCCATTTGTATTTGACAAATCAGAGAAAATAATTCCCTTATCTATCCTATTTTAGTAAGTCCAAAATGTATCTAATTCACTTTCTATCCTAATTAATCTTCAACTATAACTAACTAATCTTCAACTCCCTCAGAGACCCAAGAAGGAAATAATATTAGCTAACAAAAATAAAAACAAGAAGTGCACAAAAGCAGCTTCCAAAAATTTTGTGAGTTGACAGAAACAGCCAGCTGCCTGGACAGTCACCTGAGGTTTCTCTGCAGTGTTGGGGCATCATCTTCAGCCTATAGGCTTATGGTATCTGACAGACTCATTTGTGAAGTAGGTTGTACACAAGGTCAACAGTTCAACCTCCATTTGGGTGAGAGCAGTCCATGTACCAGAAACACCTGAATTCCACTAGTGTCATGTCATGATTCAGGATTTTAAATTCTGGAAATTGTTGATGGTTTTTGAATTCAGCTGTCCATTCTTCTTGGCTGTGTATATATGGCTTCATCTAAGCATGCCCTTCTCCACATCCCTCTATTAAATGCCAGTCTACTATTGAGAGGCGTGAGCTTTCAGTTACTGTTCCATTGCACAACAGAAGCCATCGGCCCACTGCCTGTTCAGCTGCCTTCAAAGAAAAGGACACTGTACCTTTTCCAGATTGTGAAGGCGACTTCAGGGATGGTGCCATATTGTCCTGGCCTCAGAAGATGCCGTCTGATAAAGCCATAACCACACTTGTTTTGGCAGGAATCGGTAGTCCTTTGTTTCATGTTCTGTCTGTCCATTTTGTCCTGTTGATACGAGGATACTTTGTTGTCCAGTGGCTAACTTTTGCCACAATGAAAATTAACTCCATATGCAGTTTCTTCAATGCCCATATTTTCTCTGAAGTAGATTGGTACTGCCAGGAGCCGACATGTCTCAAAAAAGAAAAATTTCTAAGTTATTAAAACATTTTAAATGCCATATTCTGTAGATCTCTGAAGGGTTTGAAGATGACCTGTCTAAAATACATCTGCTCAATTTTTTAAAACATATCTAATATGACTACAATTTCTATTGTAATGTCTAAGTACTAACTTTCATTTCTTTATATCCTAATAGTTGGTAATAATGTAAAGTATTTAAAACTAGTAATTGTCTTTTTCTTTTCTTTCTTTCTTTTTTTTTTTAAACAAGAACCTTAAATCTAATCTCCTTTGCTTAGCCTTTTTCCTAACCCTTGACAACTTGTAACCAACCCCCCTAAACAATGAAAATTATCCCAGACCCAAAACCCATTAAAAGAACCAAAAAACCACCCGCCCCACACCACTTGTTTGGCAATGTGGGTGTCATATTCTTAAAATTGCTTCCTGCTGGGTATGGGCGAAGTTATCTTTATCCTGAAAGAAAATTTTTTAGGTTAATTGTCAAATTCTAGGAAAGATAACTATATCCTTCATTATTATCCAGTCTATGTATAAAGCCAAAGTTCAGGGTTTATCTCAAGTCCTTATTCAAGTAGTCTTTGAGACTGGATCATCTCAGCTAGTCATCTCAAAATTGCTCTGAGCACCTTGTAGTTCAAAGCTGATCTATAGATGATGTTTGTCAGTTCAGTGATATTATTATTGTCCACGTGGAATTGTTGTTGTTGTTGTTGTTGTGGGGCCCCATCTTCTTTCCGGAGACTTCAGTTGATGTTAGGCCTGGCCGTGATTTCCTGCAGAAAACTGATAAGAGACTCGAACACAAAGACATATATATGCAGCTAATTGAAGCCTTTTTTCTAGAATTAGTTAGTACTCTATATGACCATTCCTATCTTAACAAAGTTTAAAATGTATATATATATATTAATCTGGTAAATTTTGATATAAAATTTATACTTTAAGAAAAGTTTAAAGAATCAGAATAGAATCAAAGAGTTGAGATTAGTAATAGAATAGTCCCTTAATTAATTTGGCTTTTGTCCTGTCCCATAGCAGAAAATGGCTCTTTCTGGCATGATACAGGGAGTTTGCATTTTCCTTTTAACAACATGCTTGAGTTTGAAGAAGGAGAGAGCCATTCTCCAACTCCAAAGTCAGCTTTAAATTTTAATTGAACTGGGACTATTAGAAAACCAATAGTGTTAAATCTTTAGAGAAAAGCAGAAACAAACATTTAAGAAGACATAAAATTTTTTAGATAATATATACCCATATGCCATATACTCCCATATACTCTGTTTCCTGGGATAGATGATTTGTCCCTTTTCTTCAGTTGTCTCAATTGTCTTGTGTCCTTCAGATTCCTTAACCTTCATTCTCCTAAAAGACAAAAACAAAAACCTTCCCCCAAGACTAATTTTGGGGATGTTCCTTTTTGGCAAGTTATTATCTGATTAAATGAAAAGACATGTGTTACAGGTACAAGTTAGTTTAAATTGGATGTTCATGCTGATTGATGAACTATCACCTCCTCTAATTAAGAGGTTTTTCTTGTTCAAATTGAACCTTTATCAATTTTGATGGTATCCACAGCTTATCTTCTCCTGTAGAAACAAAAGCAAAACCTCGTCCCCAACGTAATACATACCCTGGTTTCCATTCTGAGGTCAGCACATCCTTAAAGTATATAGGCTGATTTAATTCTGTAGTTTTTTCTATTACCCAATGTCTCTCTGCAGCTGTTGTTCCTTTCTCATTGGCATTCAGAAAATTCAAAGTTAATAGAGCATTATGCAGTCTATTTCTGGGGGTTTTTGTTACTCCTTTCTGTTTATTTAGCATATCCTTTAGAGTTCTGTTTGACCTTTCTATAACTGCTTGACCTGTAGGATTATGTGGTATACCTGTAATATGCTTTATATTGTAATAAGCAAAAAACTGTTTCATTTTAACAGAGACATATGATGGAGCATTGTCAGTTTTGATTTGTGCAGGTATACCCATAATGGCCATAACTTCTAGCAAATGAGTGATTACAGAATCAGCTTTTTCAGAACTCAGAGCAGTTGCCCATTGAAATCCTGAATAAGTATCGATAGTGTGGTGTACATATTTCAGTTTTCCAAATTCTGCAAAGTGAAACACGTCCATCTGCCAGATTTCATTCCTCTGAGTACCCTTTGGGTTACATCCTGCTGGTAATGGTGTTTGATTATAGAAGGAACAAGTAGGACATTTCTTTACTATTTCTTTGGCTTGTTGCCAGGTTATGGGAAAATCTTTTTTTAAACCTTTACTATTGACATGATGTTTTTTATGAAATTCTGAGGCCTCCAGCACATTTCCTATCAATAATTTATCAATCTCATCATTGCCTTGTGCTAGAGGGCCTGGCAGACCAGTATGAGATCGGATGTGAGTTATATATAAAGGATGACTCCTTTTCCTGATTGTATCTTGTAATTGAATAAATAGTGAAGTTAATTCTGAAGCATCAGGGATAAATTCTGCAGTCTCAATATGTAATACCACTCTTTCAGCATACTGAGAGTCAGTTACTATGTTGAGAGGTTCTGAAAAATCCATTAATACCAACAGAATAGCATACAATTCTGATTTTTGCACTGAATTATAAGGACTTTGTACCACTTTACTTAAATTTTCTGATTTGTAACCTGCCTTTCCTTGTTTGTTGGCATCTGTATAAAATGTACGAACTCCAGATATGGGTTTTTGCCGTACAATTCGAGGCAAGATCCAATCCGCTCTCTTTATAAAATCAATTCTGTTGCTTTTGGGATATTTGCTGTTAATTTCTCCCAAAAAATTACTGCAAGCTCTTTGCCAAGGTTCACTTTCTGTCCATAATTTTTCAATGTCCTCCTTAGTTAAAGGTACGACAATTTCTGCTCGGTCTATTCCTGCTAATTGACGAAGTCTCAATTTTCCTTTCCAAATCAAGTCAGAGATTTTTTCCCCATAAGTTTTTAATTTTTTATTTGGTTTATTTGGTAAAAATATCCATTCCAATATAATATCTTCCCTCTGCATTAATATTCCAGTAGGGGAATGCCTAGAAGGTAAAATAACCAAAATGCAATCCAGCTTTGGATCAATACGATCCACGTGCCCTTCATGTACTTTCTTTTCTACCAAGGCCAATTCTTTCTCAGCTTCAGGTGATAATTCTCTTGGACTATTTAAGTCCTTGTCACCTTCTAAGGTTTTGAACAAATTAGTCAGTTCATCATTTTTTACCCCAACAATAGTTCGTAGATGAGAAATATCTCCAAATAATCTTTGAAAGTCATTAAGCGTCTGTAGTCTATCTCTCCGAATTTGCACCTTTTGGGGTCTAATTTTTTGTAGCTCTATTTTATATCCTAAATAATTAATAGAATCTCCTCTTTGTATTTTTTCAGGAGCAATTTGTAATCCCCAGCAAGGCAAAATTTTCTTTACTTCTTCAAACATTCTTTCTAAAGTATCTGCATTTGAGTCAGCTAGTAAAATATCATCCATATAATGATAAATTATAGATTTAGGAAATTTTTTACGTATCACTTCCAATGGCTGTTGTACAAAATATTGGCACAGAGTTGGGCTATTTAACATTCCCTGTGGGAGGACCCTCCATTGAAATCTTTTAACCGGTTGAGAATTATTATAAGTAGGCATTGTGAAAGCAAATCTTTCTCTGTCTTTTTCTTGTAAGGGTATTGAAAAGAAACAGTCTTTTAAATCAATAACTATGAGAGGCCATCCTTTTGGTAACAGAGTAGGCAAAGGAATTCCAGATTGTAGAGAGCCCATTGGCTGAATTACTTTGTTAATTGCTCTAAGGTCTGTTACCATTCTCCATTTACCAGATTTCTTTTTAATAACAAATACAGGAGAATTCCAAGGGCTGGTTGACTGTTCAATATGCTGAGCATTTAACTGTTCTTCTACCAGCTCTTCTAAAGCCTGGAGTTTCTCTGTTGTTAAAGGCCATTGCTGAACCCATACAGGCTTGTCTGTTAACCATTTTAAAGGTAGAGCTGTTGGTATTTTTGGAAGATTATCAGTTGTTGTGCCCTGTTCTTGTATAATATGGATGGCTGGTGACCACTCAAAATAATGCCTTCTAATATTTCTCTCAGAAACATGTGCTAGTTTATGATTTGTTTCTGAGATTGGAGGGATTTTAATCTGAGTATTCCATTGTTGCAACAAGTCTCGACCCCACAGGTTCATAGCTATGTTAGCGACATATGGTTTTAATTTTCCTCTCTGTCCTTCTGGACCTATACATTCCAGCCATCTTGCACTCTGTTTCACTCCAGATAATGTCCCAATTCCTAACAGTTGAACGTTTACCTCTTGAAGAGGCCAAGCTGGATGCCAAAATTCTGGTGCAATTATGGTAATGTCCGCACCTGTGTCTACCAGACCAGACAACAAAACACCATTTATTTTTATCGTTAATTTTGGTCTCTGTTCATTAATAGAAGTTTGCCAAAAAATTTTCTTTATGTTTTCTCCTGAATTTTCTATTCTCTCTTTTTCATCATCCTGACCAGCATGATTTATTCCAATAGTCATTTGGTTATTTAATCGCTCAGAGCAGGGATTTCCTCTACAGCTGCAGGAAAGGTTTGAACTGGTTTTGCTATGGGGGCCTGCATGAGGCCCCTCCGGGAGTTTCCCGAAAACTGAGGCAAAGGATTACCCTGTCTGTCCTTTGTTGATCTACATTCGTTGGTCCAGTGTTTTCCCTTACCACACCTTCTGCATACTCCAGAAGGAAGGGGCATTCTGTTGCCATTGTTCCTTGAAGAAACATTGCTTCTAGGAATGACCTGTTTACAGTCCCTTTTAAAATGTCCTTGCTTTCCACACCCAAAACATCTAACACTCCTCAAACCTTTTGAAATTACTTCTCCTACCCACGTATCATGCTCATCAACCTCAACATTAATTGTTTCTCTAATCCAATCTTCCAAAGGTGCAGATCTTGCCCTTAACGGCCTGATTATTCTTTTGCATGCTGCATTCGCATTCTCAAATGCCAAAGCTTCAATTATTGCCTTACTAGCTTCTGATCCTGAGACCATTCTGTTTACTGCTGAAGCCAGTCTTTCTAAAAAATCTGTGAAAGATTCTTTTGGGCCTTGCATAACCTTTGTGAATGACTCAGGTTTTTTTCCTGGTTCATCAACTCTGTCCCATGCATTCAAGGCTTCCATTCGACATAAAATTACGGTTTGAACATCATATAAACATTGTGTTTGTATTGAAGCATATTGGCCTTCTCCAATAAGCTGATCCTGACAAACTTGTATTCCTTTATCCCTCCATTGTGTTTCTACGTTTCTAGCTTCCTCCTTAAACCACGTTAGAAATTGAATTCTCTGGCTGGGTTCCAGAACAGCTTGTGCAAGGTCCCGCCAGTCCTGTGGTATAATCCTATTATATGTTGACCAAGAGTTTAACATTTGCTTTACATATGGGGAATGCATGCCATAAGATACTATAGCCTCCTTAAACCTTTTAAAATCCATCAGTTCAATTGGAGCCCAGATTTTTTGTGTAGCCATTTGATCAGGCATCTACTGTACGGTTACAGGATAAATTAAGGATGACTGTGTGAAAACAGGCTTTCTTTCTGTAACCTTATGATCCAAACTTGAACCAACTTCACTGTTAAAATTAACAGGTTTTTCTAAAGCTGTTATCCTGGCACTTAAATCGACTATCTTTTTAAATAGTAAAATGAGAATAAGCATGGTGATTAACTGCATAATTCCCATAATACTAATCTTTTCATATAGTTGTTCCATTGTCAGACTGCCTAAAATTTCAAACAAAACCCAATTTTCTTCCAATGTACACAGGAAACCCATTTTTTTAAATGTGGAAAAAATTTGTCTTTTAAATAGTTTCCTTTATGACTTACCAAATCTGCGTAGAACAGTAGAAATCCAAGCGAATTTCAAAACAGCCACCTAGAGTCCTAGGTGTAAATCCAGAGAGAGAGAGAGAGAGAGAGAGAGAGAGAGAGAGAGAGACAGAAACAGAGAGACAGAGAGAAAGCAAAAGCGAAAGTGAAAGTGAAAGTGAAAGCGAAGGGGTAGCTGGCTAAAGCTTAAAGCCAGCCACTTGTTCCCTCTTGAGCCGAGTCAAGGCTTGGCTTTACAGGCAGGGGCCCTGTTTAGCAGGGCAGGCCTGAGCTGTTTGTAGCACTGGCTTTAAGCAAGCAGCTCACAGTCCAGCCTGAGCCCAAGCAGACCTGGGCCGGGCCTAGGGAGCCGGTTGCTCCGGCTAGGGAGTCGGCCCCAAGCAGTTTTTAATGGATTCTTGTCACGTTGGGCGCCAGATGTAGATGTAACCAATCGTATTATTAAAATAAGAAACACAGAGCCAAGGTAAAAGAGAAAAGCCGAGAGGTCAGAGCTCAGAGATAAAATCTTACCTCCTGCAGTGCTCCTAGCTTCCCCAAGAGAGGGGGAGGTACTTCCTGTGTCTCTGTTTAAATAATCTTTCTGTTCTGCCTTCTCATTGGTTGTAAACCCAACCACATGACTGCCTCATCACTGCCTGTAAGTACCGCCCTCCAGGTCTTAAAGGCGTATGTCTCCAATACTGGCTGTATCCCTGAACACACAGAAATCTACCTAGCTCTTCTAACCACCACGCTCTTACTATGGCTCTAATAGTTCTGACCCCAGGGCAACTTTATTTATTAACATAAAATTAAAATAACATTTCAGTACAAATAAAATATCACCACACTCATGTGCGGAATTCCTCCAAAATATTTTTCTAAAAAGAGTATCTTTTGGAAACCAATTGAAGATATTAGATGTTGTACATTCAGGAGTTAAGTGAGCTTTGGATATTAACTTTTCAGTATTTCTTTGGACCCAGTGTATATGGCTCTGTGTGTCTTAATTACTGCTTCACCAGAAATAATTTAATTGTTTAATAATAAGTTGTATCATGATTTAAGATACAAAAATATAAAAAGTATAGTTTGTTCTCTACCAATAAATAGGCTTAGCAAAAGCAGACCCCAAATGATTACTTCTCATGAAGAAATTCTGTGTGAACAAATATTACTTTAGTTACCTAGGAAACTCTTGTATTACAAGATAATTAGATTTACACTTTAAAATAAAATAAAGAAGTTGTTGTCATTTTAAAGTGCATAGGATTGGTATTTAATGGGCCTTTACTATAAATGTTAATGTCATAATGTGCAGCATACACTTTTTAGAATTGAAAGAAGAGAAAATCTGAAAATACAAACACTAAATTTATTCTCAGAGTTTTAAAAAGTGTCCTCATGAAATCAGTATTGTGTGAAATAATATGATATAGAATGGAAAACAGTGGATAAAATCTAATTAAATGTGTTGAATATAGTACTAACTGTGTAAACAAATCAATGATCTACGCCCACCACTTTGACTAAAATAATTAAAACAATTGTCATTATTAAAATGATGAGACAAATATCATATGCTTCTGAAATTAAACAAAGGAACATTTAAGGCTGAGAAGCATTTCATATCATCATTAGCAAGAAATGATGATTTCAGGCTATTAATTTATCTATAGATTTGTTAATTATACATATAATGGAAATAATGGAACATTACATCAGGCCAAAAGTTGAAATTTGACTTCATTGCTTAGTAATGTATCATAAAACCTGAAAATTATACAGTACCAAGGTATTTCCACAATTAAAATAATTGCTGAGTTTTATTTGACATTAGCACAGAATTCTATACTGTGGTGATATTTTATTTGTGCTTTACTAAAGCTTGCCTAGAAATCAGAGGGAAAAGCAAGCCATTTTAAGTAAACATAGAATTCAGGCAGTGGTAGCACATGCCCTTAATCCTATCACTTAGCAGGCAGGATCTCTGTGTGTTCAAGGCCACACTAGGGAACAGAGCCAAGTGTGGTGACACATGCCTTTAATCCCACTATCAACCATAGTTTTGGAGGCCTGTACAGACAAGAAGTGACAGAGCTGGCCAGAATGAGGAAGTGATAAAGGTAGACACAGAGCAAATCAGATGGCAGAACAGCAAGGCATATAAGCCTGAGTAGACAGGAAGTCACACTTCTTGGGAAGCTGCAGAGTCGGTGAGGTAAGGTTAGCTGTGGCTTTCCCTATTTCTCTGATCTCTCTAAGGCTTTCACCCCTATATTTGGCTCCATATTTTTTATTTAATAAGACCATTTAGAAATTCATCTACACTATACTGTTGTAAGTTGTGTCATATTGCTGAAAGAATATGACCTGCCTATCTGGTTAAGATAAGGGGGGAAATCAAACTATATGCATGTAACCTCATATGAAGAACAATATCAAAGCAAGTGGATTGTCTAAAGAAACAGAAACACCCTCAAGTCTACAATGATGTTTAACCAGAGGCTAAATTGGTAAGGGTAATGTATAATTTGATCTTCAAATGAAATGTATATTCCCTCAAAACTGCTTTGTTATAGAACATTGTACCACTTTCTGTCAAATAGTACTTAAGTGGCATTTTCATATATTGCAATGTAGATTCTGAGTAGATTTCCTGAGTAAGCAAGTATATATGCAAGATCCAAAGACTCAACTGTGATACTGTAGAAACAAAGCTTTAACTAAATAGATCGTTATTCAGTAATATTCTATAAAACCAAGAGTCAATTAATAAAAATTACATCAGAAAAGTATAAAAGCATTGTCTCTGTGTTTCCATGGTTATCTCATCCCCTCTCCTTCCTGCTTATCATTCCTGCTTTCTTTCCTTACCTATCCTTCTGTCTATATTTTCCACCCTTATTTCATTTTCATTCTGTTTTTCACATACTTGGAGTTGACAACGTCTTGAACTATTTGTTCTATTTATTGTACACTGAGAAAGTTAATAATTGTGTCATTAGTTGAATTCATTGTATGTTTCTTCCCCACCAGAAGTGCTCATGAAAATATACAATGTTTTCTGACATTGTCATGGTATAGCATTTATACCATGCCCTTTTCACCAATAAAGAAATGACACATTTGTATGAAAAACAAGGACTGCAAAAACACAAGCCTTTAAAAAAGTTCCTGTTGTTTCATAAGGTAGTGGTCAAGAAAAGGAATAACAGGTAACATATCGGGGTACACATACCATCTCAAGCAGATTAACTTGCTTGTACTTCTAGTTATGAAGCATGGGAATGGACACATGTAGCTAGCGCTACCTACTCTACATGTAAAACCGAAGGGAGAAAGAGGAAGGAATGGAAGGAGAAGCTTTCATAAATAGGTGAGTGAGAAAAGAAACAATAAAATGCCATATCTTTAATGTTTTGAAGATATAGTAGAGAAGAGTTAGAAAGCTGAAACGGTGATAGAAGACACTAATGATAAGAATAAAATGAAACAAATTGGATTCTCCAGGCCCTGGAGCGTTGTTTTATTGTCAGCAAAGCTGGTGCACCCAGATCTACTGCTGCTTCAGCTACTGACTGCAGCTCGGTGATCACTGCCCTGCTGCTCTGCCTCTGCAGCCAAATGTCGTTTTTTGTTTTTTTTTTTTTTTGTTTTTTTTTTTTTTTGGTTTTTCGAGACAGGGTTTCTCTATGTAGCTTTGCGCCTTTCCTGGAACTCACTTGGTAGCCCAGGCTGGCCTCGAACTCACAGAGATCCGCCTGCCTCTGCTTCCCAAGTGCTGGCATTAAAGGCGTGTGCCACCACCGCCTGGCCCAAACGTCGTTTTTTTAATCTAAGTCTCTATAATTCTATTTTACCAGTAAAGACTCGGGAGTTATATACTGCGGTGAAAAGCTTCTAGCTCAGAGAGGCCAAGAAACAACTGACCTTCCTCCTTAGCTAGTGACCCAGCAAGAAGGACGCTTTTCTGCTATCCCAAACCAGAAAGGACCACCACACTCAAAGTCTTTCCCTGCTACTTCCTGTGCATTTCTCTGTATGTCTTCCAGACTCCTATAACTCTTTATAGCTACTTCCTGTCAACGAGTCGCTGCCTCCACCTCTCGATTCAAGGGTTTATTTAATTAATGCAAACTTGATGTTCACAGTATGATCAAATATTCTGCAAAACTAGAGCCAACATATGTGGTGTCTTAGCACCAAGTTTTTACCAGGTTGCTGAATGTGCACGCAAGGGCAATGTCAATAGTCTGTATTGCTGTGGAGAATTCTACAGCCTTCCTGACCAATAACTCATTGAAAGATATTCCACACATTACACTATGGTATTAATTTAATAATCAGTGGAAACTTGGAATGACATTGTTCACTCCTGCAAGGTTATTCCATTCGAACTCAGTTTGTACTTTGAAGTTAACTTACTAACTAGTGGGATTCCATATATACTCTCTCAACTTGGTTTCTCTCATATCTATGTTCCCTTCCCTCCAGTGTTTTATAGTACAAAAAAAATGCTATTCAGACTTCTGGAGAAGAAAAAAGAAACATTAATGGTCTCACCCACAAGTGGATCCTGCATGCTGGAATACTAGTTCCACAGGAAAATTTGCCCACTGTTACAACAATGGCATGCCCATGATAATGTAACTAAAGGTTTTGATTGGACTTGGTGTTTGCTCAATAGGAAACAATGTCCAGCCTGATGTTATAAGCTGTGGCTGGGGAGGTCATAGGGCATATGGTAGAACCAACTATTGCTTTTTACTAGCTGGTTTTGCTGTCAATTTGCCTTCAAAATATTTACGTATATCCCCATAGAACTATGCTGCTCAAAACTTTGGTCAGAGTTTCTTTTTGCAGAGGGCAGCAGTCAGTGGAGAAATGAATGGCAGGTAATAATGCTGAGGATAAGAGACTGAATACTCAGTCTTATAGGACACATATTTCACCCCTACCCCAAAGGATCAGGGGATATCATGGAAGTGGAAAAAGCATAATGGGTAGAGGATAGCAAGTGGTGGTGGAGATTCTGTCACATGCTGTCTTCGGGGCATGATGTGGCTGTTACAATAAAGAATTCACAGCAACTGTGGTTACCTACACAACACCTACATATGTTCCAGCCAGGCAACTGAACGGCTTTCCAGAACAGTTGGGACAGTTATTCTCCGTGAACTATCTCTCACCAAGGAGCTATTGCTGGTGGATAATTTCTGAGAGAAATAGAATCATTAATTTCTTTGGATGTGGCTACTGATAGGATTTCTGTTGAATGACCTTACACCCATACAAACATGTGCATTATTAATTAAACTTAGTGGGTCACTAAACATAAAAACTTGAAATTGGGAGGACATATTGAAGGCAATATGAATGATCTTGAAGAGAAATATATATTACCATGTTTCATTGTAGAATTGCATATCTGAAAAATAAAAACAAAACTTGCAAAATAATAGAAATGGCATTTAGAATCTAAAATTAGAACCATTTTATGTCTGCCACTGTATAATAAACATTTTTATGCAGACACATGACTGATTCAGTTATCTTCAGGGGAAGGATTGGATGCAGTCACCCCATTTATGACAGAGTGCTACAAGGTCTCTCACTGGGTATATGAACCACACATAAGGGAAGAACCCATAGCCAGCAGTAGATTCCCAACATAAAATAAACAATAACCTAGTTTTGAGTGATTCATGCACATTTTTACTTCTCTTGTTCTGGCAAAATATTATTAAACTGCTGACTAAAAAAAAATATCTCTTTTTACACTTAAACATCTCCTTAAACTCTTAAGCTGAATGAAAATCACTATATTAAAATTAGGTCACTGTATTTATAATAATTGCATCTCTATTATTTTCTATAATAATTGTATTTTATTTAAACCAATTTACGTTTGGCATTTTCACCAAAAAATTATGTCTACAAAGCTTCATAGATAAGAAATAATATATAGATTAGGGCAGGCAAATGCCATTAAGTAAAAGATTTCAAAAAATGGAAGAACCACTGTGGAATTAAATTTCTATGAATAATTCACCAGATGTTATTATTATAGATAAAATATGTATATTTCAAAAGAAACACTGGGGATTTCTAATTGTTCACAGTGAAATTCCATTTGATTTGCATAATCTGTTTCTCTTCTTTGATCTCCCATCATCTGAAGTAAAGTATTTGTGGTTTTATTAATGAAATTTTTTTCTACTGAGGGGAATTCATATCTGAATATCTGAGTTTTGTAATATGAGTATATAAAATTGTTGTGCTTCTTAGTAGAAACTGATTGTTTTGCATAAACACTATTTTAAGAACAAGGCTAAGGTACTAAAATATACAATGTTCAGTTCTAAGAGGTAGAAATTTAAACTTTTCAAGGGCAACTCAGATTTAAATTTCTTTAATCTGATTTGCTGCATATACATACATATACATCAAAACACTATAGAATAGTGTTTCTAAATCTGATTACTGTGAACAGAAGTACCTTGAGATTCAGATGCTACCTAAGGTTTTGAATACAATAAAATATAAAGCATAATCAAATGTATCTCCTTCACTGACAAAGTAGTTTCAGACTATCAAAATCTTACTTCTTTAACCCAATACAACATTCAAAAATAAATGACTACTTAATTCCTTTATACGATGCTTAAATTTATTTTCAATTGGTGTTTTATATGGAAAACATTGCAAACAAATACCTTAATAGAAAGCCTAAAACAACATAATTTATATAATATCAGCTTATGTTAGTCAAAGTACTATGAGAGAGAACACGGTATTTTAAATAACTAGGGGGGTTATAATTTATATCTTGCATGTGTAAAGTACATTACAAGAATTGAATGGGTCAGTTAAACTTACTTTATTTTTGAGATGGCTTTGGAAAATTCCTTATAGGTATTCCAGTCCTTTGAATATATAGGGATGGTGCAGAAGGGAAGAATCCCGGAATTGACTCTACAGCAAGCAGTGTGTTTGTTATATGCTTTAGGCCAAAGAAAAACCTGATTCCAAAGAAGATGGACATCATTTTGAAAGATGGCATCTAAGATTATATTCTGACCTCCATACAAATATGGAAACACACACACTCAAACACAGGGAAAAGATACTTCAGACAAGTCCCTTGTTCCTCATAGCACATTATCATACATATAAGTGTCTGTTTATGCTGCATGGACCTTTAGCCAACAAAAAACCTACTAAATCACACTTCCAGATCTAGTAATAATTTGTTTGTACTCTAACAAATAAAATTTACCTGAAGATCAGAGGACAGAGCCAGCCACTAGATTAATTATAGAGGCCAGGCAGTGGTGGCACACACCTTTAATACCAGTACTTGGGTGTCACACATCTTTAATCCCAGCACTAGGAAGGTTGAGACAGGAAGTGATGTGGCTGGGCAGAGAAAGACATATAAGGTGGGAGGAGACAGGAGCTTAGCTCTTTTGGCTGAAGATTCAGGGGTATTCAGTCTGAGGATTCATGGAGACAGGATCTTCCCCTTTCAGCTGAGGAGTTGGCCAGGTGAGAAGCATCTGCAGCTTGTTTCTTCTGGTCTTTCAGCATTTACCACAATATCTGGTTATAGGTTTTTATTATGAAATCAATTAGGATTCATGCAAAATCCAGGCTTTCTGATCCTTCTTCATTTCTTCAGTAATGAATCAAGTGATCAAAAGCAGTTATGTTACAGCTGCCCAAATTGACTGGAGGAATTTTCTTGCCTCTTTCCACAATATAAATCAACTGAATTCTTAAAATTTTCTTGTCCTAAGATTAGAAGAAAGAATGTTGTTAAATGCATAAACACTCACTTTCTACAAAAAAAGCAAAACCCTCAGGAGAACTCTTCCTGCTATTCCTGCGGTTGACTTTGCCGAACACCTTAGGTGACCAACTCTTCACTGTTTCATAGTTCAAAGTGACACTAGACAGTTTCATGTTTCAAGGTGACCCCAGGTCTTGAAAATGGCTTAAAGAATCAGCACTAGATTCAAGCATTCTGCTGAAGTACCACAACCCCACTAAGGTTATATGATTAGTAAGAAGATTGTCAACCATGCCCAGAGAAGGATAAGACCAAAAAGGTGGCATAGATTTGAGGTAGAATTGAGCATGTAGTGCTGTAAGAGGCAAATAAAAAACTTTTAATGAAAAGGATAAAAAGAAAAATGTGCCAAATATACAATTTCCTCATTTAATCACACATGAATGTTTTAAGTAAATGGAATGATGCACTATTTTTTTTAACTTTTATTCTGCTCTCAAACATTCAATCCTAACCATAGTTTCCCCTGCTCCCCCTACCTTCCCACAGATTAACTCCTCCTCTTTTTGCCTTCAAAAAAGGAGTGGACCTCCCAGGAATATCCATAAAACATAGACTAACAAGATACAATATGACAGGATATAAACTCTCATATTAAGGCTGCAGGAGGCAATCAAGTACAATGTAAAGGGTTCCAATTGCAAGAGGAAGAGTCAGAGACACCCTCCACTCCTGTCGGTGGGAGTTGTACAAGAACACCAATCTACACATCCGTCTCTGCAAGCCCCTGTGAACCCTGCTTAGTTGATTCAGTGGGCAGTGTTTACCTTGTGTCCTTGACCCCTCTAGCTCCTACAATCCATCTTCCCCCTTTTTCTGAGGGGTTTCCTGGCTCTGCTCAAGTGTTTGGCTGGGAGTCTCTGCATCTGCTCCTATAAGTTGTTGGTTGATGCCCATCTGATAACAATCAAGTTAGGCTCCTGTCTACGAATATAGCAGAAACATTAGGCATCAGAATGACACAATCTTTAGCACCACTGTCTATTACTGTTTACAGCTTTAACTAGGCCACTGTTGATTACCTAGGAAAGCACACATCACCTCTCAGGAGCGTTTTCTTTAGAGTTGTGTTTGGGTGTGCATTTTCTGCCCACATTTCCCCTTATTACCATTCCAGAGATTTGACTTTCACCTTTTGCTGGCTGGATTTCTTGCTCTTGGAACTTCTTCCATCAAATTTTTATTAGCATTTTCACAGTGTAAAGAGCAAGGTACTGTGAGGAGAAGAAGTTCAGAAGTCAGCCAGAGATATGTCTCCAGATCCCATGAGGTTAGTTCTTTGAAAGAATCATGGGCATTGGACAAAGGAAATAAGAAAACAAATTATATGCATAGAGTCAAACACTCCAGAAAATTCAAGAGGAAATTTCACTACCCCCTGCTTTCCCTCCCCAAAAAGTTTCTCTCTCTCTCTCTCTCTCTCTCTCTCTCTCTCTCTCTCTCTCTCTCTCTCTCTCTCTCTCTCTCTCCCTCCCTCCTTCTCTCCCTCTCTCTCTCTCAACAAACTCATAATTGGAATGGTTCAGCTCTTCCATAATTCTACCTGTTCTCAGTTCACATGGCTTTATTTTGTTTTGAACAAGAAAGCAATCAAGCAAACAAAAAACAAAATCAAATAGTATCAGTATTTGCATAACCAATAATAACATAATGTATTTTTTTTTATTCTTTGGAAGCAAATATCTAGAATCTCATAACCATTTAATAATTTAACACAAGTATGAAATTCCAAAAGATATAAGGACAGTGAAAGAATTGATTGTAATATTGTGTACTCAGTGTTTTTTAAAGACTTCAAATCTTGTTAATTTGAATAAAATATATTATCTCTCAAATTCATTATCTAATTAGGTTTTAAATTTGCAATTTCCACAATTATTAGGAAAGAGGCTGTTTAAGAATTTTTGAGTCATATATTCAGCTGTCCCTATACTCAAAGTTAACTTTTGAGCTTGAGAAATGGCTCAAGTGTTAAGAACTTGCCCTGCCCCTGTGGAGGACCCAATGTCCACAGAGGGAAACTCACAACTGCCTGTGACTCCAGTTCAAGGGGCATCAGAATCTTTTGACCCTCACATGCACCTGCACTTACTAACAAAACACACAAATGGACACACATATATACATATTTAAAAATAAAAATGTTAACTTCAGTGAGGGTGCTAGATTCATGAAGAATAAATATTTAGATTAATTTATATTTTATTTTTGGTATGGGAAGAAACAAGTATATGAATAGAAGGTCAGTATGGTAAAAAAGAAACAAAATAAAACTTTTATGTACTCCATAACAAAAATAATAGTTGAACTTGAATGTCCTATTTTTTAATGTAAGTGTTCTGCTATCATTCAATATCTATTGTTTCAGAAGCTATATGTTTATTCAAAGGCTTTTATTTTACCTTATATGATTTTTTGGAGTGAAAATATGGTCAAAACCAAAGTTAAGCAAATAATATTCTATCCAATCTGAGGTGTCAATTGATGCAATAAAAGACTTATCAAATACTTATAAAACACTCAGCACACTAAAATGAGACGAGGGACTTTGAGAGTTCTGAAAATAGGAAATTCACAAATTAAACCATTACATATTATAAATTGAACTGAATTCAATTCCAGTTACACTTTTTTCCCTTCAGTGATACTGCAAGGCGGGGACAAGGGATCATGTTACCATAAAAAAAAGTTGAGATTAAAACGGAATGATTGGTTTCTAACAAAAAGTTTGGGGACACTGGAGAAGGCAGATACCAGGAACTGATGAAAGACATGAGATAGTCAAGCTGATGAGATAAAGAGAAGAGAAGAACTTTGTGGAAAGAGGCAAAGCAGGTCTGTGCTTTCTCCTCAGCCCCCCTCAGAAACTCTGTGAATTTGTTGTTAATCCACTTTTAGAAAACATCTTATATCTGATGCAGTTAACTGTATTTGGATGAATTTTAGGAAAAATAGATTATTTTCTTTTTGAGAAAGGAGAGACTTCCCCACAAAGCCCTTCAAGTGGATAAGTGGGCAAGCCATGGGGAGAGGGCTTTCACATCTGTGAGCTAGAGGTTGCCTCTGATCTCTGCCTCTTGTCTTCATCAGGCCCCTGTGCTGGAAGCTTACTTTCTTCTTTTGCCTTAGCATTGTTGAAATAAACATCAATTATGCACTTGTTTGATCTGTGTCCTGGAATGAACTCTAGGATTAAAACAACCAAGACTACTGCAATTCGAATAGGAGGGAATGCAAGAAGACATATCTTATCCATAAAATCATAATGAGAATATCAGTAGAATAATTAAAGACCCAATGTTTACCAAAATAGACATAACAACTGAGTACTCTATGTATTTACTATTAAATGCTTTAGAAGCATTTAATAAATATGATAAAAGAGATTTGATATTTGGAAGACTAAGCACAGTTAAAAATCAATGTAAAATAATATCTAGCAATATTATAATTAGAAACTCGCAATATTTTAAACCTCAAAAATATTAATGTTGTTATTTAAAATATAAAGTAGCTAGAGAATTTGCAGGTACTTGTTATTATTCTTGAATGTAATCAAATACCTGACCAGAAGCAATTTAAAGGAGAAAAATATTTATTGTGCTGCTGAGACTGACAGCCCAGTAAGGTAAGGAAGACGTCGCAGCTGAAGCTGCATGTTTCAGTGGAGCAGGTCTCAGATCACAAAAATGAGACCTTACGCTAGAAGCAGGACTGAGAGACTAGTTATAACACCTACGACCTGATACCTAAACAAGGCTGCTTCCTGAAACTAGGACCCACTTCCTAAAAATCTTACAACTTCCCCAAACAGCATCACCAGCTAACAACCAAGCATCCAAATCCATGAGTTGAGGCAGGAACATTTTATATGCAGAACATAACAACAGTAAAGAGGTCACTTATGACTGTGCAACAGAACCCCTAAGATGATTAGAGATCAGAGGGGATTTTATGAGGCCAACCTTTGGTGTGTTTTTTTGATCTGTTTTAATTTTTCCCCATCCCCATCCAGTCTAATTTTGCTTCCTTTCAATTGTAAAGCACATACTATACAAAGTAGAGAAGCACTGAATTACCTTGTTCATTTGGGCTCTTTTGTCAACAAACCTCAAGGAAGAGTTTGAGAGTACTTTATTTGGGAAGTCCACCAAATATTAAAAGCTAGTGTGAGGGAAGTTATAGAAATAAGAGAGATGCAACCAAACGTCACATTATGGAGGGCTGAGGGTATAGCCGGCAGGTTCAGAGAATGTCCTGGGAGTTCGGTCCCAGCTCCTAGGTCAGGATGCTCATAACCACCTGTAGCTCCATTTCAAGTGGATCTAATGTCCTCTTCGAGAGTTATCAGGTACTGTGCTAATATACACAAGCCCATATACAGATCCTACACATACATATTCACATAATTAAAAATAAAGTCTTCAAATACAGGACAAGAAAAAAGTTGAATTAACAAATCTGTCACTTACCTGGGAAAATGGTCTTTTATCCCACTGAAGAAGTCACCTTGTGTAGCTAAGAGATATTTTACATAAGAGGAGAGGAGGGATTGTTGCCAGTAGCTGAGGTCAGTTCAGGGTGAGCAGAGAATGACTAATCTCCCTCCATTGCTTTTCTGCCTATTAATGAAGGACCAGTGGCATTTGGCAGGCAAAAGACCTCAGGGAAAGAGGTTCAGATGTTGACATATAACATAAAATTGGCATAAGATAATTTTTTTGAGGTTTTCATAGAGACTGACAGCTGTGATTATACTTCCCCATGAGAAGAACCACTAACTTCTGTGAGACTTAAGGCAGGAGTAAATTATCATATCGACCCTAACTGGGACTGGTGTTTTGTTCTTGGAAGCCTATACCTATCTTGAAAAGCCAGGGACAATGGATGCTAACTACCGCGGTGGTCCCCATGGAGTTCAAGGGTCACTGATCTGTAGGCCCTGGTTTCTTCTTGAAATCAAGCTTTAGACATCTTGGAACCGTGAGACTTGTGAAAACTGCTCTTTTCAGCTTCTTTCCACTTGACGCTTTCCCTTGAAGGCGTGTAAAGAATAATGTGCAAGAGCCTGAGGCTTGAGATGGGGGAGCCACTACTGAGCTCAAACACTCACCCCTTCTTCCTCTTTTTAAGGGACCTTAGAACCCACTACCTCACAATTTTAACAGACTCCCACTTGGCCCCACAAAGATGCCTAGAGCTCTGACATTTTTTCTGCCTTTTAACACCTCCTAGTTTTTCAGCAAACACTCCAAGAGAAAAAGCCAAAGAGGTGATTGCAAAGAGAACATTAATTCACCCTTGCAAGATCCTCTCTTCCAGACCTGCTGCTTATGAGGTGTCAATGGCTTAGACATTATTTCGTGCATTTTTTTTTCTGGCCTTAACCAATCAGAAGAAAATGCACTGTGTTTATTTTAAGTCTGAGCAGAAGCAAAGTGAACAACAGTTAAGTTGTTAATTTGAAATAAATCTTGTAAAATCAAAAGAACTATCAAGAGATTCACTATTTTTATGTAATTATAGTCAAGTGTGTGGTATGAAAATATACACATTAATCTCTATATGTTTATTGCTTTTAAAGATTATTGTTTCCTGATATGCAAAGATATAACATGGATTTAGTATCTACTTAGAGCACACAAGAACTATATTAGTTTCAGACTAACATACACAGACACACACAGTCTTCTCTCTAAAGAGTATATCTTGGAACACATTGGAAAGCTCACTGTCTTTTTCCCAAGGTTGAGGAATCAATATAAAAAGCATCCGTTGCTTTTGGAAAACATTGCTGATGTTTTAGCTTACATGTTTTTTCTGTCAAGAGATTTAAATCAATATAAAGTTTTCATGGCAAGTAGATAATGTATCACTAACAAATTTGGAAGGTAAATAGATAATTAGAAGATTCAGATTGAAATTAGATGTGTAGCACCAACAAGAGTAATTAACTGCGATAAAACTTAGAGCAGTGTGCCTATTGCTGTTGGTGACATTGAATGGTTAAGCTTGCTTGGGTACCGGTGTTTGTTTAATTTCCATTATCGTGATTCCCAGGGGGCTGCAGCTATTTGGCAGGCCTCATACACACAATAACTAAAACCAGCCTTTGTGAAAGAGGTTAAGGGGAGGGCAATTGGATTTCTGCAAAACTGATTCAAGGACATATGATAGGGCAGTGTCTGTACAATTCAGTCTGAAAAGAATCAATACTGAGTGCCCAGGTATTACATGACTCTCAATTGACAGAACTCTAAATACATAAGAACTTAATTTTAGACGGTATTATTTATAAGAAAGTAACTTGATGAAAATAAAGGAAGTTGCTACAAAAAATTAGTCAAGATAGTTTTCTACTTAACATAGTCGTATAGTGGAAAGTTTTATTGTTTTAGGGAAAGCGAGCACTTTAAATCTGAGTTTGTAGACGGGCTTACAATAGGCACTGTGGCTTTGGTAGTTGTACAGCCATTCTACTATGATCTCTCTGACCTCTAGACAGTCACTTGGCCCTTCTCTGGGATTAATTCCCTTCCTGTGTACGAAAAAAGAAGAGCAACACTTGCTGTGGATACTGCTATATTCATGGATGAAAACTTCACATACAGGCAAAGAACTATAATTAAACCTTGGCACTGCTCCTTTAAAAATTAAAACCCCATTAAAAATTAAGATAGTCTTAAACAACCTCATTAGTGCTGGGCTGGAAAGACATTAAGGATATTGGTTTGCCCCTAAAATCATCCCCAGAAGGTTAGCCGTGCCCCATACTGCCAATGATATTTACTGATGTAATTAATGGTGGATGCCTTCTGATCAGTCTCTTCCAATATTATATTTATATTGCCTTCTTTTCAATACCATGGACTTGGGGTATTTTCCTTAGCTAGAGAGTTGAATCATGTGAATGTATTTAAAAGCCCCAGAATTTAAATAATCATCCAAGTAGTATATAGATGAAATTGAAGGGAACAGTGGTCCTAGGAATTTTGTGACACCCTGAGGAGAGAACCCAGGGCCTCCTACATGCTAGGCACATGCTAAACACTAAATTTTATCTCTAGCCCAGCCTACTAACAAAACTATCTAATTTGAGACAGGGTCTCACTGTATTTCACAGGCTTGTCCTGAATTTATGATTCTCTATAACACGAATCTTAAAAGGTCTCATTAATAAAAACAAATCCGGAGCCAGGTATTGGGGTGAATGCTGAAAGATCAGAGAAACAGAACAAACCATATCCAACCTTACCTTGCCTTCTTCTCAGCTGATTTTGTTTCCTCCAACTGAAAGCCTTCGACTCCTTATCCGAATGGCTCTCTGCTGAACTGCTGCTAAAAAGCCCAAAAGTTTAAAAGCCTCTAGTTCCTGGTCCTCATGCTTTATGAGCAGAATCTTTCTGCTTCCTGCCATCACTTCCTGGAATTAAAGGCATGTATCTTTCTCAAGCAAAGACATGAGATCTCAAGTTCTGGGATAAAGGTGTATGCTACCATGCCTGGTTATTTCCAGTGTGGTCTTGAACTCATACTTTTGTGTAACAGATTTCTGTGTTTTAGGACTTAGACACTTGAGTGTGTGATTTTACATTGTATGTGTTTAATAGATTAGGGCCTAGGTTTTTAATGGGAAATATGTACAAACTTGATGGTTTCCTCTCTCTCTCTCTCTCTCTCTCTCTCTCTCTCTCTCTCTCTCTCTCTCTCTCTCTCTTAAATTAGGTAACCACAATTAACACTCTAAGGTGGTTATAACACCATTAAGGAATGAGGATTCTCTAAAATATTCAAAAACAAACTCACCTACATTGTATAAATTCTAAGCACCAGTTGAGACACCAACAGCCATGCTCTCAAGCAGAAAAGAATTAAAAATGGAAGGAATAAGAATAATTGAAAAAGTCACTGAATTGGAACTGAGTGTTGTCAAAAGTAAAGAGCTAGTTTGTAGCACTCACATATTCAAGGAGAGGATGTTCAATTGTTTCCCTGACAATCACCGGGAGGGAATCGAGCACTTCATAGCAATTATGAGCTGCTGCCAGAATCTGTTCTAACACTGCCTTAAGGGAGGTAAGATAAGGATGATTCTAGCTAAGAAGCCACATCAAGGGAAGTAGGGAAATGAGAAAGACTCTTGTAGTTTTAACTCCTAAAGTTTATCTGATGCTTAAAGGCGTTGCAATATGGAAAAGAGGAGGGAGTAGATCTACTGCTGAAAAATTGAGGATTTTTTTTTCTTTTTGGGAAATATCACAGAATATATTTTTAAGAGTATGGTAAAGATTATATTAAGTATCATTTTATAACTATATTGCAATTTAGCAAAAACTTAAGCATTTGACACAGTATGCTTAAAAAGTATATGAATAATAATTAAAGAGTAATTTTAAAAATGCTGTGATTATAAAGAATGTATTGTCATCAGATGTAGGGCTTGAAATTCAATATAGGAAAATACAACAACTGAATTTTAGTGTTAAACAATAATAAAGAAAAAACTAACTAAATAAATCCATTATAGAAACCATTTTTTGGTATACAATTACATAGGGAAAATACTACAGCTTTGCAATTTGAAAGATTATAGTCAACATACACATGAAGGATATTAATCATCTACAAATATTTGAAGTATATAGATCGAATAGATTTAATTTTAAAACAAACTTAACCCAAATTTGTCTTAATTATAAAAGCCTCATTAACTGTAAAGTGGAACACGTTTTTTATTATGTTTTTAACATGATATCAAAATGCAACCCAAGCTAGAATAGGCTGTCAACCCCTCAGTCTTTGTCTCTTAAATGATGAGATTAAAAGTATAATCAACCAAGACCTGACTAAAGAGTAGGTCTTGATTTATTTTTTCAATGAGGGTGATTAAATCCAGGGCCTTTGCACATACAAGGGAAGTACTCTAGTCCTGGGCAATATAATATGGAAAAAGATTATTATACTAAAATTGAGTGGTGTTAATTATAATATTCAGTCCATTTGTGTTAGAATATTCAAAGAAAATAATGCATTATCTATCCTACCATAATGAATCTAAAGTTTTATATATAATTTACTATCTATCATAACTAAGAAAAGCTCCAACTTTAACTGTTTAGTCTTGAATTCCATCAAAGAATGGACCCAGAAGAATGCAATATTATCTATCAACAGAGACATTTGGCTGCTGGAGAGTCACCCAAAGTTCCTCTGCAATGTTGGGGCATCCATCTTCAGCCCTCAGGCCCAAAGTATCTGGAAGACTTTTCTATGAAGCAGGCATTTTGGACTGTCTTGCCTTGTTTTGGCAAAGTTCATCAGTCACTTTCCTCTGTGTCCTCCATGTCCAGTCTGCACAGCCCATTGTCAGCCATCAAGGCAAGAACAGTTTCTTTGCCCAGTGGCTAACCTTGCCACAATGAAAAAAACTCCATAAGGAGTTTCTTCAATGCCCATATCTCTGAAGTAAATTAGTGGTGCCAGGAGCAGATGTGTGTCACTGTCACAAAAAGACTTGAGTTAACAAAACACATTTTAAATGCCATTTTCTGTAGGTCTTTGAAAGGTTTGAAGACCATCAATTTATCTAAAATATATCTCTATATGATCTGAGAAGCATACATAATGTATCTATAGTTTTGATTGTTTTATAAATGACTAGCCACTAACCTATGTTCCTGATTTTCCTATATATATATAGAAAGATATTTATAATAGTATCTTTCAAAACTTAAAACTTCACCTTAACTTTTTAAATAAACTGCATAGGAACAAACCTTAAACAAGTATAGAAACATGTATACAATGTGTTGTAATAAAAATAACCTTAAATTTATATCACTATACAAAAATCCTTCAAACAAAAGTATAAATATCTATCATCTATCTATCTATCTAGTAACAAAATTAACTTTAAATTTCTATCAAATTTCTATATCTCCCTAAATGATAACAAATATCCATAACCCACAAAACAACCAAAAATCACCCATCCCCCCCTCAAATCTATGTAATGTGGGCATAGTTTTCTCCATAATTCTTCTTGCTGTCTGTAGAGGAAGTATCTTTAGAATCCCAGGGAGAAAATTTTGAGATAATGAACAACAGTAACGTTTGCTGTTAGATATCACCTGTCAAGTCTCAGGAGGTCTCACCTTTAAAGGACCAAGCAGTTGCCATAATAGGCTGCTCAGTCTTCTCTCAGAGATCAGGCCTCAATTTCAGTTTCCTGAAACTTGAGCAAGCAGTTACCAGGAGATCCATGAACAAAAGACATAGTCCTTGCAGAAGCTTCCTTTCTGAACCTACTCTGACAGCTCAAGGTTCTGCCAATTGTTTACTGTCTGGGACCCCTCAGCAACTTAGAGCTATGTGCATGAGTCAAGGACAGAGCCTGGGCCACTGAGACAGCCCCCAGTTAGTACGTGCTAGGCCAGCCAGCCTGCATGGCAGCTCAAAGACAGTGCCTGGAACTTGTCCAGGCCTGCCCCAAATGGTAACTATAAGCCCCAACCAGTAAATTCAAAGGTTACATACCCTCACCCAATCATATAATGCAAAGGCTTGTACCACCCTGCCTGCAGTTTTCCCCTTTAAAAATGCCTCACTGAGAGCTCAGGGCCGTCCCCCTCCACCCATGAACCAAGCCTGGAATTGCTTGTTATCAATATGAGTGTTTTGCATCGGATATAAGCTCTTTGGTGGTTTGCTTGGGGGTTTCACAACTCTGACACAACAACCTGATCATACCTGATCCATATTAACCCTTAAGGAATCCACAGCCTCTCATCTTCTGGGGGAACAAAACTCCAAAGCATTTTTGATTTCCATTTGGCAAATATATTTTGTGACTTCTTTTTTAAAGTTAAGGCATTTCTAAAATATCTAGATTGGTTCAATTTAGCAGTCCAATGTGTCCTAGTAGCCGTCTTTTGTTTCTCAACAGTCAAAAAATTCAAAATCAACACATACAGGATCCAAACTACCTGTGCATTTCTTGTCTCTATCTGGCTTAATTTTTAGTATTGTACTTCTCTCTTTAAAGACATTTTGTTATTTTAAAACTATTTCCTTCTATGACTGTCCAGACCTTTTTTTTTTCTTTCTTTCTTTCTTTAAGCCTACACACACTGTAAAACACATGGTAATCTGCTTAGAGGTTTTTCAGCCTGGATCTCTTTTACTGTGTTATCTCTAGACTTTTTAACTCCACGAGTAAACTTTTAAACTGCTCAGGTACACCTGGATCTCCCGGTGAGCAGCTTCATCTGGTTCTGCCCACTCCTGGGGGTTGTGAAAGCCAAACCTAATGCTTAGGGGTCTGGTCAGAGGTCCCTGACTGAAAACTGTATTCAACCTTCCTAGCTGCCGAAGCCAGGACCTCTGTTGCCACTGATGGGTTTTACTTAGCTAGTCATTTTTATTTAGCGCTACCAACTGAACAGCAGCGCCTCCTAAAAGAGCCGTGCCCCTCCCTTTCATTTTTCTTTATTAAGAAATTTTCTACTCACTCCACATACCACCCACAGATCCCCCTCCTCCCTCCTCCCGTCCCAGGAGCAGATCCCTCTCCCCTGAGTGCCCCCCACCCAAACAGTTCGAGCCAAACAACCATCTTTCATATCCAGAGGGCCTAGTCCAGTCCCATGAGGGATCCACAGCCACCAGTCCACAGTTCATGGGTTTCCACTAGTGTGACTGGTCATCTCTGCACATCCTCCCATTATGATCTGGACATCCCCCGCCTGCAGAATCTCTCCTCTCTCTCATTAATTGGATTCCCAGAGCTCAGCCTGGTGCCCGGCCTTGGATCTATGCATCTGCCTCCATCAGTCACTGGACAAAGGCTCTAGATACCGGATGTGAGGGAAGGGATGGCCAGACTGCAACCCACAGCTCCAGAGAGGCTAGCTAACAGGGAAAGACCCTAGGAGGGACACATGGAAGACCGTGCGTAGGAGAAGTGGATGAGACCCTCCCTTTGTTTTTAACTCAGCTTTCTTAAGCTCTGCATGTAAATAAGGACCCATGTTGGAGCAAAATTTATTTTTGGAGGTTTTTGTTCTTTTCTGGAGGGCCTGCCACCCGGCTCCCAAATAAATCATACATGGAGGCTTAGTTTCTAGCCAACTTTCCTTATCTTAAACTATTCCATCTAGCTTTTATCTCTGGGCTTTTACTTTTCTCTAACTTCTGTAAATCTTTTTCTTTTTCTTCCTTTTTTTTTGTTTGTTTGTTTTTGTTTTTCGAGACAGGGTTTCTCTGTGTAGCTTTGTGCTTTCTTGGAACTCACTCTGTAGCCCAGGCTGATCTCAAACTCACAGCGATCTGCCTGCCTCTATCTCCCAAGTGCTGGGATTAATGGTGTGCAGCACCACCGCCCAGCTTGTAAATTTTTCTTAATCCATGGCTCACTGTGTAGCTGGATGGCTGGCCGCTGGATTCCTCTTCCTTCCCTGACTCCTAGATCTCCAAACTCTCCTCCTAGTTTTCTCCTTCTATATATACTCTTTGCCTGCCAGCCCTGCCTATCCTTTCTTCTGCCTTGCTGTTAGACCATCAGGTGTTTTACACAGGCACAGTAACACAACTTCATAGAGTTAGACAAATGCAATATAAACAAGAGTAACACACCTTAAAATATGCTACTACTCTCCCCTCTCCCTCTCCCTCTCCCTCTCCCTCTTTCTCTCCATCTCATTTCTTCCTGCTTATTCCCAGTGGCTTAGTGACTATTTTATAGCTCTGAAGAGACACCATGACTAAGGTAACTCTTACGAAAGAAAACACTGAACTTGGGACATGCTAACAGGTTTAGTCCATTATCATCATGGCATGGAGCATGGCAGCAGGTATGGCTGGCATGGTGTGCTGGAGAAGTGAATGAGGGCTGCAGCATGATGCACACATAGAAAAAAAAGCCCTGGGCTTCTGGCAATGGGTATTTGAAACCTAAGTTTTCACCCCCAGGGATACACTTCCACCAGCAAAGCCACACCTCGTCCAACAAGGGCACACATCCTAATCCTTTAAAATAATTCCAGCTGGGCAATGGTGGCACACGCCTTTAATCCCAGCACTCGGGAGGCAGAGCCAGGAGGATCTCTGTGAGTTTGAGGCCAGCCTGGGCTACCAAGTGAGTCCTAGGAAAGGCGCAAAGCTACGCAGAGAAACTCTGTCTCGAAAAACCAAAAAAAAAAAAAAAATTCCAATTGTTAGTGACTAATCATTCAAATAATATATATATATATATGTATATATATATATTCCTTTGTTTTGTCTTATTCTGAAATATTATGCTGGATATTTATGTTTATACTAATCTGAGAAAACAGCTCATCCTAATTTCATCTTAATATATCTTAAGGTTTTTTTTTTTTTGTCATTACCTGCAGCTATGAGTTTATTCCTTTCTTTTTAAAGAAGTTTCCCCTAAAATGAAAACAGATTCTTTTCTCATTCTATATACCATGTTACACTTTCCCCTCCCTCAACTCTTTACGGTTTTTCCCACCTCCTCTCCCATCCAGACATACTCCCTTTGTGTCTCTCAATAGAAATGAACAGGATTCTAAGAGACACCCAGGTATCTCACTAAACACTAAATTGAAAGTCATGGTATATCTACAGAAGTTCTGGTATAGATCTATGCTGGCTGACCATGTGCAGAAGGCTTCACTCTCTGTAAGTTCATATGATCTTTTCTCAGTTGATTTAGAGGGACTTGATCTGGTATCCACCATTCCCTCCACCTCTCTTAAACTATTTCTGACTGCTCTTCCACAGGATTTCCTTGAGCTCCGAAGGAAGAGATTTGATAGAGACATCCCATTTAGAGCTGAATGTTCCAAGGTCTGTCTGTCTCTCTGTCTCGTTCTCTGCATAATGTCTGGCTTTGGGGCTCTATATTTGTTCCCATCTGCTTCAGGAGGAAGCTTCTTTGCTGATGGCTGAGTAAGGCACTGATTTATGATTAGAGCATCACACACACACACACACACACACACACACACACACACACACATATACCTATATTAGACTGATAGTATTTGGTTTTATCCTAGGTCTATAGGCTATCTAGTCCATGGTTCTTGGTCACCCAAGTAGTGTGAGTCATGTGATCTGTTTTGTGGAGCAGGCCTCAAATCAAATCAGATGTTGATTGGTTTCTCCTATCAGCTTTGTGCCACTATTGGCCTGGCATATTTTGCAGAAGGAACAGAATTATAGATAAAAGGATTTGTGCCTAGGTTGATGTTTATGTTTATCTTTTATTTTATTGAGATTTTTAAGTTAAATTTTTGAGAATTATCTATATTAGTAACATAATATCATTCTCATCCCTCCCATTATCACTCCATTATCAAACATGTCCTCTACACTTACTCATAAACGCATGAGTTTTTTAAACAGTATATATGTACATATATATAATATCATGCATAATACAGAGTAAAAAAGCATAAATGAAGCCAGATGTTGTTGGTGCCTTAATGTTGGGAGATGTGTTCATAGGTTTCAGAGTAATCACAGCTGAAACAAAGCTTGAAAACAACTTAAGGTTAGAATAGATGTTTTTGTCAAATAGATTTAAGGTTAAAGAAAAAAAAAACTCAAGAAAACAATCTAAAGTTTTAGAAATGCTCATATCTGAGTGATCAATTCATTAAACTTAGGGATCAAAGACAAAGAAGCCCAATTATAATTAGCTGATTTACATTTGTTGTCAGGATTGGTTGGTGATCAAAAATGATGATTAATTTCCTGTATCCATTTCTACCCTCAGCTTCCTCTTATAAAGAACTGTTGATGAGTGGATATACACCCTGAGGATTTAAAAGCTTCTAAGATTTCTTATCAGATTACCTTTTAAGATAAATAATAAAATGATTGATATTTTCTTTGTAACTGCAAAATGTAGCATGCCAGCAAAAGAACTGTCTAAGAAAATTACCTTGCTTGCTTACACTCTGTTAATCTGTAACATGTTGCTTGGGCGTGAACGTATGTGGGTTCTTGAGAGAGCTGTTTTTTTTTTTTTTTTTTTTTTTTTTTTTTTTTTTTTTTTTTTTTTTTTTTTTTTTACCTGTATTAAGTAAAATGTTTAATCATGTAAGGTATATGGAAAACATGCTGTTTTTTACTTGTATCCATTGTAATCACTCATTTGACAAATAGAATAACCACATGGTAATTTTCATATTGCTTGGAAGATTTTGCTGAGGTATTAAGCCGTAAAGGAAAAAATAAAGTGAGTGGGAAGGAAAATATCAAGAATAAGAAAAGGAATACATCAGAAAAATTTAGAGGAAAAATGGTAGGAAGAATAAAGACAAATTCAGAAGGAAACACATCATCAAGAGTGTGTATGTGTCTTTTCCTCTACTCAATAAAATTTTTAAAAAAAAGTGGTATTACACTGACTTCATGGATCCTATTTGAGCCCTGCACTGCTGGAGGCTGGTCCTCACAGCTGCAGTACCTGGGACTGGAACAGTGACATTGAATGGGATAATCAAGACTGTCCAGGGGAGAGAAACAGCACTTCTCAGAGATTATCCAGTGCAGAGCATTCTCCTGGGGATTGTCCAAGAAGAAGAGATAATCCTCTAATGATCACCATAGATAGAATCACACACGTGGAACAACAGCCCCTTGGCTAGTTACTTCCAAGTAAAGAAGGGTGAGTAAATGTTTATACAGTCAGCCCCTTGTATCCAGATAATAAAACTTTAGATCTAGAAATTTGGGATACAGTAGGGACAGATATTAAGAACTGGTATACAAAAAACTTAGGAAAGAACTTGCCTCCTACAGCATTTTCTATTTGGAGTGTTCTTAGCAAGGCACTGGCATGTGATATAGAGCCCATTTGTGCTCTGGAGACCTCTGCTTCCCTCCTCATGAGAGAACTCCTTCGTTGTTATCTCACTTAGGAGCTAAAAAAAGAGGCAGCAAAGTATTGTAATCTTGATTGGCCTCCCCTACAATGCCTGACTGTAATCACTCCACAGGACCACCTGAGAAACATAAAAAGGGGTTGGTGGGATTTGTTACTGCCATAGTTAGTCCCATCAGCAAGATGAATCATTGGGAAAGAAAAGAAAGTGTTAACTTGTAAAATGCTTGTGGGTGTGGAAAATAGCTTGGAGCAGCTGCTCAACTGAAACTAACAAGCAAGCCTTCCTGACAGTGTCTGTGGTGCTTTACCAGGCCCCTGACACTAAATTGGAAATCCTATAAGGTGAGTCCCCACTTTAATTCCAGAAATCAGATAATTCTATTTATTCATCTCTTATCCTCATGGTAGCAGTAATAAACTTTTACTTTTATTTGTGCATATTTGTTATGCAAAGTGTTTGGGTTTATAAAGACAATTTCTTTAAGTATATAATGCGTTTGTTGAAATTCTTCATCATCTTCCATCTCCCCCCTTTCTTCACACTTCTGACTATTCTTTCTTATCTAAGTCTTCCTCTTCCTTCTATATTATGTATATGTGTTTCTATTAAATCTAGAAAAATCATAGCCATCTTCTGAACATGGCACATTTTGCTTAATAACCTTATTTTCAGTTACATCCACTGTTCAACCAATTATATGATTTCATTCTCTATAGCTGAATTAAACTCAATTGCATATACCTAACACCTTTTTTTTTTTCATTCATTCATTTATGGAAACCTAAACAGTTACTACACCTTATCTGTTGTGAATATTTATGCATTTACAAATATCCCTTTGTGTGCACTGCAGTTTGGTAGGTATATCCACCAAACTCATAACTGGGTCATGGGGAAGATTTATTTTCAATTTTGGGAGGAATATCTGTATTGATTTCTCCAATGGATGAATCAATAACATCCCTACCTTGAGTATAATGATTCTCTTTTCCCATATACGAATAAGTATTTATTGTAAGACCTCTGCATCCACTTAATGCTACCAGTATGCACATGTGTGAAGTGGCATCAGAAGGATCTGGGATAGCTCACAGGGACAGCCCCCATGAAGTAAATGAATGCTCCTTGTCCCAGCAGACATCAATTGCCAATGTTTTCCAGCTGGGAATGGGCTTCATGACCACCACTCGCCCCATGCTAGGATTTTGATTGATTTCATCTTGTGTGGGACCTCTGCATGCAACCATAGCCACTGTTACCCAACTGTGCTGTTTACAGAAAACATGTTTTCACTGTAGTCATCAATTACTTCTGGCTCATCATCTGCTGACAATGATTCCTGAGCTGTGGGAAGAGGAGAAATTTCAAGGTAATTTTACATTGTATTTTCTGTTGTCTAAGATTGATCAACCTGATTATTGGCCATTTGTTCTTCTTCAAATATATTTACATTTGAAAACATACATATTCAAATATATATATATATATATATATATATATATATATATATATATATATATATATATTTGAAAACGATATATATCATATAATAATTTGGCACACCCATATCTGAATGAAATGGCAGAAGTCATAAAGCCAGCACTGTTGCTTGACAAAGAATCAGCAAAGTTGAGCTGCATGATGGCTGCCATGCCACCTTTGGTTTTCATCTCCACTTTTGTATACTTGGAACACTTTTATATTTGTACAATCTGAGAATATTGGATTGATGGGAAATTCCTTATGAATCATTTATGTTTTCTCCTAGGAATGCTGCTTTTAAACTTTCCCAGGACAGTCCTGAACATACTATTTCTCCTGCTTTTAAGGAGATATCCTTATCTACTTGAAGGTCTTCTTTATGCCTTGGAGGTTGTGACACATAAAAAAGCCAGAGGTCTCTTCATGAAGCTATGAGACATTCTTGAAACATCTGTCCCTATATTCACACAGGAATAAGATACCCAACACAAAATAAACTTAAAAAAGGTCAAGAGGAATTGGTGGGCTAGAGGAGTTGGCCACAGTTCAGATTGTAAGCCTCTTCACACTGTACACTTAGACAATTACATGGCATATACCTCTGCCCTACACAGAGGCATTGATGAGCAAAGTATCGAGTGGAAAGATGATGAAAAAAATGAAATATCAAGACCTCCCTTAGAAAGTTAACACATGCAGAGCCACTGTTGTGTCATATGATGAAGGGACAACAGAATGCCAGGATTAGACTTATAGACAAATTCTATAAAGATGTAAGATATAAACATTGTAGTATGTGAGAATTTGAATAACTACAGCAGCTTTGGCCTGAGGATTTTTCTTGGGCACTCTGACCATTAAGAATTAGTAATACACTGCTTGGGACATGGCAAAATGCCCAGGGTGGCTTGAAAATTTTGTTTTGGTCTAGTGTCCTTGAGCAACCAAAGCTACCAGCCTGAGAACAGGCTGTCATATGCCTCTAGAATCTCAAAAAATGGGTTATGGGGTTTATGCGTAAGATTGGTAACTGTCAAAACTTGAGGAAAAATGATTGGTAATGATAACTCTGCTCTGTCATAGTTTATTAATGATGACTAAAAGATGAGCAAAAGGAAGTGAAACACTTGTTCAAAACCAAAAATGATAGGATCTATGTTTTGGAACATCATGAATTTATCCTTGCTTACTAAATTCTATATAAATAAAGAAATACTCTGGCTGCTAGTCAATCATGCTGCAAGATTCTCCCAACTACCATGGCTTGGCTCACTTCCTTCCCCCACTGACTCCTTACATCCTCTGCTGGGATCCGTCCCACTGGAGATGACTCCCATATGTTTCTTCTCTGTCCATCTCTCCTAAAATGAAACTAAGAAGTATCTATCCCATGTCTGATTCCTCCATTGCCCCTCTTGTATCCACCACCTTTGGACCCTGCCCTCATCTGGAGCTGGACTCTGGCAATAGATCATACACATACGAAAATAAATAAACTTCAATCATATTCATATATATGATTACATAGATATGTATAGATTCTAATAATAACCACAGATATATAACTATATGTGTAATTTTAGTTTTATTTATTTATTTTCTAAGGGGAAAATTGTTCTATCTGTGTGTATGTTTGGTTGTCTTAGAACTATTGTTGCAGCCAGACAAGAAATGCCCTGTTGGGCTGGAACTCCAACCCAGTCCTCTGAAAGAGCACTCAGTGCTCTTGATTGATTAGTCATCTCTCCATGCCCTACATATTTTTGTTTGTTTGTTTTAAGAACTGTTTGGTGGTTTATTGAGTTGATTTCTTTTCAAAATATATTTGTGATTTCTTGTTTATTCTGCATAATAATCTCTGTCAAAAGAATAGTTAGAAAAGTAGATCTCTATTATTCTACTGCCAAATGTTCTACCCCTGAGCTATACATCTTGTCTTCCATTTTGTAGGCTCTCTTGCTTTATAAATGTTTCCTTTACTACGCATAACTTTAAATTTCATATACCCCTTTCGTCAATTTTTTATGGAATTTGGTGGGTGATTGTTTTAGGATTTTTTTAATGTCCTTGGTTATGTTTTTATATAGAAATGTTTTCACTTAAACATTCAACAATTTCTAGTCGTCCATTCAAGTGTTTTCAGAGTTTGAACTGAGTTCTATACATTCTGAAAAATAAGAACAAAGTTCATTCTGATTTTTATGGATTTCCAGTTATTTCATCACCTTTTGATGAAGAGGCTCACTTTGTCAGAAATCTGTTGGCAGTAGGGTGTGAGTTTAACTATGGCTTCTGTGTTTATTCCCCTACCTATGTTAAGCTGCGAGGCCAGTGCCATACTGTTTTAGATACTATGAGTTTTCAGAGTAAAGGTTGAAATCTGGTGTAATACCTCCATTATATTTAATCGGTTTCTTACCCCCTACTGGTTTGTTCTTGTTATTTGGAATCTCGTGATTCCCATATCCATTTCAGTACTTCCCACGCTCCTAATTCTGTGAAGACAGTCATTGGGGTTTTCACAGAGTATCCCATAAATCTATAATTTTCATTTTATTACTTTTCTGATGCATCAGCAAGGGAGATCCTTCATCTCTTGTCACTGGAAAAATACTGTCATTAAATTTTGACATGCCTTGATTGTAGGAATGGCCAACCAATGACTGGCCCTGCCTCAGACCCATACCACAAGAGTGAGTTCAGCCCTGACACTGCCTGGAGTACCAGGACCGAGAAATTGGATGGCCCAGAGACCTAGAATAGAACCAAACACCAAACATGACTGGAAAAAAGAATGTCAACCTTATGATGCCTAATGATATTCTGCTGTGCTCATAGTTTGGTGACTACTCCACTTATCATCAGAGAGCTTCCATCCAGTAACTGATGGAAACAGGTGAAGAGATCCACAGCCAAGCATTGGTTAGATCTCTGGAAATCCAGCAGAAGAGAGGGAGGAAGAATTTGAGGAGCCATGGGGGTCAAGGGCATCACAAGGGAACCCAGAGAAACAACTAACCTGAGCTCACAAATGCTCACAGAGTCTGAACCAACAACCATGGAGCCTGCATGGGACCAACCTAGGCCCTCTCCATATGTGGACAGTTATATAGCTTGGTTTACCTGTGCGCCTCATAGCAGTAGGAGCATGGCCTGCCCCCGGTGCTTTGGCTGGATCCTGGGAACATATTTCTCATACTGGATTACCTTGTCCAGCCTTAATGAAAAAGGAGGTGCTTAATCTTATCTCAACATGATATGCCATGCTTTGTACACCCACGGGAGGCCTGTCCCTTTCTGAACAGAAACAGAAGAGGAGTGGATTGGGGAGGGACTGGTGGAGGGGAGAGGGGAAAGGAATGGGAGAAGAGAGAGGGGAAAATGTGATTGGGATATAAAATAAATGAACACATTTAATAATAATAAAGAGAAAAAAATGACAATCCTCTCTGAAATTGGTTTTCAAAGCAGTTTCTTTCTGTACGGATACCTGATAGTTTGTTCATTGTAGGGAAAATGCTGGGCCTGTTGTGATGCTTGATTGGACAGGTAAGCAAGTTTAACACAGAAAAGGAAAAGGAAATTTCACCCATACACTAGTGCACGTAAAAAGGAACAGGGATATAGTTAATTTTTTTTATAATTAACTGATTTTTCAGTATTCCCTTATGAAACATAACAAATGGGCACACATAACGTACACTATTGCATTATCTTCATGTCTCATGTCTTTACCATCCCTGTTTTAGCTCTACTCCCACATCTGTGTTCTGAATGTGTGTGGTTTCCTACACTATCAAGTGAGTGAGTGGTCTTTCTAGCCCTTTCCAACCTTAAACTCTGTAGTCATGACTTCCCTAATTTGTGAAGGAAAGACTTGAGAATGAGGAATCAATTCTTCTTGACGCCAGGCAAACTTTGCAGCTTTCCTGTTTGTCATCATTCAAAGCTTTATAAAAGCAATAACTTTTGTTACCTTCATGTTTCTTCTTCCACTGTAACATGCATTGGCCTACTTAAAATTAGAAATAAGCTGTATAAGCAACATCTGAAACATTGAAACTTGTAATCAGTTGTTTAAATTAGGCACTTAATGGTATTAATGAACTCAATCAGCATTAAAACTAATACGTTATTTTGTATAAGAAACAACCTCTGCTTTTTTGAGACGGGGTTTCACTGTGTAGTGCTGGCTTTCCTCTAACTCTGTAGACCAGGATAACCTTGAACTCATATTGATCAACCTTCCTGTGCCTCTTGAGTGCTGGGATTAAAGCCTGGCAAAAAAATAACAACAACAACAAAAAACAAACAAACAAACAAACAAACAAAAAACACTTTAAAAAATCCATCAATAATTTTCATCAATTTTTAGGTTATAAAGCATGCTTCAAAGTTATCATTTATCTTACAGACAAAAGTCAAGGGTTTAATGGAGGTACGTTTTGTTCATAGTAACACTATAAGCAATTTCTCAGTATTTCCTTAATAATATATTTTAAAAAGAATTTAAGTATAATAAGATCTTATTGCGTTTCCAGTAAAAGTTTTCTAGTATTTAAATTAGCACTAAAAAGGGATTTGGTACATGAAATGACTTAATGTCTAGCACCTTTAAATTGGAAATTTTGCTAATTGGATTTTTGTTTTTCTATCTCCACATGGAGTGTGTGAATCATTTCTAATATAATGACTTCAATTGTAATTATTTTATCTTTGGAATTGATTAAGACTGTTAATTTTGTGCACATTCTCAAAATTACAAAACTCTGTAGGAAAAAAAAAACCTTGTAAATATATAGCTAACACTTTGTAGTTGTTACTAATGATTAATGGATATTAATTTACTTTTAATTTTCAAACACTGCATTTGAACATCTCTGGTAATCACATCATCTGTGTTAAGATTTGCAACCAAGCATATTCGAAAGACTATGCTACTTTAGATAGGGAAGTATGATTAGTTTCAATTTTAATGATGTTAAGCAGAATTTATATGTGATACTTTTTAGCAGATATATTTGGAACATCTCAACCCTTTGTTACTCTTTCTTCCAAAATAAATTTATACTGTGTTGAGGAAGCTGCTTACTGCCCTTGGTAGCTTTTCCTTGAATGTTAATGAAAATTAATATTGTATCTAGGTTGCGTATATGTCTGTTTCATATGTTTGTTCCTTTAGAGAAGATTTAGCTAACACAATTATTCCTAAGACAGTGACTGCATCGCTTTCATGCAGTGTTGAAAAAAACATGAGCACAAATCAACAGAAGCATGATATGCTTATACGCTTGGAAGCTGGACGTTACATATCAGACTGTTGTGATCTGACTGCATCCTTCCAGTAATAAAAGTTTTAAAGCTTAGATTTTAATGTCATTACATTGGATACTTTTCTGGTCACTATGATGAAAGTATCTTGCAGAAACAACTTACACAGGAGAGAATTATTAGACTAACGATGTTAGAGTCTTCAGTATCTCATGATGGTGGAGACAGTGACAAAACAGAGCAGTACACATCATCGTGACCAGTGAAAGAGGACTGTACAGACTCTCTGCTCTCTGTAGCTGGAGTTTTCTCTTTGGGTCCTACCAAGCCCCGGCAGACAGCCCACTTATAAAATAAATACACAGACACTTATATTATTTACAAACTGTATGTCCATGGCAGGCTTCTTGCAAGCTGTTCTTATATCTTAAATTAACCCATTTCTATAAATCTATACCTTGCCATGTGACTTGTGGCTTACCGGCATCTTCACATGCTGCTTGTCATGGTGGCGGTTGGCAGTGTCTCCCTCACTCAGCCTTCCACTTCCCTGAATTCTCCTCTTTCCTTGTCCTGCCTATACTTCCTGCCTGGCCACTGGCCAATCAGTGTTTTATTTATACAGAACAATATCCACAGCAGCTCTCCCTTTCTTCCTCTTGGTTTCTTTGTGGTCCCTCAGCTTATGTGATAGTGTAACCTACATGTATGGTGAGTTCCATCCCCAACCCCTAGTGAATCCTTTCTCTAAATGCCCACACATCCAGGGATGAGCATTTCTGACCTTAAGGGATATTCTCAATCCTATTAAGTTTGCAGTAATGACTCACCCTCAGAAGAATAGTATTAATATCTATATCTTAAGAAAGTTACAATTCTTTGATAACACAGGCCACATGAATTGGACTGGTGGAGTATTTTTATATAAAACATATATGGGAGGTGAATAACATCCAACTTTTGATCACATAATTTGGAAGTTTGAAACTGGTCATACTACTTTCCCCTCCCTAAATAAGGAAGTCTGGTAAGTGTGCTTATTTAGCCATCTATGGATGGAAGAAACATAAATAGCATTTGCACAGAAAATACAACCCTTATCAGACACTGAGTGCACTTGATCCTTCTTTCATAATCATGAGAAAGGGCTTGCTCTTACCTACTAATTATCCAGTATAGGGTATGCTACAGCAATACAGATAGAATAAGACATAACTGCCTGCAAGTCTACAGTCTTTGTAGAGGTTATGGAGCAGGTTCTTTCATTGTGTCTTCCACGGTTTTCTGGCTGTCATTAGACCTTGTAGCTGTATCACTTCTTTATTAATTTTTGTCTTTGATTCACTTCATCTGTAAAGATCTTATGACCCTTATCATTAAATGGAGGAGCTACTCTGATAATGCTAGGTGATCTCATTTCAAACCTCCTAAAGTAGTTTTACCTACAAAGCTATATTATTCAAGGAAAGTGAAAAAATACATTTTCTAGAAGTTAAAATAAGGATGTATCTTTTGGAGCCCACCATTAAATATGTTCCATAAATTTGATTAGATTATTTCTTTTATTCATTCTGCTTTTTAAGCCTAATATTGGTCATATAATAACTTGATGAAGAATTATTGAATCTCTCATTAATAGAGCATAGCATGTCATATGCTTGTGTATTATGTGTAGATGGAATTCAAAATCTCTAACTTAATACAAAAAGTTAAATACATAAGTATTGTCAATATTTCTATGGTATTTTTTAAAGAAAGGAATATTAAAATATCACTTGTCACTTTCATGTCATTATTTTGATTTATGTTGGTATTTGCATTCTATGAAGTTTATTCTGCTCAGTTTATTCTTTAGTAATAATTTGGAAATAAGAAGCCCCCCAAAATGGGGATTAAAAATGGAAACAAATTTTAAGAACAAAATATTTTATTTAGGACTACTTAATCTTATATCCAAAAGAACAATAGTTATAAATACTAAAAGTTGTTCTCAAAAAAAAAAGTTAAATACTTCTATAATTTTTTAAATGATTAAAAGATAGAACTAATCAAATGACAAGCAATGATTTTATTTCTGGAAGTAAAGATTTGGGTGAAGGGAAATTAAGATATCAGACAAGAGTTGAGTTGGGAAGCACTTCTCTTTTAGGTGCTATTGGTATGAGATTTCTCCTGTCTCACATTCAGTTGAAGCATTAATGTAATGAAACAAAAATGAGGCAATCGTGTGTACAAGGATAAACAAAACAAACAAACAAACAAACAAAAAAGGTAAAAACATTGTCTGAAGATTTTACTTGGGAAAAGACCCTGGTTGGCTTCTAATGAGGTCTGCGTAGAAGCAGATGGTGAGAAATTATTCCATTTGTCTTTCTAACTACAGTGGGAAGGGCTTTGGCATAAGTATTCAAAGTGTGTGCTATCACTTGCCATACCTAAAGAACACAGAGTCTTTTACAGAATTTTCAACCTCTATTCTTCTCATCTAAGATAACACAATTCAAGAATTAGAAAGGAAGCCAAAGGTTAAGATCCTTCCCCCAAATCATATTACCAATCTGCAAGAAGGAAGTCCTCAGTAAAAAAATAAAGAGATTCCCAGCATGATAGTATGTATTTCTCTTAATATATTTTATGTCCTATGACTTGTTCACTTTCTTCCTGTAATCAAGCACATAAAATCTAAACAACAACAACAGAGGCCACACAGATGGCTCAGCAAGAAAAAATGAATACTGTTCTTGCAAAAGACAAAATTAGATGCACAACATCCACATTGAGCAACTCACAACCTTCTATAATTCCAGATCCACAAGATCTTATGCATCTGACCTCTGAGGCATCTGCACTTAAGTGAATATACTCATAGACACATATACATAATTCACATAATTAAAAATTAAAACATGAAATCTTTTTTAATAGTAGTTATAACTTTTACCCAATTTTCTCTGAGCTACCATATAACATTTTATTTGGGGAAAATATGCTTTCATATTATCCCAATTTCCCAGTTTACCAATGTGCTTTGACTGAGGGGTGATCACCTACACAGTGGTTTTGTGCAATTCCTCGTACATGTTTGGAACACAACATCCTGAACATGAATGATCTTCTTAGAAGTATATAGAAAATGAAATAATAGAGGTGAACAAAAGAAAAAGAAAGTTATACAAATTTAAAGTCATCTCAAGATTATTTTGAGAAAAATATAAATTTTATGATGAAAAAATGACAGAAGTGTGAGAGGTTTGCCACAAGGCATGAATCTCAAAATGGTTCTCTATTGTGCTCTGTTTTTAAAGCTTTTCCCTTCAGTTTCAAGATCTCTGACTATAAAGAGATAGAGATAATTAACTTTAGCAAAATACTCAGAATGAATGAAACATAGCTGATACCTAGTAGGAAAAGTTTCATCATTTTGGATAACTTCTATTTCACATTTTGTCTAAGGAAAACAGAAAATATACATATTTTAATATGAGCTACATCTAGTTACCTCACAAGTTTAAATGATCCATTGAGGCTACTAATAAATTTGGATAAATGTGATTGAGCTAGGCAGAACATATGTAATTTATATTGATTGTAATGGACAATAGTAATAATTTTATTCACATTTATCTATCATTATATTTTCATATTTAAATATGTGTGACTGACTTTTAAATTTTACATTCAATATAAACTGCTTGAAAAAACTATAAAATATCTAACACTGTATTTACCGAAAATATGCAAGGAATAAAAACATATTTGCTGAATACATATTTTCTAGGAGTAGCATTGTTAATGTCATGAATAATATACTGATGACATTAAATAGCCATTTGATAACAAATATAGAAAAACAATGAAGTAAAGCCATAACATATTCCTGAAACCTATACAATGAGCATAAGTACATGATAATGTTACTATTCAACCACAATCATTACCCTAAAATTTTTTTCTTTAGTTGGCTTACTGCAGTATGTCTGTGAAATGAACTTTTGGGTTAGAGATATCTATATCTTTACTTAGTCATTGTGACTGTTAGAAAGCTCTTTCTTCTAAGGAAATACATTTTCCCATTTTTAAAATGCAAATACAATTCTTGTAACATCCATGTTTTAACCATCAGCTATATTTTAAAATTTACTATTACTACAAAAAGGAAATAAAAGTACCACTGCTCATGTGTATAAATGTATAAACAAGGTAATACATTTCTTATAACATCCATGTTTTAACCATCAGCTATATTTTACAATTTACTATTACTACAAAAAAGAAATAAAAGTACCGCTGCTCATGTGTATAAATGTATAAGCAAGGTAACTTGAATAGGGTGTTCTTATTTTCAGAGAGATACATAAAATATCAGGATTATTTTTCCAAGAAATAAATTGATATGTGATGAAAATTTATTTAGCATAATTCCCAAATATAAAGGACTTCTTGTTTCTATGACTTGAAAGTTATTTTCTTTGAAAGTTACTTTCTTTGTAGACACTCAGTAACTATATTTTTTTAAATAAAATTGGTATAGTCATTAATGTAGATAGTCACTGTGTGTTTTGCCACCCCACAATACATTGGAGCCAGGATAAACATGATCACTATCGCATCTATTTTACATCCTATACACAATGTCATCAAATTCATGTTCTGCACATGAATGCATATTAAAATGTTAGTAGTTCCTCAATTCAAATTAGCAAGATTTATGTTTATCACTTAAAAATTATGTTTAGCTCAAATTATTTCATTTTATGCACATGAATATTTTGTCTGGACATATGTATGTGCAACACATGAATGACTGTTGCCTTTGGCTTTCAGAAGAGTGAATCAGATGCCTGGAAGTGGAGTTAAGGATGGTTGTGAGCCCCTGTGTGGATGCTGAATACTGAACCCAAGACATCTATGAAAGCAATATTTGCTCTTAAATATTGAATTATCGCTCTAGCCATACAAGCTTCTCTTTTATAAATTCATGAATTTGAAAATTAAATGTATAGCTTTAAGGAGAAAAGAGTCAGCTAATTTCTTAGAAGTGTATTATTTCACAAAAAACATTTAAATTGTGCTCACATAGCTAATCTCATTCTCAAAGTTTTTCTAGTATATTAGTAACTCTATGTTTCATTAAGTATGTACTTGAAGGAGTTGAGTGCATTCATATATTAATAGCTTCACTTCATTAGTAAATATATATTCATACTTACTACAAGATTTCATAAATTTGAAGCTTTATTACAAAGAAAAGAGCAATTCTTAAGAAGAACATTAAGCTGTCTAGTGAGCTGGAATCTTGAAGTTAAATTAATAGGGTAGAATGTTTACATATCAGGATAGATATGGAAATTGGATTTAAATAATAGTGGAAGCACCACAAATGCATCCACAAGCTATCAGGAAGTGAGTGCATGCACTATAATGAAAAATTTGTAGTTATTGATGCATTTAAATATTATAAAACAGGTTTATAAATATGCATGACAAATATTCTTTGTCATTAGAGCTCTGTGTATTTCATGTTAAATTTGTGCTGAATATGAATATTATCAGATGCATTTCAAAAAGTTAAGTACCTAATCAGAGATCAGGCTATCTTCCTCATTTCTTTTTGTCAGCTGGGAGATTATTTGGTTAGCATCTTAGCGAGAGACAGGGAAGAATCATTGCTAAGCCACACATTTGTTTTTGTTAAGGCGATTATAGCTGAAGGATTTTCTAGTCATTCTAACTGGGGTATTTTCCTGCAATTTACAGCTTGCAGTTAAGATCCAAAGCTGTTTAAGTTATATAATTGGGACCAGTGGCTTGGAATGCATGGACTTAGACAGTTTCAGTCCTCTGTCACACGGCAAGCAGACTGAGAGAATACTGGCTAGGTAGGACATTAACCTTCTCCAAGAGAAAATGAATTCTGGCAGTTACAACACTTCCCTGAATAAAGATGAGAACTCAAGTTTCTATTCACTTCTAATGACTAAGTAAACAAAACACATAATGTGATAAAATTTGTAACTCTCAATACTTGAAATTAAATTTGACAAAAGATTTATTAATGTAATCCTAAGTATTTTTATTGAGAAGCAGGAAAACTAGCCCAGGAATCTTTATTCTTAATTAAGCATAACAAAAAATAGCATTTTTAAAAGTCGACACTTGTTCACTGGTTTAACATGTTGGTCCCACACTAGAGGGTGAATAAGAGTCTTCTTGGAGTAACTTACACAAAGAACAAATGCAAATTTGCATTCTCCAATACTTTTTTTTTTGTCTTCTATCAGTCTGTTGTTTGTGGTCTGTGGCTTATCTGTCTGTTCTGGGAATCTAGTCTTTCTGTCTGTGTTGTTTGTCCTGAACATAGATTTTGCCCTATGTTTATTGAACAGTACTGAAAATATGGGTTGGGAAAGGAATGAGAAATTCTTTTTTACATAAATTTTAGGAGACTCTTACAAGGAAAGAAGTTGCTGTAGCAATACCAGCTGGCCCACAATAGCATTTAGCACAGCAATAGATGTAAGCAAACTATATTCACATGTTGTTTCCAACATTTATGTTGGATATTTATTTTCATTAAAGTTGTTTTCAACATGTTGGCTGCATTCAGCAAATGAGTACAACAATAATACCACACACATGGGAGCTTTTGCCCGCCCCACATGTGCACGCTCACACACACACACACACACACACACACACACACACACACACACACACACACACACAGAGTAGTCAACATCAGGAACACAGACGAGTACATAGTTTAAGCCTATAACAATGTATTTAGCTTAGGTTATAAAACTAATGACATGGGGTATCCATGGTGTTGTATGTAGTACTGGGATTTGGGGGTGGGGGTGTCTCTGACTTTTTTTGTCTCTTCTTAGGACACTTTTCATCCTACCAGGTTGCCCTGTTTAGCCTTAAAATGAGGGTTTATACTTAGCCTTATTGCAACTGCTTATGCTGTGCTTGTTTGATATTCCTGAGAGGCCTGCTGTTTCTGAAGGGAAATGGAAGAGGAGACGATCTGGGAAATGTTTGCATTGCTTTTTTAAAGTCTAGTTAAACTTAAATAGGCTGAATACACAGCAGTGAAGCAGATTGAGTACATAACTTTTTATTTATTTATTTATTTATTTTTTATTTTACAACACCATTCAGTTCCACATAATAGCCACAGATTCCCATGCTCTACCCCCCCTCCCCCTCCCCCCAGCCAATCCCCCATTCCCACCTCCTCCAGATCAAGGTCTCCCCCGAGGACCGGGATCGACCTGATAGACTCAGTCCAGGCAGGTCCAGTCCCCCCCTCCCAGACCGAGCCAAGCGTCCCTGCATAAGTCCCAGGATTCAAACAGCCAACTCATGCAACGAGCCCAGGACCCGGCACCACGGCCCAGCTGCCTCCCAAACAGATCAAGCCAAATGACTGTCTCAACCATTCAGAGGGCCTGATCCAGTTGGGGGCCCCTCAGCCTTTTGTTCATTGTTCATGTTCTTCCATTCATTTGGTTTTTTTGTCCCTGTGCTTTATCCAACCTTGGCTTCAACAATTCTCGCTCAAATAAACCCTCCTCTTTCTCACTAATTAGACTCCCAGCGCTCCACCAGAGACCCAGCCGTGGATGCCTGCATCCAGATGCCTCAGTCCTTGGATGGGGTTTATGGCACAATTATCAGGGTGATTGGCCATCCCATCACCAGAGTAGGTCAGTCCCGGCCGTCTCGCGACCATTGCCAGCAGTCTTTTGCGGGGGGAATCTTTGTCTGAAAGACATTTAAGGAATTGCTCAACATCCCTAATCATCAGGGAAATGCAAATCAAAACAACTCTGAGATACTACCTTACGCCTGTCAGAATGGCTAAGATCAAAAACACTGAAGACACTTTATGCTGGAGAGAATGTGCAACTAGGGGAACTCTCCTCCACTGCTGGTGGGAATGCAAGCTTGTACAACCACTTTGGAAATCAATATGGCGCTTTCTTAGAAAATTGGGAATCAATCTCCCCCAAGATCCAGCTATACCACTCCTGGGCATATACCCAAGAAATGCTCAATCATACCACAAGAGCACTTGCTCAGCTATGTTCATATCAGCATTGTTTACAATAGCCAAAACCTGGAAACAACCTAGATGCCCTTCAACTGAAGAATGGATAAATAAATTGTGGCACATATACACAATGGAATACTACTCAGCAGAGAAAAACAATGACATCATGAGGTTTGCAGGCAAATGGATGGATCTAGAAAAAATCATCCTGAGTGAGGTAACCCAGACTCAGAAAGACAAATATGGTATGTACTCACTCATAGGAAGATGCTAGATGTGGAACAAGGATGACTGGACTGCTACTCACATCATCAGTGAGGCTACCTGGAAAACGGGACCCCAAGAAAGACACAGAGAAATGGATGTGATCTACATGAACAGCCTGGACATGAGTGGGACCAATGAAGGGCGACGGTCGAGGGAAAGAGAGCGGGAGTCCTAGCTAGATCAAGAAAAGAGAGGGAGAACAAGGAATAGGAGACCATGGTAAATGAAGAGTACATGACTTTTAATGATTGAAGCATATCATTAATTTAGTTTCATGGCCAGTCAAAAGCTCAGTTCCTAAGGACAAACGGTATCTCCAGAAAAAGCTGTCACCACAATTGGAAATATACCTATTTGACATCTCCCAAACTGTATTTCTCAGGGGAAATGTGTGCTTTGTAACTCATTCTATCATTTTGTTTTTTTCTATTATCAGAATGTTGCCATCTGTAAAATCTTTCAAGAAAATTTAAGAAATCTAATTTCTCAGTGTTCTTTCCTATTTTTGAAATACTTAATGATATACAACAAGTAATATAAAAATAATCAAGACACTAAAATATATGGAGAATTATATGAAACTAAATATTTGTAAAAATCTGTGTTTCTATACATGGTGCGTGTGTACATGTGTGTATACATGTGTGTTTGAGTGTGGGCACATGCTCTATGATGCACATGTGGAAGCTAGAGGAGACTCTCAGGTGCCAGTTCCTGCCTTCCTTTCTTATTTGAGGAAGAAGTCTCTTTTTCACTAATGTATAAAACAAGTGGCCTAAGAGAGTCCAGGGATTGTCCTGCCTCCATCTCCATCCTGTTTAGGGGTATTGAGACTACAGATATGCGATACTATGACTGGTTTTAGGAGGGTTCTGGGTGTGCAAACTAAGGCACTGTGCTCCAAGTCATGTTCCCAGCCTGAACTTTCAAGTGTTGAACAGATCTTAAGTGTACCAGTAAGGAGAGTACAAGAAGCACACTAAAGCTAAGATAAATACGAGCTCCAGCTTAATGTTCTCTCTCTATATCTTAAGCTGGTCTGATATGTAGGGTTCTCTTTCTTAAGCTTCTTGAATCCTGCAAATAGAGGCATATTGACCACCACAAGTTTCCAACTTTAACAGGCTTACATGTTCATATTGAAGAAAGTATAGGAATACATGGATTTATTTAATTATTTTGTCTCTTCAATAAGTCATTCAAGTAAATATTGTGTTCTAATAAAAACAAAATAAAACAAAAGCAGTTACAAATGTCGGCTCATAACTCCAGTAATTGTACAAATTACCATTCAAAATAACCCCATGGTTAGGTACATATGTGAAAAATCACTATATTCTCATATTATATTGTGATGAAGAAAAATTGTAAAAGCAAGCATCATATATTCTAAACACATCAACATGTTACAAATAAATAATACATGATGCAAAAAATCATTCTAGAGAATAAAAAATTAAATTTAAGATGGTGCATCATAAGTAAAACTAGAATCATAACCCTTGGATCCATGAGTACATTGTATGAACACAAACACAAAGAAGAAGAAACAATGTCCTTGCAGAAATATCACCTTAGGAGTCCCTGACCTAGTCTGAGCATCTTCCAAGGATCTGAAGATTATACTTCAAGGTTTACTGGTATGAAGGAGTGCACATGATCTTTGCAGGAACATGGAATGACTGCCCTGTTTTCTAATCTTGCTGTCTCTTGTTTTAGATTTCCCCAGTCACGACTTCGATTCAGCACTAGATATCTGTTCCCCACTTACACATCTCCAGTGTCTCCATATTGGTCTCCAGATGCATGCTGATTACCCCCTCAGGGCAGACATATCCTAGGCAGTTCATTGAGTTGTGTGTCCCCATCTGCCTCTCACCGGCACATTGCTTCTTTATGTCTTTAAAGGGCTTGTGGAATTAACATCTTTTATCTGGATAATTTAAAATCATTTCTCTTTGTTAGATTCAAGAAAGATCCCAGAAATTCCAGTCTAGACTGATTATCTATATTAAGCACTGTTAAAGGGCTTTTTTTTTTTTGCCCCCAAGCAAATGACCAATCACACTGTGTTGCCCTTTTGCCCAACATATGCTCACTTCTCTGATAACTGTACCAGACTAGAATCTCCTTGGGTATAGGTATTGTCTTGCTCAAATTCTTATTTACTTTTTCATTGACATATATTAGAGTAAGCTTACCTTGCTAATACTTATCATTTTACAACTTAAAGGGCTGTATTTTAATAAAGGTAATACTTGGTCATAGACTGGGATAAAGTATGAAAAGGGTGATGATAATTCTGTAAGTACATATCTGCATATATTAATTATTTTATAATTTTTCTTTTATTACATTGTGATTCACAAGTTGAAGCATACACTGAGCTGGGATTTTACAAAGTTTAGAATTTGAACAAATAATGCAACAAACAGAACTTGGACACACTGAGCTTCTCAGATGCAGGTCTCCATTAAGCTAGAAGATATTAAAATAAAAGTAAAGGATTAGCTTGTCTATTCTTCGAGTCAATTTGTTATGACATACAATTTCTAGTTGGAAACCTGAGTATTCGCAAACATTTTGTTCACTTTTTAAAAAGTATAAATAATTTCATTAATTATTTAGCAATTGCTTATCCATTTTTAAAAACTTGTAAACTATTAGTAAATGAATAAAATCAGTCTATCACAGCAAATCTATTAAAAATTTATCCTACTATCATTGAATGTGAAATGTGATCTTTTATGGGATACTGTTTAGGTTTTGTGTACCTTGTCTTTCTCTGTCTCTCTCTCCCTTAAATTAGAGTGAAAAATAAAAACTTAATCCTATGTGTACAGGAAAGGGTTAATTCTGTTTCAGGATGCCTCATCTGAGCACTTAGCTGTTATAGGGCAGGCCATAGGCTGTTTCATCCATTTTATAATAATACACTGTCTCTTTAGAGTCGGGACTGCCATTTGTTTTCATTTTACTGAGACATCTCCCTTTAGATTGAAATATTCATTAAAGAATAAAGCTTAGCTCCCTGAGAAATGTAACCAGTGGGTGAGATTTCTTAATTCATGTCTTATCTGAAATGTATGCTCTCACCTATTTTGGTCTGGGAGGTTACAAGCTGCATTTTAAAACACAGCTTAGCTTGTTGATCAAGCTATGGAGCCTCAAGAGAAATAGGTTCTTGTTTAAGTTTAAAAATTTATTATTCACTGTTCATCTTCGCATGCATTATGCATTGTCTCCATTGTTCAAGCTCACTCACTGTGCTTCCTTCAAAAATAATCCGCAGCAAAGTGCATCAGATTCCTCTGTACAGCTTGCTTCTGTCTCTTTGGGTTAGAGCTGAATCTGTTTTATTGGAGACAGCCAAATTTGAATTTTCATTTTGAATACATGGTCTAATTGTTGCTTTGATATTTATGGTTCTGTTTACTCATAGATGATTAGAGTACATATGAACTGGAATATTCCCTCTTTTAAAACTTCCTGTTTTATTTTTATGATCTAAGACTAGCTACAGTGTGATCTTTTATATTTCCTTAAAAAATAGAATAGGAATTATTTGAGATAGAAAAATTTTTCACACATTTCATAGCATTTCTTCAGCAAGGAAATTTTAGCCTATCTTTCAATACGTATTTTAATATGTTAATTTGAATAATTCCATAAAATTCAGAATTGTAATCTTTTTCATTTTAGATTCTAAGAAAATATTGAGGAAAAAAATCTAAAATCAGCACCTTTGATTACTTGTTTAATGCATTTTTATTTATTATTTTTTTCTGTGAAAGCTCAAGCTACCCTTGAACTGTCTATTCTTCAGCCTCCATTCCACCAGGATTATAAACAGGCATCACTACGTCCAGCTTTAGTTCTTCTATTAGATACTTACCAGCAAGAGTGAACAAAACAAAGCAAATATCCAGAGTTAAATATCAATGACATAATGGCATACAGATATTCCTTGAAGTCTTTATTCATCTTTTATTTTATGCGTATTTATATTTTCTCTTCATGTATACATGTAAAACATGTTTTCCTGGTGCTTACAGAAAGCAAGTTAGGGCATGCAATTTTCTAGAACTGGAGTTAAGAGATGATTGTGAATGCCATGTGGATACTGGGAACTGGACTTAGGTCTTCTGCAGGAGCAGCATGTACCCTTAACTACAAGCCATTGCTCCAGGTCCTGTCCTTGAAAGTTTTGAACTAAAGTATTGGAATTTACTTTAAAATGTAATTAAGTGCTTTGATAATGATCAATAATTTCTAGTGTTCTTATCAATAATAACTTCCTGTAATAAATCTGTCAACCATTATGTAGAATTTATAATCACAAACTAATTTTCTCTAGTGGACACTAAGTTTATGTAAAAGTGAGGTGCATAGTGCAGATGATTAAATAACTGCTATGACCCCTCTGTTATTCCTTATTTTCTTCCTGATTTTGGCTCTTGAGGAGGACAGAAGAAGTGCTGAGGCGGCATAGGGAAGCTCTTACATAGAAACAGCTCCTCACACTCTAATCTATTAGCAGCTCCTCGACCTATTTCTGCAATCTGTTGGTGAACAACTTGTCATATTTTGTGAAAAGATGGATTTTGTTTGATGTCTTCCAATTAAAGATTATGCATTCCAATATCACCTTGCTTATTTACAGTTTTCTAACTGTAATATTTTCTTATATTAGTTTTCCAGATGTATTTGGAATTGTTTATAGGTGGTAAATCTATTCTATTCACTTATGGTTGTATCTATTTGGCATACTTGCATTATTTTGATGGCAAATGAAGAAATAATACTATTTGAAGAATACTTAAGACAAAATCTTGATTATCACATAATAAGGCAACAAAAAGTAATTTGCTTTCTTTTTGTGTGTATGCCTTTTCAAAGTTCACACCTTGCTGAATATAAACTTCTTTATTGATAATATGGCATGAATGACTTTTGAACCACCTACACTGTTATATACTTACTATTGAAAGAATTGGTAAAATAACAAGACTAACAGACCCACTAGAAATATAGATCCATTATAAAATTTAACCCTGAATGCAATAACCAGACCACTATCTCCACTGGTGACAGTTTTAATCAATGACTATTGATTTCTACCCAGTACATGTGACTCAACACTAAGATCAATATGATTAAGAGATAACCTCAATAAGCATGCTGATAATAGTAAACTTTATTCACCAGTTTTTCCATGCAATGATTCATTTAATGGACAAGAGTAGATATATATGAAGTGTAAGTTGTCAGAAATTCAGAGTAATGAATGCAGTGAATCTATAAGATTATTTCTCTTTAAAGAAAAAAATAGGTGTATTTATTCAAAAAGTATTTCATTTTAAGCAAATTTTATGAAATACTTTCATCTGCATAAGGTATAACATTTAGTTCAGAAAGACTAAAAATGGAAAATACAAGCAATAAGTAACATAAAACAATAGCAAATAGGAAATACAGGTTCACAGTGTTTCTGAACGAAACTCCAGTGATTTGAATGAGAATGTGCTCCCCACCACACGTCCACCAGTTCACCATAGGCTCATATATTTAAATACTTGGGCCAGGTTGGTGCAATCTTTTAGAAAGGATTAGGAAATGTGGCTTCCTCAGAGGTACCTGTGAATCACTAGAGGCAAAGTCTGAAGTTTCAAAAGACTTATCATTCCCAGCCTGCTCTCCCTGTCTCCTAGTTAATGATCAATATGCAAGCTCTCTGCTGTTCCTGCTCTCATGTCTTTGTTCAAATGATCATGGACTCCTAACCCCTGCAACCATAAGACCAATTACCTGTTTTCTTTTTATAAGTTGCCTTGGCCACAATGTTTTACCAATGCACTAGAAAAATAACTGCCAGAGAATTAGCTCCGAGTGAATGCACTGCAGAATTGGAATGTAATTTCTGTTTGTAGAATAATAGCAGTTCATTCATTATACTATCATGTGTTTTCTATAAAGTAATAAAAAACATGACAACACTTTCATGGCTAATGGTATGGTATAACAAATTACTGTTAGTTTTTGGTGAGTTCAGAACTAATATATCATTTAATTAAAGTAACTCATTCTTTAACTCATGCATTTATCAGAAAATGTAGCTGTATATTCATTTTTAAAGGTCCTCAGCTGAAGGAGAGTGACCCCGATAGATGGCAGCCATTAAGAAGGTGGGAGTGTTACATTTACTCTTCACCATTGTTGCTCAGATGGAGAGCAACTACCACAGAGTCCTTTACCAAATCAAAAGTTTTTATTCCTTCCTAGTCACATGCATAACATGAGCAGTACACCCTCAGAAGTACAAAAGAATCCAGGCTCCACAATTAGAAATCTTTGTAGATCAAAGAAGAGTTAATTCATTCTAAATGTATAAGAAACCTACCATATTCTGTACCACACTGAACATTTTTATAACATTAATAAACATTTCCTATACTGGAAATGGACTAATTCATTGCCTATGTTTTTGAAGATATGATAAATAATAATTACTTGGAAGTTTGCCAACACTATGTTTAAATTCAGTGTGTACTTCTTTTTTTCAGTATGATAAAGAAAGGAAAAAATCCTAATTAAAACAGGATATGGTAATTTAGTAGTTTAGTATTTATCAGGTGAGATATTTTAATTAAACCTATAATTATTACATAAATTTCATAGGAGAAAGATATGCAGGAAAATTTTCTTTAATCTGTTTCTTAAAAATTAGTTAGCTAAGAGAAGTACTAAAAATGTAAATTTAGAAACACCATTTAACAGAAACAAATATCTGTGTAGAATGAAAGAATTTCACAGTAGAAGGTTAGGTAATTATATTCTCTCTAAATATATTTTATTTTATTTTCAGTACATTATGTGTGAGCTTGTATGTGTGCTGTATGTATGTGTGTGCTTGATGTTTGTGCTCAGCTTTTACATGATTTCTAATATCAAACTCAAGTCTGTAAGGTTCTTCAGCAAGTTAATGTTTTGAATCTTAAACTGTTTATCCAGATTTTTCCTTACATTTTACTTAGTGTACAAAGAAAGAGATTCAGACATGTTTATTTTGGTTGCTCCTTCCAATTCTGCATTGTTTTTTTTCGTTTCCTGAGGCCTGCCCGCACCTGTGCTTTCCCTCCCCCACCACTCACTTTTCTAGTTTTATGTTGTATTTGTTTTATACCTTTCCCATCCCCTCTTAAGTTTTTTGTTTGTTTGTTTTGTTTTGTTTTGTTGGCTCTTGTGTTTCCTCTGGTTTCATGGCTCACATGAAATGATTGTGTAAATATATGAATTATAACCTAGGATTAACATATTAGCCAGACCATGTAGTATTTGCCTTTCTGAGACTGGTTTACCTCATTTAATATAATATTTTCCAAATCCATCCATTTTCCTACTTTTTTTTCCTGTTGAGTAAAATCATATTCCTGTTGAAAAATAATACCTCTCTTCCCATGAACTGTCCATGAATAGTCAATCCTCTATTTGTTAAATCTAAATCATGGGCATGGAATTTGGTGACCTAAGCAAGGTTTTTAAGTTTTGTTTTTTTTAAGTTTTTCAAGGTTTTAATTTTGTTTGAGTATATCATCTTGCAAATTTTAACATGCAAATTTTAACTGCTGCTCAGACAAGGTCCTAGAAGAAAGAGTGTGTGGAGCAAACAGTTGAGCCAACTTAAGTAATAGAAGGAGGAAAATAAACATGAATTTTTTTGAGTTAATATTGTAGCCTTTATTTTTTTTCTTTAGTCAAAAAAAAAATAGCAGTGATGAAAGTTGGTACCAGAATAGGGAGGGCTATTGTATGAAAATAAAATAAAATAAAATAAAAAAATTTAATAATAATAATAAAAAACTCCAAATAATTAGGACAAAAAATAATAAGTGGAAGTGGAGTTGGAACCAAGTAAGTCCTGTGAGAAAACCGATGTAGAGCTTAGCACTGAAACGATTTATTTGAAATTTTGTTTTTAGATTCTGAAGGAAACCATGCATTTGTAATATTTTTTTTTCTGGAAACGTTTGAACATAGTAAAACAAACCATTGAATTCATTAGCAACTAACTATTAGTGACAATCTCACTAATAGTGATATCATAAGTAAAAGTGATAGTCATAAGAAAACATGAGCCACCAATGTAGTTGTGAGCTTGCTAAAAGACCTTTGAACAAATACTGAAAAAGTGTAACAGGCTTAAAAAATTAACTGATATTTTCTAGAATATAAAAAAATACATAAATAATTATATAAGAAAGAAAAACCCAAATTAAATATATTGAACATCTTTAGTTACTATTTCAGATGCAATTTAGTTTAAATGGCTATTTTCAATGAGATAAAATGATTTGAGAAAAATTCAATCTCATATCAACCGGATTGGTTCAAAGGCACTGTAATTTAGTCTGCTCAGAGAAATAATTGAGGGAGGAAAACAGAATTGATTGTAATTTAAGACTTGTACCTCAAAACCATTTATGAGAATCATATTGTCAAAAGTACTGCCAACCAGAACTCTAGAGACTTACACTAGATAAGTTACATAGTCTTTTGTTTCTTAATTAAAAAAGAAAAAAAAGAATTGAATTTCTCAGACTCCATACAGAGAATATCAATTTTGATTTTAAATTCTTAATCAAATTTCTAGAATCAGATAAAGAAAATGACACTGAAGGAAATAACTCTTTAAAACAAAGCCAAAATCTGTGATAAAAGAAACTTGGTCCAATGAAAAAATATTTCTCCTTCTCAGCATGTATGGATGGCTATTTGTCCAGAGCTCTTAACAAACTCAATGCACTGCAAGGTTAACCACATCATCATCCTTACTTGAATGTTGGATTTGAATAAGGCAGTGTCTTAACTGTTTGATTCAGGTGACTGTAGCCTCAGAGCAACTGAATCAAAAAACTCTTTGTTATTTTAAAACTTTGGGTTTTGAATCTGAGACCATGATTCTAGCTAAGATCTTTTAAGATCTGTTCTTGCACAACAGAGACCTGAATAGGAAATCAGATGGAGAGAGTTGGAAAAATTCTGAAATATTTATTCCTTGTACTTTACTTCTGTGAGACACATGTGATTAGCATGTTTTATGTTTGGGCCCAGCCACATGACTTTCTCTAGAATACAGAAATTTCTATAACTGAGGGATTAAATATAGTTGATACTAAATTATTTTTCTTTAAATTTGAAAACCTGCATGGTTTTTCAACAAGAAAAGTTAAATGTGTAGTCACAGAACTTTTGGATTGCCAATTGAGCCAAGTTTCACAATTGAGAAAAATTACCTGATACTTCATTTGTAGTCTACAGGAAGTATTTTTCATTGTTATTTTATTGCTATTATATAATTAAAATTGTAGCCTTTAAAAGGTCAGGAAAAGAGGACAATTTAAACAAATACACAGAAAATTAAAACCCAATCAATACCACCATAAATGTATATGGAATTTTTGTGTTTCTTTTCTAGTCCATGATATCATTGTCATTGAGTAAATGGAATCTTTGAGTTTTCACTGAGAAAGTTAAGGTCAATACTTCACCCACCATTTGATAATTATTTCCTGAACAAATTTTCTCCACCAAACAAGGCAAATGAAACAGTGGCTCAATTAAGACTGGGAAGTTCTCCAGGTAGCACTGACCAGGGCGGGCTTACACAGGGCCGACTAGAATCACTGCTAACTTGGTCCCTCATTTGTACTCTGCACTCAACTATCCTAAAAAATCAGAGACATATTATATTAAATAGACTAAATGTAATCCACATTCCTCCTCAAAATCCTATATTGCTTACAACATATAAACAAATTAATTCTATACTCTGGTGGGAGCCATGTGACTTCTTGGGGAACAAGGCCTGAGAATAGCAAGAATGGCTCTCCTTGTGGGAAGGCCCTAGAGACCCTGATCCACTGTGGACAGATTTCACAGTTCTGAGCATGACTCCAAGAGCATGTGCTTCGTGCTCTCCTTACTTTTGCTATAGAAACCATATTGCTGGCTGCCTTTAATTTCACTTTCTCAGTCATAGATAAAATAACTATTACAAAAGGAAAACTTGCCCCTGATGACTGTTCTTTGAGTGAGCCAGAGGGAATGTTGTTAAAAATATACAGTAGACCTGATTCAGCCCCTAACGCCTTTGATGTTTCAGGTGTGACCATGGAATTCAGACTTCTTAAGAACAAGATGCACTGTGACTAGCCTGAAAGACTCACAGCAGTTCATGAAGTTTAACATTACATATTTGCATAACTGTTCTGATTTTAACCACAAGAGTCTTGGAGAAATGCTAATAAATAGATGATATCAGGAGTTAATGGGAACAGTTTAGAGATAGGGAATGAAGCAAGAGCATAGAAGCCCATAGTTCTCTCATAGCTGCGCCAATATCCTAAGAAGTTGAAAGGAGAAAGACAGGAGAAAAATGGATAAACAGTGTCAACCATTAAGAGTAAGTTTCAAAGTTATGTTGCTTATAGGATAAAAGGAAAAAGCCGGCATAGCCCTGAGGAGATGGAGTTGTACAGAATGTAGAGTGAATTGATTCAGCTTTGGCCGGTGAGTTGATTGTGAGAACCCAGACCCTAGATATAAATACTAACTACTAGAGACAAAACTGTCTCTCACTCTGATGATGTTCTAACTGCAAATACTGCCAACTGGGCACACTGTTCTACCTGTAGGTGTGCCTGGTTAGAAAATTTCCTTTGTCACTTGCAATACTGCTTATGCTTCTAACATTAGAGCTATGGGTCAAATAGGTAATGGTTACTAGTGGGAAAGTTGGGAAAGGAAGAGGAAAGAAGCAGAGGAACAAACCGGTAATAACTGCAATTATTTTTAGAAACTTAAAGGAACAAATGTGATTGTAAACCTGATCAAGCAAACCATTGAAATTGTATGAACAAAAATGGTCCAGGCTATCTGGGCCACTTGTTTGAACAAGAGGTTATAAGAGTTTCTTCATTGCATGGACTTCACACATCCATACCAGATCATTGAACAGGTCTGGGGCAAGGCTTCCAGGAATAATCACTTTTCAAACTTGTTGACATAAATAACATGAGCTTCTGTAGCTGGTGTTTTCCTATCCTGACTGCTTGTTCCCAAATAATTGACTCGGAGGCTTAATATAAGTTATAAATGCTTGACTGATAGCTCAGGCTTGTTACTAATTAGCTCTTATATTTTAAGTTAACCTGTATTTTTTTATACAGGTTCCATTCTTTAATGGATTCGTCAATGATTTGAATGAACTATACTATATTTAAGTAAAAGGTGTGGTGGTATTGTGTTCCCCATAATATTGTGCACCCTAATAAACTTATCTGGAGTCAGAGAACAGAACAGCCACTAGATACAGAGGCTAGAAAATGGTAACACTCATGCCTTTAATCCTAGCATTCCAGAGGCAGAGATCCACCTGGATCTCTGAGTTCAAGGCCACTCTGGAAACAGCCAGGCATGGTGACTCACGCCTTTAATCCCAGGAAGTGAGCCTTTAATCCCAGGGAATTATGGCAGAAAGCAGAAAGATATATAAGGCTCAAAGACCAGAAATTAGAAGCATTTGGCTGGTTAAGCTTTTAGGCTTTTGTGCAGCACAGTTCAGCTGAGAGGCATCCAGTCTGAGGAAACAGGATCACCTGAGGAATTGGCGAGGTGAGGAAGCTGTGACTTGTTCTGCTTCTCTGATCTTCCAGCATTCATCCCACCCAATACCTGGCTTCAGGTTTGTTTCCATTAATAAGACCTATTAAGATTCGTACTACGCTGGGCAGTGGTGGCGGCGCACGCCTTTAATCCCAGCACTCGGGAGGCAGAGGCAGGCAGATTTCTGTGAGTTCGAGGCCAGCCTGGTCTCCAAAGTGAGTTCCAGGAAAGGCGCAGAGCTACACGGAGAAACCCTGTCTCGAAAAACCAAAAAAAAAAAAAAAAAAAAAAAAAAGATTCGTACTACAAAAAGATTTCATCTGTTATGTTATAAGAACCCTAAATGATAACATCAATACATGAAAGAAAGAAAGATGCAAGTTCAGTTTGAAATTCCCATTTCATTCTCTACTGAACACCACCACAGCAGGAAGAGATTGTAGGACCACAGCAGAGAAAGTTTTAAAACAGTTCAGTCTCTTTGGAGACATTCAGGTCTCAGCTACTTTTTCATTTCATAAACTTTCTTCTCAGGCCTTCACAGTGATTCCTAATTTGCTTCTTGAGCTAAATCACACATTTGATGCCTTATGTTGATTGTTTTAAATTATACAAACTTTTTCTTTCATTAACAATCAGAGTCAAGATATAATGTTCTGTGTTTGTTTACTGGTTTGGATTTCTTAATCACAATTTAATTATTTAGTTTACTCTTTGTTGTGCTGTTGTTGGAATGTTTGTTTAAGGGTTTTGCTTCCACTTAAACCTTCTGATTAGTTCATTAAGCTGATTAGAGAAAATCCCTTCCCAATATTCTCTCATGTAAGCACAGAGGAATGGTTCGTTCTTTCAATGTGTTTTGTGTTTATTTACTAAGGTAAGCACTCTTCTCTTCATTATTATAGGATTGAATTGGTTGACTATTTAAGCCAGAATTAAATTTTCACTAACTTCACATTTGGTATGACTAATAGGTGACTTATAGGACAATTCCTAATTTAATAAGTCCCCTTTAACACTTATTTAGGGAAGATCTTTGATAGTTTTACAGTGAATGTATGATAATAAAAGCAATGGATATGTAAGTCACAAGATTAATATTCTTCTGTGACACAGTGGCAAATTCTACAGTTTTCTCAGGCGTGTTTTCTAATTAATTCAATTTTTAAAAGGAAAAATATCAATGATTGTAAATTCAGAATCAGCTCCTTGGGTTAAGTGTTCCACAAAAGTGACATCTCTACAATTAGTTATCAAAGCACACTTATTTCTTAATGCCATGTGGCTACAGCATGCATTGTCTAGCCTCCCTTTCTCTTCAGGTGCACAGCTTGTTTTATGATTTCCAAGGCTCACTAAAACATCAAATTAGAAGGACTGTGTTAAAAGATAAAATTCAGCATGCTAAGAGCCCTTCTATGTCGTAGAAGTCCTGAGTCACTTCAGATGTTCTGTAATCCTCAAATCAAACCTTTTTTAAATAGGACCTAACATCAGGTGTTTAAAAAGGGAAAAAAGTCACATGATCTGTATGTACATTGTTTGGATTCCAAAATTGGGCATTTGAAATGAAGGCAAGCATTGTTGTTATTCTTATTTGACATTGTAATCAGATAATCCACTAAAACAAAAATAATTATCTTTTTCTCTTTTGTATTACCATTTTTAAGTAACTCCCCTTGTACTATGTATCATCTTCTCACCCCTGTTTATTTTGGGGGTGGGTAATGTCCCACTATTTATTCCTGTTCAGACTCTCTCTGTATACTGGGCTGGCCCCTAACTCATAAAGATCTGTTTGCCTCTGCCTCCCAAGTGCATGGATTAAAGCTGCAATTCAACTGACCCATGTCCAGTTAATGTGGAGTACTGCCTGGCCTGAGTCTTGAAATTTTCCTGTCTTAGTCTACTCACCAATTCTAACCTGCTCGTATTACCACAATTGGCATTTTTTTTAAAGTCATACTGAACTTCTAATCATACCTCAAGTGTTAAGGATTAAGACTGCTTTAAAACATTTCCTCTAGGAATCCTGCCTCCCACCATATAGCAACATCTCTCAATTCTTCCATTAAAGCATGTAAACATACCTCCAATATAATGCTGTTCTCTTAAACAGAATCATGATTGCTATATAGTATGTTGTTTTGCTTTTATTTTGTTTATTTATTTACTGAGAATGAATCTAAATGTGTAACACAGACAGATCTGGGACTCACTATGTAGCTCACGTTGGCTTTGAACTTGTGGTAGTCCAGTGGTTCTGAGCATTCCTAATGCTGCCACTCTGATGACTCCAACCATAAAACCATTTTGATTACTACTTCATAAGTGCAATTTCCCAACTGGTATGCATCTTCATGTAAAAAGCCATGTTTTTTGATGGTCTCCGGCAGCACCTATGAAAGGGTCCTTCGATCCTCCAGGTGGAGAAGTGCTGTGGTAGTCCTTCTGCTTCAGCCCCCAGAATGCTGGAACTGCCAGCATCAGCCACCTCCACAGCTAGCCTGTCTTTTGGCTTTTCATCTATCAATAAATTGAGTTGTCTTATTAACCCCTGTGCTTCCAAGATCCACTAGGTATACATGAAATGATGACCAATACATTGAATTATTTAAGGTCCATATTCATAGCTAGAAAGAAAATATAGTTTTGATAATATTTTCTAATTTCACAAATACTTTACCTTAACAACAAAACTAGAGGATATTTCTATATGCTAAAATTCTCATTTAAAAACAAATGTAAATTAATTTTCAGAATTTTAATCCCCGAATGACTATAATTTACTGTGCTGTAACCAACTGAGTGCTGGGAAGACAATTTTATTTTTGTTATTTGTTAAGTAGTAAAACAATAACAGTCTGAGTGCCATTCACATTCAGTGAATCTGTGTACAAAGTCCATAACACAAACTGAAATAGAAGTTCACTTGGTAAGCTGACATTTTATTCACACAAACAACAAGCATGTGTGATTACACAATGTTGAATCTGTGAGTTCAGTGTGTGAGCACATCAATTAAGCTGTGTAATGCATCCTGCCTTTAAAATGTGTTTCCTGACAATAATATTTGTAAATGTGTGATTAAAAATAAGGAATAAAACATTCATGTTGGAAAAATAGCACATTTAATACTCGTTGAGTTTTTACATTTAAACAGCTAACATGAAAATGCATAATTTAGTGTGTCTTTTAGGCATTAATTACAGCTCTCAAGATAACATTCATGTAGTGAGATAATGCCAAGGAGTTGAAAGAAAAAGATTGAAAGGTTATCAGCACTATGTTTTACTCCCTACCAATTTGTGGTTAAAACAGTACAACTGAAGCCTTCAGATTGACAGCATAAAAAAACTGAGCAAGTACATTGGCTATGACAGGAAATTTGAACACATATATCATCAAAATAGAAATATCCTGGGCATGAGCACACATACTTTATTCAGTAAGATATTGTAAATATAAAATTACTTTAAGAAGTGTGTGGTATAGGCTCTTCTTGTAACATTTAGTTTTTGATGATTTCTTTACATGGTAATTATCAAATATTATCTTCCAAAAAGGATATTTTTTTTTACAGTGGAACATTGAACAGTAATTTATTCTCTATACTTTAGCCAATTATAACTCTTTGAATAAGCACTGTCCACTGCTAAGAAAACCTTACAAAAAAGCTGAAAAAAGCTGATGATAGTATTGCTCTATGGGCATAAACACAGCTATTTTGCAGGTAATTTGATAGGTGTATCATGTCTATTTAGCAAGCAACAGCAGTAGCTTTGCCCACTGGCATCCGTAACCTCCTGAGCGATGGGATTTTACTGGAGTAACAGTACCAAGACAGGAGTTCCTCCTTTGGAACAGGCATCAAATTCAAACAGGAAGCAGTTGGTTTCTTACAAGATTGACTTACCACTATTGCACAGTGACCTTCTCTGGACTGTGTGGTTGATGTCATTACTTGCTGATGGTAATTCTCTCCACAGTGTCCTGTACAGCAACTTCTGGGACTATCAAAACTATGTATCAGGTAAGAAGCTTTCAGTTCAGTTCCAGATTGATTCCTCTGTGATCTGAAACCCAGGCATACAGTGTTTCCAAAAAGATGTTCATTTTATTTTTCTCTTAGATTTACTTATGTTCATTTTATATGTGTGCATGTTTTATTTACATGTATGTCTGTATAATGTATTTGCATTGTATACAAGATTCAGAAGAGAGTATTGGATTATCAGAAACTGGAGTTAGAGATAGCGGTGAGTCACTATGTGAGTACTTCAAAGTGAGCTTAGGAACAACTAGTGCTCTTAACCATTGAGCCCTCTGTTTAGACCCTGATGATATGGTCTTACGAACTAGTTCTGGTGGGCAACCAAGAAGGGTGAGAGTTGGCTCTGCTGTCTTTGGGGCTCCAAGGGCCTCACTGCGTAAGCGCTTGTGGGAACTAGCTTATTCTTTGCACTGGGACTTTCACTTCATGACTTATGGGATCTGGGAGTAGCTTTGTCCACCCATATGGTGTATCTGCATTTGAACTCTGATTTTTTTTCTTATTTTGATTATTGTACCAAGTATCAGATTTCTTTATGGCTTTTTCATACATCTTAAGTTTAACTGGTCCTCCCTGTTTCTTCTACTGCATCCTCCTACCCTACTATTAAACATTTCCTGCCCTACTATTCCTCCTTTGACTTTTATAACTCTATACAACACTCCTTCCACCTACCTCCCAGGAAGCATGATGAAGGAATAGACATAAATACTGTTAATGCTGGAGTTATAAGGCTAAGTAAGTTCAGGGAGCAAAAGGGATTGAATGTCAACTTCTTGGCAAAGCACAGGTATTGTACTGTTGACCTCACATCACCTCTATTTCATTTCACACTCCTGCACACAATTGGGCCTGTCAATACTATGTCAAAGAAGTGGGAGGAGATTGTGGGGCCTCACAACTCCCTGAAGATTTATCTTCAAGTACTTGTTGATGGAGGATTTAGATATCTTCTTAAAAGTATTATCACCTGGTAAATTGTCTAAATTTGCTCCTGTAAACAAACTCCCACCAGTGCTCCTGGCAATATCTCCAGTGTAACATAAATATTTGAACAGAGAAGTTTGTCTTTTCTGTGAGCAGCAGCGAATGTAGAGGGTCACAGTTGCTCAAAGCGATGCCAAACAATGAAGGTTGAAAACTAAGACCTAAGCAGGGCACTTACCCCCCTCCCCCAGTACTCCGGGAACATTGTAGAAGAGGGAGCTGAAAGGGTTGCCTTTGAAGGCTATCCATAGGAAAGGATTTGATGCCTTCTACTAAAATCCAGATTAAACGTCCATGGCTAAGGTGATCCTTGAACCTGCTATTGTTTTCGCTAAATAGTAACGTTGGCAAAGTGTTTTCTAAATCTCTGTGTTTATACCCATAGACCTAGATTACTTCCAAATTCAGTATGATAGGCTCCTTCCTTCAATAGCCAGCTCTCAGTCGCTAAGCTATAAAGAGGACAACTACACAAAGTCTCAGCAGGGAAGTAGGAGATGATCTCAAGGTCTCATCCCTTACTGAGCCGCTACTGGGAGTTGAAATTGCTGGGGCAGATAAAGAATAATTATTATTTTTGGAAAATGTTGACACTGTTAAGAATCCCATGCTTCAACAAAAGGCCCCACACTGATGGGACAGCTGTAACTGGACTTAGTGGATTATTAAAAAAAAGTATATATATATATATATATATATATATATATATATATATATATATATATATATATATAAAACACATCATGTTTGAAGGGGTGCATTTTAGGTACTTGGGGTGAGAAAATTTGATTAAATGTAATTATGTCTCTTATTGTATGCCTATACGACATTTTCAAACATAAGGAAAATGAAAAATAGCTAGACGACAAGGAGACATATTATAAAATGCTATTTTTCACACCTGACACAAATATAGCAATAATGAACTCATAGCAGCTAGGTTTGCCTGAACTGAGCATGTGCAAGACAGGGCCTGTCAATAGTCATTCATGGGATGAGAAGGTTCTCATGGGCCCTACTCCTCCCTGCTGAACTACTGGTATATATATATATATATATATATATATATATATATATATAGCGCCCTGGTATCACAAAGCAAAGAAATCAAAATAAAACAGAGTAATAAGTGTGGAAAGTGGCTGGTGGGAAGGAAAAGGGCTATAGAAGTAGGAAGGAAGGACGTATGAGATTGTGGGGAAGTGTGAGTATATACAGATAACATTACATACATGCATTGTATTGTTAAATTCAATTAATAAAACCACAGTCAATATGACCTGAAATATAACCTTTATTTTCTTAATCTAATAGCTAGCTACATCTCTAGCATGTTTAACCACAGATTTAGAGTCCTAGTTATTCTAAAACTGTATCCTTTTTCAGAAACTTTGAAATTGCTGTTGTATCTTTAAACTTTTCCTTCAGTTATCAATCTATCATTTTTCAAACATCCTGTGATAGTTTTGATTTTCACTCTCCTATAAATACCATGTGTTGAAGGTTTGGTCATTGTCTTAGTTAAGGCTTGTATTGCTATGATGAAACAGCATGACTGAGAAGCAAGTTGGGGAGGAAAGGGTTTATTAAGTTAACAAGTCAGCGTTGCTGTTCAACACTGAAGGAAGTCAGGACAGGAGTCAAACAGGGCAGGATCCTGGAGGCAGGAACTGATGCAGAGGCCATGGAGGGGTGCTGTTTACTGTTTTTCTTCCATGGTTAGGTAAAGTATGAGGGAATAGGGGAGAAAGATCGTTCTCCATAGGAAGGGCAAGTAGAATCGATAGTTATGGATAGACAAAAGTGGAACAGATTAGAGGATCAGAAGTGAGGTGTAAGGAGCAGAGGGTGAGAGACAAAATATGGGGAAGGACAGCTAAAAATTAGGAACAATTTGAGGGGTTTATGGTGACTTAATACAGTAGGAGCTTCCTATGATATATACATATATAAAGACAATCTAAATTAAACTACCAAATAAAATGGGGAAGAGAGTCAAGCTGGACATCTCTTGCCACCAAATGAGACTTCACTCATATGGACTAGTATTTGTGGTACTGGAATATACTCTGCACGCTACCAAAGGGAAAATTTAAATACCAACCCAGCTTCAAACTCTACATATTCATAAGAATAACCTGCCTGAAATACATGCTGTTTCAATAGTGACACAAAAATTCTGGAACCAACCAACCAATATCTGTTTGTAGTTAAGGCCCATTTAGTGAGATGAAACCCATACCTAATGCTGCTTAGGTGGCCCAGAACCTGAAACTAGATAGGACAGAAACCTAGGGGAAAACTAATTTCCTCTTTTTCACTAGAGGAACTTAGCAATATAATGACTCCTAATGGGTCAGTTTGATAGAATTAAAGATAAACAAATCAAAGTGTTGCTCAGCTCTTATCAGAAAGGCTTCCTTTTGCAGCAGATAGAAAAAATTACAGAGACCCACAAATAGAAATAAGCATATAGTGAGACACCCTGAAACACTCCGTCCTACAAGAGATGTCTTAATTAATCCCTCTTTTTCTTGCTCAGGGAGGCAGAAATAATGTAAAACTCAGATGGGATGGAGGATACCAAAGATTCAACAAAGTCTTCTAGACAGGACAACTGGTCCACATAGTAACTCACAGAGACTGTGGCAACATGAACAGGCTCTACACAGGTCTGCAACAGATAAGGTCTTAGAGCTGAAAGGAATGTGAACAAGTGTCCCCATCTCTAACCAAGAAGCCATCTCCAGTTGACAGCCACTTGCAAATAAAAAATTAGTTTTCTCTAAGGGAGTTTCACTGGGAAAACAAACCACTGTTGAGGTTAAACCCTCTTACCAGTAAGAGATGACCAATATACAAGGAACTCAACAACATCTTTGGAGGTTCTTTGTTTTGTAATGGTAAGCCAGGACATATTTTCCTGACCTGACAGGTCATTTACATATGTATTATGTTTTCCTGTTTGGGGCTTTTATGGAACTTCTGTTTGTGAGATTGTGTGTCTTCATGTCTATAAGCATTTCTTAAAGTTTTCTTTGATTTGTTTCCTTATTTAGTTGTTTTGTAATGTTCTAATTTGTTTTTGAGTTGTTTATGTTATTATTATTCCGTATATGCTTGTTTGTTTTCATGGGAAAGACCAAAAGAATGGAAATGGAGATGGAAAGTAACTAAAAGGTAAAAGGGAGGGGGACCATCATTAGAATATATTGTATGAGAACATTTTCACTAAGAGAAAAAAATAAAATCGAAATATAGTACTGTACATTCTCCCAATTTGTTTTTATTAGAACTATTCTATAACCAATTGTTTCAGCAAGTGTTTGTTATGTTATTATATTGTGTTATAAAATTGTGATGTTTGACTTGCTGAATTAGTAGAGTTTATATTAATAATTATATTGTCTGAAAGGCTATTTAATATACATTGCTATTAGAAGTGTATGCATTAACACCTATGGAATGGCTTTTCCTGAAGAGAGAGGAGAAGAGGAAGAAAAGAATTCAAAAACTTCTCCAATAATTGTTTCTTTATAAAAAGAAATTCTTCATAAAAAGAAAAAAGTTGAAAATGAGTTCTTTGTTGTCAAGTTCATATATCATTAAAGACTCAAAACTCTTATTTTATCATTATGTTCAAACTTAATGAACATAAAATCAAATTTTCTGAAATTTATAACCCCATATTGAACAAATTGTGCACATTCTTGTAAAGGAAATATCACATCTGAATACACTAACGAGAAAGGAAGAGCTGCTAAAGAATGTTGTCACGTATTAAAAAGTAATCAAGCAAAACTTGTAAGAAGATGCATAATTTGAAGTGATTTATTTCTAATTACTTGACTATATTTCTTCCCATTTAAGTCAAGTAAATATAATTTTCAGTATCATAAGAATCTTATTACACAATATGTAGCATTAAAAAGCTGTTCATGTTTGCAAATTCTCAGGATACCTCATTTAGAAGTACATGATACCTAAATTCTCCAAGTATTCTGAAAAATGAAAAAAAAGATTAATATTAACATCATAATTGACACATTTCTCTAAAATTTCCATTTCCCCAATATAACTATGATTTTTCCCATTATAAGAAAATATGTCCTTGAAAGAAGTAACTCAATAGACATAATTCCATAGTATTTAATTACACAAATGATGTCTAATTAGGCTTTTTTTTTTTTTTACTCTTGAAATGGCATTTTTATATTTCACACAGAGTCTCACATAGTCTAGGGTGCCATTGTGCTTCCCGTGTAGCAGAGGCTGGCTTTGAATCACCAATCTTTCTGCCTCCTGCCTGGGATTACAGATGTGTATAAGCATGCCAAACTAATTCTTTTTTCTCGTCCCTATTTTAATGTTTTTCTCTTTCCCTTCTGTGCCCATGGACTCTGAAATTTAAAGCACACACAGACAGAATGAGTAATCCAACCCCAAAGTACTGGCAAGGAGGGAGGATGGTGAATTGGAGATGGCGAGTGCTTACCTTAACTCTACCCTGTTTTTGGCTTCAAGAAAAGGTAGGCAAAGAAGAAAGATCTAGAACAACAGCCAACAGTAGGTAAATGAAGGTGACACCCAGAAACTCTGACCCGTACATTATTAATAGTAATAATTAAATACTAACATAGAGCAGGAGACAGAACAGCAGGGAAGAAATGTCCTCAGTAGAGTTTTTTGAAATATAGATAAGAAAGGCCTTATGAACTCAAGGGGACACAATATAGCTCTCCGCAAATTATTAGTTGGGGATCATATCCGAGCATCAAGCAGAAAATGGAAATAGCCTTCCCTCATGTCCAAGCTTCCTCAATATTGTAATGGAGAAGAGTCATTTTAGGAAAGATCTAACAGGAAGATCTTTCACCCAAACAGTCAGGAACAGAAACCCTTGCATTTTAATATATGCCACATGCAAAGGTTTCCCTTCACCACAAGCTAAGGTAGTGACCATTCTAAGAATTACTGTAGGCCCAGGAATCTGTGAGTAACAAAGCCATATATATGTGGACACAAGTCTATTTGATGGGAAATATGGGCTTTGCTGTGTTGTGTGATATTTTGTTTGTGTTCTGACAAATAAAGTTTGCCTGGAGATCAGAGGGTGGAGCTACTCACTAGGTAACCATAGAAGCCAGCCACACATTTTTAATCCCAGCGTTTAGGAGGAGGAAGCAGGAAGATCAGGAGTTCAAGACCACCCTGGGCTACAGGAGGTTGAACCAGTCTAAATGAGAAACAGAGCTGTGCGGTGGTTGTGCAAGCCTGTAATCCCAGCACTAGGAATGTGGAGACAGGATTATAAGGTGCATGGAGACAGAATATCGGCCTCTTATTCAGTCTGAGATTTCATAGGGGTAAGAAGTTTCTGGTGGCTCCTGCTCTTCTTCTTTGATCTTTAGCTTTCACCCTCTGTATCTGACTCTGGATTTTTATTGTTAAGACTAATTTGGATTGTCTTCATTGCTGCAGATAAAAACAAGGGATATACTCATTAATAGCAATGGTAGGCTTCTGGAAGAACAAGGAGAGCTTTGAATGCTATGAAAAACACAGACGAGCATAGTCTAAGCAAAGACTACTCAGTGTCCCACTCTGTATCCTACCAGCCAAGATTAACTTGAGCTACTGTCTATACTCCCAGAGGACCAGAGGCAGTTAGTGGAAATGCAGTCCACACCTGGGAGTGATTTGGCAGTATTTCAGAGGCAGGGACACATCCAATCTGCAGATCCTTAGACTCAACTAGACGTAATAATTTGAGGACGTTCCCAGAAATGTCTGTACAATTGGACTTACAAAGAAACAAACAAAAAACTTTGGAGAGTTAATCTCTCCAAATTGAATATCCAGTGATATTCATAAAATCAGAAAGAAAGGCAGGCTAGGGAATGAGCCTGATAGCAGCCCTTACTGTTCTAACATTTTTCACTTCTAAAAGTGATTCCATGCCCTCTATCCTTTCCCTGCTCCTAAAAAGCCAACTGTAAAATAACAAGCAAAAAAACAAAAACAAAAAAAGCCAAACAACAAACAAAAACAAAAATCAGAATCTCAATCCTCTTTCATAAGAAGGAAGAAATGCTGACATGTGTTGCTTACTTTTTTTCTGTTTTGTTTTGTGTTGTTCTACAGTAATGCTCTTGCATTTACATTGCTTGTATAATTTCTTAAAACCTTCTTACAGTTTCATGCTTTCCTATCTTATTTTCCCTGTCTCTCTTTTTTTCTCCAAACCTCTTCAGTGTATTATGTAATAGTTGGTCTTTAACCTTGAGTAACACTGTAGTAAGCTTTTTTTTTTTTTTTTTTTTTTTTTTTTGGTCAGACAATCTTTGGATTGCCAGCCCCCAAGTAAAAACACACACATTCAATTATGAAAGCCTAGCCTTAGCTTAGGCTTTTTCTAACCAGACCTTATAACTTAATTAACCTGTTTCCATTAATCTATTTTCTATCATGTGACTCAATTACCTTTCCTCCATCTTGGACCTCCTGATTCCTCTATATGTCTCACTGGTGACTTCACCCTCTCTTCTTCCCAGAGTTATCTCTCTGCCCAGAAGTACCACCTAGACTTCCTGCCTCACTATGGGCCATTCATCTTTTTATTACACCGATCACCACAGAACATCTTTACACAGTATGCAAGTATCCACCAACATTTCCCCCTTTTTGTCTAAATGAAAAGAAAAAGTTTTAAATATAACAGTAAAACTATATATAATAAGAACAATTTTCGGGCCCCCAGCTCCCAGCCTGCCCCCGACAACTTCCCTTCTGGACCAGAGGTGAGTGCCTGGGTCCAGCCCGGACCCCATCCCTGGCCACCAGCCACCCCGGGAGGACCTGCCCAGCTTGGCGCCAGGTTCTGGCCACCGGGCAGCTCCCCTTCTAGCCCCACCGGGAGGGATCCCCATTTCCAAGCCCCCGGCAGCCCCTGCAGTCTCCGCGCCCTGCCCCCACGCCCATCTGCCCAAGACCCCACCCACTTCCTGAGACTTAGAGACCGGCCCCCAGCTCCCAGCCTGTCCCCGACTGCCATTCTGGACCAGAGCTTGCCCCTGACTTCCCTTCTGGACCAAAGAGTTGGACAAGAGAACTCCCTTTTGGACAAGAGAGAGAGTCTTCCTGAGTCTGTCAGCTCTTTGTGAAACAAGTCCACTGATAAGACCAAGAAGGAATCACAAGGAGATGGGCAGACGTCAAAGCAGAAGTACATACAGCAAAATGAAGAGCAATACAGCATCACCAGAACCTAGCTCACCTCCAACATCTAGACCTGAACACCAAAAATTGGAAGAAGCAGGAGAAAGTAGCCTTATGAGTAACTTCATGAAGAAGGTAGAGGCTTGTGTAGAGGAAAAGACAAGAAAATTGGAAGAACGCTGTAAACAACTAGAGGAAAGGGCAAACAAATTAGAAGAAAACAATAAAGCCCTCCAAGAAATCAATAAAGTCCTGGAAGAAAACATTAAAATCCTGGAAGAAAACAATAAAGCACTGAAAGAAAATCATGAAAAAGCAATGAAACAAACAAAGGAAACAGTCCAAGATCTGAAAAGGGAAATTGAAAAAATGAAAAAGACACAAACAGAGGGAATGCTGGAAATAGAAAACCTGAGTAAAAGATCAGGAACTTCGGATGCAAGTATAACCAACAGAATGCAAGAGATGGAAGAGAGGATTTCTGGCATTGAAGATACAGTAGAAGAAATAGTTCCATCAGTCGAAGGAAACACTAAAGCCAACAAAGTCATGAACCAAAATGTCCAAGAAATCTGGGACACCATAAAAAGACCAAACTTACGAATTATAGGGATAGAAGAAGGTGAAGAATACCAACTCAAAGGCACAGAAAATATATTCAACAAAATTATAGAAGAAAACTTTCCCAACTTAAAGAAGGAAATGCCTATGAAGATACAAGAAGCCTATAGAACACCAAACAGACTAGACCCCCAAAAAAAGTCCCCTCGACACATAATAATTAAACAACTAAATGTACAGAATAAAGAAAGAATATTAATAGCAGCCAAGGAAAAAGGCCAAGTGACCTATAAAGGTAAACCCATCAGAATAACACCCGATTTCTCAATGGAGACTTTGAAAGCCAGAAGGACCTGGACAGATGTAATGCAGACACTAAGAGACCATGGATGTCAGCCCAGACTAATATACCCAGCAAAACTTTCAATCATCATAGATGGAAGGAACAAGACATTCGAAGACAAAGCCAGATTTAAACAATACCTATCCACAAACCCAGCCCTACAGAAAGCACTAGAAGGAAAATTCCAACCGAGGGAAGTCAGATACACACTTGAAAACACAGGCAATAGATAAAGCCACATCAGTAAACCCCAAAGAAGAGAAGTACACACACACTACCACCAAAAATAACAGAGATGAAGAATCACTGGTCATTAATATCCCTTAATATCAACGGACTTAATTCACCTATAAAAAGACATAGACTTACAGAATGGATACGAAAGCAGGACCCATCTTTCTGCTGCATACAAGAAACACATCTCAAATTCAAAGATAGACACTACCTAAGAATAAAAGGCTGGGAAAAGACTTTTCAATCAAATGGTCTTAAGAAACAAGCAGGGGTAGCCATCCTGATATCCAACAAAATAGACTTCAAACTAAAATCAATCAAAAGAGATCAAGAAGGACATTACATCCTCGTCACAGGAAAGATCGACCAAGATGAAGTTTCAATTCTGAACATATATGCCCCAAACACAAGGGCACCCACATATGTAAAAGAAACATTACTAAAGCTTAAACCACATATAAAACCCCACACATTAATAGTGGGAGATCTCAACACCCCACTTTCACCACTGGACAGATCTCCCAAATCGAAACTTAACAGAGAAATAAAGGACTTAACCGATGTCATGACCCAATTGGACCTAATAGATATCTACAGAACATTCCATCCTAACAAGAAAGAATATACTTTCTTCTCAGCACCCCATGGAACTTTCTCTAAAATCGACCACATACTTGGCCACAAAGCAAATCTCAACAGATACAAAACAATCAGAATAACCTCCTGTGTTCTATCAGATCACCATGGTTTAAAGCTAGATTTCAACAACAACAAAAACTACAGAAAACCTACAACCTCATGGAAACTGAATAATGCTCAACTGAATCACCAATGGGTTAAGGAAGAAATAAAGAAAGAAATTAAAGACTTCCTAGAGATCAATGAAAATGAAGACACCACATACCCAAACTTATGGGACACTATGAAAGCAGTGTTAAGAGGGGAATTCATAGCACTAAATGCCCACATAAAGAAGTTGGAGAAATCGCACACTAGTGAATTAACAGCACATCTGAAAGCTCTAGAACAAGAAGAAGCAAAGACTCCCAGGAAGAATAGACGCCAGGAAATTATCAAAGTGAGAGGTGAAATTAATAAATTAGAAACTAAGAGAATAATACAAAAAATTAATGAAACAAAGAGTTGGTTCTTTGAGAAAATCAACAAGATAGACAAGCCCTTATCCAAACTAACCAAAAGACAGAGAGAGAGAATCCAAATCAACAAAATCAGAAATGAAAAGGGGGACATAACAACAGACATTGAGGAAATCCAGAGAATTATAAGGTCATATTTCAAAAACCTCTACTCCACAAAACTGGAAAACCTAAAAGAAATGGACATTTTTCTGGATAGATACCACATACCTAAGTTTAATCAAGACCAGATAAACTATTTAAATAGTCCAATAACCCCTAAGGAAATAGAAACAGTCATTAAAGGTCTCCCAACCAAAAAAAGCCCAGGACCAGATGGTTTCAGCGCAGAATTCTACCAGATCTTCAAAGAAGAGTTAATACCAATACTCTCTAAATTGTTCCACATAATAGAAACAGAAGGAACATTACCAAACTCCTTCTATGAGGCTACAATTACCCTGATTCCTAAACCAAACAAGGATGCAACAAAGAAAGAGAACTACAGACCGATCTCCCTCATGAACATTGATGCAAAAATACTCAATAAAATACTGGCAAACAGACTCCAAGAACACATCAGAACAATTATCCACCATGATCAAGTAGGCTTCATCCCAGGGATGCAAGGGTGGTTCAACATACGAAAGTCCATCAATGTAATACACCATATAAACAAACTCAAAGAAAAAAACCACATGATCATCTCACTAGATGCAGAAAAGGAATTTGACAAAATCCAACACCCCTTCATGATAAAAGTCTTGGAGCGATCAGGAATACAGGGAACATACCTAAACATAATAAAGGCAATATATAGCAAACCAACAGCCAACATCAAATTAAATGGAGAGAAACTCAAAGCAATTCCACTAAAATCAGGAACGAGACAAGGCTGTCCACTCTCCCCATACTTATTCAATATAGTACTTGAAGTTCTAGCCAGAGCAATAAGACAACATAAGGAGATTAAGGGGATTCAAATTGGAAAGGAAGAAGTCAAGCTTTCCCTATTTGCAGACGACATGATAGTATACTTGAGTGACCCCAAAGATTCCACCCAGGAATTGATAAAGCTTATAAACACCTTCAGCAACATAGCAGGATACAAAATCAACTCAAAAAAATCAGTAGCCCTCCTATATACAATGGACAAAGAAGCTGAGAAGGCAATTAGAGATACATCACCCTTTACAATAGCCAAAAATGACATAAAATACCTTGGGGTAACACTAACCAAGCAAGTGAAGGACCTATATGACAAGAACTTTAAGTCCCTGAAAAAAGAAATTGAAGAAGATCTCAGAAAATGGAAAGATCTTCCATGCTCATGGATAGGCAGGGTTAACATAGTAAAAATGGCAATCTTACCAAAAGCAATTTACAGATTCAATGCAATCCCCATCAAAATACCAACACAATTCTTCACAGATCTGGAAAGAACAATACTCAACTTCATATGGAAAAACAAAAAACCCAGGATAGCTAAAAGAAACCTGTACAATAAAACAACTTCTGGAGGCATCACAATCCCCGACTTCAAGCTCTACTATAGAGCTACAGTAATAAAAACAGCCTGGTATTGGCATAAAAACCGACATGTGGACCAATGGAATCGAATTGAAGACCCTGACATTAACCCACACACCTATGGACATATAATTTTTGACAAAGAAGCCAAAAGTGTACAATGGAAAAAAGAAAGCATCTTCAACAAATGGTGCTGGCATAACTGGATATCAGCGTGTAGAAGGCTGCAAATAGATCCATATCTGTCACCGTGCACAAAACTTAAGTCCAAGTGGATCAAAGACCTCAACATAAATCCAGCTACTCTGAACCTGCTAGAAGAAAAAATAGGAAACAGTCTTGAACGCCTTGGCATAGGAGATCACTTCCTAAATATAACACCAGTAGCGCAGACACTGAGACAAACAATCAATCAATGGGACCTCTTGAAACTGAGAAGCTTTTGTAGAGCAAAGGATACGGTCAACAAGGCAAAGCGACAGCTTACAGAATGGGAAAAGATCTTCACCAACCCCACATCTGACAGAGGACTGATATCCAGAATATATAAGGAACTCAAGAAATTAGACATCAAAAGGACCAACAGTCCAATTGAGAAATGGGCTTTAGAACTAAACAGAGAATTCTCAACAGAGGAATCCCAAATGGCTGAAAGACATTTAAGGAATTGCTCAACTTCCCTAATCATCAGGGAAATGCAAATCAAGACAACTCTGAGATACCACCTTACGCCTGTCAGAGTGGCTAAGATCAAAAACACTGAAGACACTTTATGCTGGAGAGGATGTGGAACTAGGGGAACTCTCCTCCACTGCTGGTGGGAATGCAAGCTTGTACAACCACTTTGGAAATCAATATGGCGCTTTCTTAGAAAATTGGGAATCAATCTCCCCCAAGATCCAGCTATACCACTCCTGGGCATATACCCAAGAAATGCTCAATCATACCACAAGAGCACTTGCTCAGCTATGTTCATATCAGCATTGTTTGTAATAGCCAAAACCTGGAAACAACCTAGATGCCCTTCAACTGAAGAATGGATAAATAAATTGTGGCACATATACACAATGGAATACTACTCAGCAGAGAAAAACAACGACATCACACGGTTTGCAGGCAAATGGATGGATCTAGAAAAAATCATCCTGAGTGAGGTAACCCAGACTCAGAAAGACAAATATGGTATGTACTCACTCATAGGAAGATGCTAGATGTGGAACAAGGATGACTAGACTGCTACTCACATCACCAGTGAGGCTACCTGGAAAACGGGACCCCAAAAAAAGACACGGAGAAATGGACAAGATCTACATGAATAGCCTGGTCATGAGTGGGAACAATGAAGGGCGACAGTCGAGGGAAAGAGTGGGAGATCCTAGCTGGATCAAGAAAAGAGAGGGAGAACAAGGAATAGGAGACCATGGTAAATGAAGACCACATGAGAAGGTGAGAAGGGGAGGAAGCAGAGAGCTAGGGAGGCCCACGGAGATCCACAAAGATACCCCCTCAAAAGACTGCTGGCAATGGTCGCGAGACGGCAGGAACTGACCTACTCTGGTGATGGGATGGCCAGACACCCAAATAGTGGTGCCATAAACCCCATCCAAGGACTGAGGAATCTGAAGGCAGACATCCACGCCTGGTCCCCTGGTGGAGCACTGGGAGTCTAATTAGTGAGTAAGAAGAGGATTTATATGACCGAGAATTGTTGAAGCCAAGGTTGGATAAAGCACCGGGACAAATAACCAAATGAATGGAAGCACAGGATCTATGAACCAAAGGCTGAGGGGCCCCCAACTGGATCAGGCCACCTGAACGGGTGAGACAGTCATTTGGCTTGATCTGTTTGGGAGGCAGCTGTGCATCGGTGCCAGGTCCTGGGCTCGTTGCATGAGTTGGCTGTTTGAATCCTGGGACTTATGCAGGGACACTTGGCTCGGTCTGGGAGGGGGGAATGGACCTGCCTGGACTGAGTCTACCAGGTCAACCCCGGTCCTCGGGGGAGACCTTGATCTGGAGGAGGTGGGAATGGGGGGTGGGCTGGGGGGAGGGGTGGGCGAGAGGGGGAGAACAGGGGATTCTGTGGCTATTATGTTGAACTGAATGGTGTTATAAAATAATAATAATAATAATAAAAAAACCAAAAAAAAAAGAACAATTTTCAGGTAAATTTACATTTACAATGTCCAGTCTATTTGCATTTGGCAAATTCAGAGAACGTTCTGTCTTATCTATCCTATTTTTGTGAGTGCCATGTTTGTTTTTTTAACTAAATCACTTTTTATCATAACTTGTATTATCATCCTAAAATATCATTTTGACCTTAAAACTTTTTCTGGGTAAACAACTTAAACTTTTACATTTTTTAAACCTTATAAACGTTATATCTCTTTTGTGAGTTTTTTTTTTCTGAATTTGATAACAAGGAAATCTGTAACTATAACTATCTTAATTTTAACCCCAACAAAGACCCAAGAAGGAAAAGTAAAAATACTAATTATGTAAACAGGAAGAGCAGAGCAAATAATTTCCAGAACTATAGAAATGACAGAGACAGCTAGCTGACTGCCTGGACAGTCATCCATGGTTCATCATGAACATTTTGGAACATCCAGCTTTGTCTACAGGTCTAGAATATCTGACAGACTTTCTGTGAAGTAAGAATTTTGAAGGACTGACCTACCTTGTCTTGGCAAATTTCAGCACTTGCTTTCCTTTGTGTCTTGCTTGTCCAATTTAGACAGCATATTGTTTGCAATCTAGGCAAGAACAATTTTTTTTTCCAAATGGCTAGTTTTGCCACATTGAAAGCAAACTACCTATGGATGTTCTTAGATGCCTGTCATCCTATTTTGAAATAAATTCATGCTGCCAAGAGCAGACATGTCTCACTGTCATGGCAAGCCTTGTTATTAAAACATCTTAAATACCATATTCTGTAGGTATTTGAAGTGTTTGAAAATCATCTGACTATCTAAAATATTTATCTGTATGACTTTGAAAACATACCTTCATGACTACAAGTTTGATGGTTATATATGACTACTAACCTACATTTCTTAACCTAAATTGTTTGTAATAATAGCCTTTAAGGACTAGAATTTCACATTATATTTTTAAATGAGCTGCATAGGTACAATAACTTAAACAAGAGTAGAAACACATACACATGCACACACATACACATATATGAAATAAAAATAACCTTAAATTTTTATCAATACAAAAAATACTTTAGAAAAATATATACAGTATAACAAAAAAACCTTAAATTTATAACAATATACAAAACATCTTAAATAAGAGTAGAAACACATATACAGCATAACAAAAACAACCTTAAATTTGTATCATTATAGAAATCCATACCAAAGTAAAATATTTAAGACTAGTAGTTGCTCTTTTAGTTTAAAAGTACATCCAATAATCTACTTTTTTTTTTATCATTCTTATACCCACCCATTTTCTTTTCAGAAAGAGATCCCTAAATCTAACTCTTTTGCTTAATTTTTCCCTGACCAGTAACAACTTGCAACTAACCCCCTAAATGATGACAAAATTCCATAATCCACTGAACTACCAAAAGCCACCCAATGTGGGCATTGTGCTTTCTAGACTGCTTCCTCTTCTATGGGGGCAATGGCATCTTTAGGAGATCCTGAGATTGACTAAATTGGGAGGATGGTCAAGTCCTAGGACAGCTAGCTATATTATTTTTGTTTAGTCTTTATGTGATGTGAAAGTGTAGAGCTTATCTGAAGTCCCGTCTAAAGTAGTCTGTTAGATTGCACCATCTCGGCTAACTGTCTTGAAATTGTCCTGAGCAATTTGTAGTCCAAAGATGATCTTTGGTTGGAATTATCTTTGTGGGGACCCATCATCTTTTTGGAGAATTTAAAGGTCTTTGTTAGGAATGGTAAGGGTTCACTGCAGAACATTTAAACATTTTAATTATCAAATGCAGCAGATTTCAGAGAGGTTAAAGGACCACAATTTATTAAGTATATCCAGGATAGAGAAACTTAGTTTATATATACCTGCTATACCTGCTTCAGACTCAAGTCTAAATCATGTACAAGAAGCTAGATGAAGCCTATTTCTAGAGTTAGTTAGTACTCTATGACTATTAATATCATGGCACAAAGTTTATATATTTTATATATATATATTATATATATAATATATATATTATATATATATAATATATATATATATAAAATCCTATAAATTTAGAGATAATATTCATACCTTAAGAAAAGTTTTAGAGAGTCAAAATAAATGAAAATAATTATGAGATTAGTGGCAATAGAAGAGTCCCTTAATTTTGCTTTTCTACTGTCCTGTATGAAGTGGCTTTTATGACATGAAGCACAGATTTTAGATTTTCTTGCAGCAAACATGCTTATATTTAGAAAACGAAAGAGTCATGTTCTAACTCAAAAACTAGCTTTAATTTTTAATTGAATTGGGACTACAAAAGGATCATTTGCCTTATATATCTGTAGAGAAAAACAGAAACAAACATTTGGGAAAATTTATGAAATTTTATCCTGTTGGAACTGTGGTGTTAGGCTTGTAAAATTTTCTCTGGATGATTTGGCCTTCCTCTTCAGATATGTCATTTTTCCAGTGGTCTTCAGATTCCTTAGTTATCACTCTAAGGTCAATACATCCTTAAAATCCCCAAGCTGATTTAATTCAGCAGGTTTTGTTTTCCTACTATCCAATGTTTCTTTGCAGCTGCCATTCCTTTCTAATTAGCATTAAAATTTTTACAGTTCATAAAGCATTGTGTAATCCATCTCTGGGGGTCTTTTTTACTCCTTTTTGTTTAATAAACGTATTTTTAACAGTGTTATTAGATCTTTCTATAACTGCTTGTTCTATAGGATTTAGTGGTGTACTTGTAATATGCTTTATGTTGTAATATGTAAGAAACTTAAATTTTATTAGAGACAATATAAGCAAGAGCATCGTCAGTCCTGATTTGTACAGGTATCCCCATGACGGTCATAACCTCTAGCAAATGTGTCATTTCACAATCATCCTTTCAATAACTCAAAGCAGTTGCCCATTGCAGCCCCAAATATATGTCTGTGGTATGGTGCACATACTTTAATTTCTCAAACTGTGTAAAATAAAACACATCCATTTGATAAATTTCATTTTTTTGAGTACCCTTTGGATTACTTCCTGTAGGTAGTAGAGTTTAATTATACCAAGAACAAGTAGAATATTTCCTTATAATTTCTTCAACTTGTTGCCAAGTGATTAAAAAATCTTTCTTCCAAATTTTGCTATTAATATGGTATTTCTTAGGAAATTCTGGGGTGTCTAGGACATTTGCTTTAAATAGATAATCAGTTTCATCATCACCATGTGTTAGAGGGTCTCATAGGCCTGTATGAGATCTTGTATGTGTTATATACAAGGGATGATTTTTATTTCTGATTATTTATTGTAATTGAATAAATGACAATGTTAATTCTGAGTAATCTAGAATAAGTTCATCAGTTTCCATATGTAAAACAACTCTTTCTGCATATTGAGAATCAGTAACTATAGTAAGAGGGTCAGGAAAATCTAATAATACCATAAAAATAGCATATAATTGTGACTTTTGAACAGAATCATAAGGCCTTCATTCCACTTTACTTAAATTTCCTCACTTAAAACCTGCCTTTCCTGATTTATTGCAACTGTATGAAAGGTAGGAAATCCAGAAATTAGTGTTCCTCATACAAAGTGAGAAAAGATCCAATTTGTTCTTTCTGTAACCTGAAGTCTCTTTCTTTTGGGATATTGTTGCAAATCTCTCCCAAGAAATTACTGCAAGCTCTTTGGCAATGTTCATTTTCTGTGCATAATGTGGCATTTATGGAATTAGTAAAAAGGTACCACAGTTTTTATTGGGACTATTACTGCTAGTTGGTGGACTCTCAATCTTCCTTTCAAAATCAATTCGAAACACTTTTCTATATAAATATTTTATTTAATTTTTTAATTTTGTTTGTGTGGTAAAAACATCCACTCTAAGACATTATCTTCTCTCTGCATAAGATTCCCAATGGGAGAATGAATCAAAGGTAAAATTACCAAAATACAGTTAAACTCTGGATCTAAATAATACACATATCCATCATTTTCTCCTTAAGCTAATTCTTTCTTAGCCTCAGATGATAATTTTCTTGGACAATTTAAGACCTTATCACCTTGTAAGATTTTAAGTAAATTACTTAGTTCTTGAGTAGTTAATCTGATTGTGGACCGTCACCAGTTAATATCTCCCAGCAAATTTTGAAAATCATTATGAGTTTATAATTTATCTCTCCTGATTTGTACTTTCTGGGGTTGAATTTTCTATAAATCTATCTTGTATCCAAGGTTAATAATAGAATTTCCTCTTTGTATATTTTTCAGGAGCAATTTAAAATCGCAACAAGTTAAAATTTTCTTTACTTTGTCAAACATTGTTTCTAAGTTATCTGCATCTGAATTATCCAGGAAGACATGTAATAAGCTTTCTTGTCCTACTGTCTTTGGATCACCAGACCCTCAAATAACAACATGGAGACTTTTATTAATTGCAAAAGCTTGTCCTTTGCTTAGCCTTTTTTATAACTTGCTCTGATAACTTAATTACCCTGTTTCTATTAACATATGTTCTATTACATGACTTCATTATCTTTCTTCCATCTTGCACCTCCTGTTTCCTCTCTATTCCACAATGGCTACTCTGCCTTTCTTCTTCCCAGAGTTCTTTCTCTTTCTAGAAGTCCTGCCTATATGCCCTACCTAGCTATTGGCCATTCAGTTTTGTATTACAGCAATCACAGCAACACATCTTCACACTGTGTACACATATCACACAACATAATCTTTTTTAAAAAAATTCTGGTTTATTCCTTTAGTGTTTGAGCTCCCTTCCCTTCTTTTCAGGGTGTAGATACCATTTTTTCCAACATTTCAATGTAAGTATGAATGTAATATTATTTTCTTACTTACCTGCTCTGGGATGTTCTGTATGGCAAATGTGTTGCTCTGATTGGTCAATAAATAAAACACTGATTGTCCAGTGGCTAGGCAGGAAGTATAGGTGGGACTAACAGAGAGGAGAAAAAGAAAGAACAAGAAGGCAGAAGGAGTCACTGCCAGACGCCTCCAGGACAAGCAGCATGTGGAGATGCCGGTAAGCCACGAGTCATATGGTAAGGTATAGATTTATGGAAATGGATTAATTTAAGCTATAAGAACAGTTACCAAGAAGCCTGCCATGGCCATACAGTTTGTAAGCAATATAAATCTCTGTGTTTACTTGGTTGGGTCTGAGTGGCTGTGGGACTGGCGGGTGACAAAGATTTGTCCTGACTGTGGGCAAGACAGGAAAACTCTAGCTACACTTACATGTATACCTTTATAAATATTTACATATACATGAAAGTTATGTCACAGAATGACATGTTGCTTTTTGTCAATATTATGGAAAAGTGTAAAAGTATAAATCAAAAGCATAAGTACACTAATATGTTTTATTTATTTTATTTTCAATGCATAAACATAGATTCATCAGGTGATTTTTTTCACATAATTTTAAACACAAGTCAATAATGATTCAAAAACAGAGGAAGGTGAGTATGAGATATTCAACATATATTTTAATGAAAGCAAAAACCTAAACAATATTAAATTCTGAAGACAAAAATGGCTGAGAACAAGTATTTCAAGAAGGTTAATGGCAATACCAATGTCCATTTCTGTTTTCTTCACTGTTGATCATATACGTCTCTTTTAACTTCCAAGTGAAATAAATATCTTTGCCAATATCTGACTGAGGAAGAAGTCATTTAGTGGTCAAAACCAAAACAATATATAATTTGTATCTTCCCTTGTGCTGACAGTAACACGGAACTGCATACTCATTTCTTTACAACTCTGTCTCAAACTATTTTATTAAATTGTGTCATTGAAACTCCAAGAGTGACATTCCTCCTGCTTTCTACATTATAATCAAGAATTTCATCTGTAGCTATGGCTATATAATTTTTTTGGAATTTCTATGTCCAATTTACAAATAGAAGAAATCTGCTTGAGTGCTTTCTTGAAGTAGCTTCTGTCAGAATTGACAGCTTATTTTGCTAATTGTGGCTGCCAGCTTTCCTGCAGTACAAATGTTCACCTCCACATAACATTAAATGGACCATTAGTAAAATTCCCAAGAAGCAGAGTTTTGGTGAGTGTGCTGTATTCATTCTGTCACAAAAATGCAGTAGGATTAAACTGTCACAAAGATTATTTTTAGCTGAGTAATTTGGTAGAAAGAAAATAGTTTGCTTTAAAACACACACACACACACACACACACACACACACACGCACAAATGATGTACTGGGTGATATAAAAAGTATGAAAATGTCGTAAGGAAGAGTTACAGTATTCAAAGCTGTGATACATTGCCTGTCTAAAACACCGGATGGTCTCATTAAGAGCTGAATGGCCAATAGTGAGGCAGGAGAAAGGATAGGCAGAGCTGGCAGGCAGAGATAACATATAGAAGAAGAAATCTGAGAGAAAATTCTAGGAACAAGAAAAGGAGGATGACATCCGGGTCCAGCCACCATAAACTACCTGATTATCTACATTGGCTGTATTGTTGCTCCTTCACATATCATGTGCAACACTATCCAACAGGAAACTAACAGCATATAATCACAGACATATATACAATTTAACTTGAAAATTCAAATTAAATGTCAGGGTATATATTAAAATACAATTATTTAGAGTGTTAGTTGTTTAGTATACTGTTATTCAGTGAAAGAAAAATATGGATGTTTTGATTCAGTAGAATTATCACTAAATTTTCAGTCTCCATCACATAAGAAATCTGCAAAGTTGAACAAATTAATTCATCATTAGGATTTTATTTTGTCTAGAGATACTTGGATACTTTAAGCATACAAGTGGAAAAAAGGAAACAGACTTAAAAAAAAAAACCCTTGTACTTTAATACCCTTTGTTCACAATGATATGTATATATTAGAAAGTATAAATTTGTAACATGTCAGTTAATTTTTTTAAAGACAAATATGCTGTGGGAATATTGAAAAAGTAAGATAAATTATTCCAAAATGTTGGTTTATATTTGAAACACTATATCAGGTTTAGAAGAAATTAATATTATTTGTTGTGAATATTTTTAAAATTTACACGGTAAACTTTTAGGTGCCATAAAAAAAAGCTACAAGCCCTACAGTACTGGCACACGCCTTTAATCTCAATATTCCAGAGGCAGAGGCAGGAAGATCTCTGTGAGTTTGAAGCCAGTCTGGTAACAGAGTGAGTTCCAGGACAGCTGAAACTGTTACACAGAGAAACAGAGAAACCATATCTGGAAAAAAAAAACAAAAAGAGAGAGAGAGAGAGGGAGGGAGGAAGGGAGGGAGGGAGGGAGAGAGAAAGAGAGAGAGAGAGAGAGAGAGAGAGAGAGAGAGAGAGAGAGAGAGAGAGAGCGAGCGCTGCAGTTTGGGGATAATGTGTACCTACAGATTTTTTGCTTGTTTTTTTTAATTAACTAGTGAATTGTAATTAATTAATCTATTCAGATGTATTCAAATGACTGTAAGTTTGATAAAAAAAGTGAGCTCTTATTTTAAAAAGTTACTAAAACTAATAACTTATGTAACTAGTTAATTGTAGAATATTATTTTAAGCTTGTTACATTTGTTTATGCTGTAGAACATTTGTTTAATGATACATAGATGTATTGCATTCTTTTATGTTGCATTTGTTTACCTCTGTGAAGCTGTGATATTTTGCCTGTCTAAAACACCTGATGGTCTAATAAAGAGCTGAATGGCCAATAGTGAGGCAGGAGAAAGGATAGGCAGGCCACCTAGCTGTACAAAAAGCCACGGAGTAAGAAGTAAAGAAAAGGTATACAAGAATAGAGAAAGGAAAAAGGCCAGAGGCAAAAGATAGATGAGGATAATTTAAGTTAAGTTAAAATAAGTTGTTAAGAAGCAAGCCAAGCTAAGGCCAGGCATTCATAAGTAAGAATAAGACTTGGTGCATGATTTATTTGGGAGCTGAGTGGCACACACACACACACACACACACACACACACACACACACACACACACACAAGAACAAAGAGCCAAAGAGGAAAGAGAGAGAGAGAGAGAGAGAGAGAGAGAGAGAGAGAAGCAACAGTTATGATGATATTTTCTTTTCCATTGGTGTTTCTAATTTCACCAGTTTTCATAGACTGGAGTCTCAAGTGTTTCTATATGAGTGTATAAAATCAAAGATGAGTTTTAGTTACTATTAAAGAAATGAGGAAAGTTAAAACCACATGGAATTACACATGTTATTTTCTGCATTTCTTGGATTGACATACAAAATAATAATCCTTGTCTTAACTATAATTATAATTCTCTACAATTTTTCTGTATGATGAATTCTTAAAAATAAATTATTATTATGCAAAATGTCTCTGTGTAAATATAATTTCTATTACACTATACCTATGTCATTAGGTATTTATGCAGCAATTGTAAGAATCATACCAATTAAAACTGAAATAAATAAAAAGAATTGCGTTAAAAGTTTAAGTAGTTACAAATTGACTTTTGACTTGGCAAGTATATAAAACACAATATTTAACCACAATGACACATTGGTTTAACATTGGATTTATCATTTTCATATTCAAATGACTTCTCCTGTCTAACATAATAAGAAAGTATATAATTATTTTTTAACACTGTACAAATGTGTGCATGATTACAAGTAAGGTTGAGTTGTGCTGGTGTGTCTCTAAGTCTTGATTATTTAATCAAATCAAAATATATCTCAACCACACCACCTGAAACATTTAAAATATAAATGAAGGAATAATTTTAAAATATACAAAATCCAGAAAACTATGTTTATCCCTCTTAAAAATATAAATTATTAGGCTGAAAGAAAATTGCCTAAAACTAGAATTAAAGACATATGCAACAGAATAAAATAGTAGGATTTATAACCATAGACTTATTTGTTTTTTAATATGCAAAAATGCAATGAATGTTTGGATTCATGAAAGATATTATAAGGAAATTGTCTTGAAATGGAGATAGTTAAAATATAATGCATTGTGGAAAATAGACTTTATAATACACAATTTAAAGATCTGAAGTTTCAGATAGGATATAGAGACACACAATGCAAATACACATTTATAAACTTTGTGATATTAGGCATCTGATATTTATGACGTCATATTTATTGTAAAGAATGTATATAAGCTAATTATATAATGTAAATAAGCAAAAATATTTTAATATGGAAAAGTCTTAAGAATAATATTATGGAATATTAAAATATATTGTAAAATATTTTATTTTCATTTATTTCATGAATGTAATTTTTACCTAATAATTGTTCTTATATATGTAGTTTTACTGTGTTAGAATTAAACCCTTTCCTTTTTATTAAGACAAAAAGGGGAAATGTTGTAAATCTTTTTGTACATTGTGAAGATGTGTTTTTGACAAGGTGACTTCTCATTAGTTTAATCAAAAGCTAAATGACCATTATTAGCTAGGCAGGAAGTGTAGGGGGGAGAGCCAGCCACAGAATACACTGTGAAGAAGAAAGGCAGAGTTGCGAGCCATCTGAGGAGGGAGCAAGATATGGAGGAGGACAGGTTAATGCTACAAGTCACACTTGGCAACATGTAGATTAATAGAAATGGGTTAATTTAAGTTATAAGACCTCATTAGAAACAAGCCTAAGATGTTGGCTGAGCTTTTATAATTAATAATAACTGGATGGCAGAACAGAAAAGACTCACTATAGTGCCCACCAATAGACTCAGGAGTCAGATGTTGGGGAGAAAACCAGATAGCTCAGAGGGGCTAAGAATTGACCAGCTGATGTTCCTTTTGGTCTGAGACCAGCAAGAGAAGATATCTCCATTCATCCCAAACCAAGAAAAACTACAAATCTCTATGTCCCTCCATAATCTTTCCTGTGCATTTCTCTTCTTGGGTCCTCTGTATTCTCTATGGCTACTTCCTGTCAACCAGTCATGGATTCCACAGCCAATCCAAGGCTGATTTTACTAACACAATCTTGGGTTTCACCATGCTATCTAATATCCTGCACCATGTCTTTATCTGGTTTTTGTATCACAATGATGTTAGCTTAGTGGCTCAAGGATCTCATTTCTGTGAGTGTTTGGTAGTTCTCTGTTACATCTATTTGAGCCAAAATGTCAGGAAATAACAATGTTTATTCATTTCTTTTGTCTAATTAATGTAATTGGGAAAATGAAGGGCTAAAGTCACTCATTATTATAATTATCATGAGGAAGGCTCCATTATCATTTTTGACTAGATTGGACTTCATGTCTGTTTTGTGATATATTAATAATAACATTTGCTTGTTTCTTGGTTTTGTTTAATTGAGAATCCTTTTCCTATTCTTTGATGCTTGTCTTTGATGGAAATATGTTTTTCTTGGAGGCAGTAAAACTAAGGGTTTTGTTTGCTAATCCATTTTTCTAGTCTTCTATATTTACTTTTCTGAACTATATATATTGATACACTGAATTATTATTCATCAATATAAAATGTTGTGAATAAAGTAAATCAGTGATTAATAAATGGGGCCCAAACATATAAACCAAAATAACTTCTGTACCCAATAAGAGATAACACCATTTACATTATCTGGAAAAAATAAGGCTTTACAAACAGCTTGTTTAAAAATATATATATAAATGGCTGAAGAAGAGAGGGAGAAAAAAGAAGCTTCTTAGGAAAGCTAAGAGATGAAAGACAATGTGTAACTCAGCCATAAAAACCAATATACAGAAAGGATAATTATTAAGAAGTGGACTTGAAATAGAGGCCAGGAACCACAGAACTGATACATTCCCCTATAGTCAAGTGTGACTAAAATGAAGAATCTATTTATAAATTCTATCTTCCAATCTATTTACCTATATGTGTATGTGTTTGTAAGTTTTTCCTATGTGCATGAGTTTGCATGTGTGTTTGTTTGTATGTGCGGTGTGGGTGAATATGAATAGACAAATACTGATATGATTTTATATCAGAAAATAAAAACTATTGCATAAATTTAGAAAAAAACCTGTGACATGTTGGACAAAATAATACACTGTGTTATACACTCAACTTCTGGGCCCAAATAGGAGTAGTAGTAATAATGACCATGTGTATCTCAGGTCATAAAAAGGTATCAGTAAAAATGACCAAAATTTAGTTGCTAGCAGGGTGAGATTCTCCTTTTTTAAAGGAAGTGACCATTGACAGACAGTTCACATTCCAGAGCTGTCCCCAATCTCAAACTTAGTTAACAAAATCTAGACAAAGCAAGAAATGGGAAAAAGTGATCACAGTCTCTATAATGTTATTTGAGCATATTCAAATTATGTAATTAAGAAAATATATGTGTATGCATATAAATATATGTATGCAACAACAATTAATAAAAAGCAGGTCATGATTTTGAAAGAGAATAAGGAGTACATGGGAGGATTTGGAAGGCAAAAGTGAAAGAGAGAAATGGTATAATTATATTATAATCTCT